>NW_024412452.1:3043583-3116637 GCF_014898765.1 Herpailurus yagouaroundi
TTCTTTCTTTCTTTCTTTCTTTCTTTCTTTCTTTCTTTCTTTCTTTCTTTCTTTCTTTTTTTTTTTTCTGGCTCTCCATAAACCCCTACTGGATATAACTTATTTTGTGGCCAGATGTCTGGTCATGTTTACCTCAGACTAACATGTCATATGTGTGGTTTTTTTTTAATATTTATTTATTTATTCTGAGAGAGAGAAAAAGAGAAAGAAAGGGAGGACAGAGCACCAGTGGAGGAGAGGCAGAGAGAAAGAATTCTAAGCAGGCTCCACATTGTCAGTGCAAAGTCCAATGCAGGGCATGATCCAATGAACTGTGAGATCATGACCTGAGCTGAAATTAAGAGTCAGACACTTAACTGACTGAGCCACCTAGGTGCCCCATGTCATATATTTTAATAACAATATTCTGTGACTTGTTCATAGAAAATATCTTAATTCTAATTCTATAAATCACAAACACTGGAAAGTCAAATTTATACATAAGCTGCAAAATGAGGCTACTCTTCGTTATTCACAGACACTACCAAGAGGAATTACTGACATTGTTTATGCAAACAATCAGAGCAGTATTTGCATTGGGAAGAATCATACAAAGAGAAAAAGTTTAAAATACGTATCACTAACTCTGGCAGTAGATATTAATGACACCAATTCTGACATGAATGGAATATAGATCAATCTCAACTCACAGGCACAAGTAGTAATGAACCATCACATTCCTCTATGTTTCTTGTTGACTATTCAAGGTGGTGTCTGCGCCTTTGCTAATACTTCTGTTGTACTTGGATCAATTAGACAGGCAAGATGAGAAAGGCTTAAGGAAAAGCTACTTGGCTTTACAAAGCTAATCCTCACAGCCTATGAGATTTGTTCTTTTGATGTGGGTTGGGTGAATGGCATTTGAAGAACCTTACAGAGACTATTCATTGCTCTTCTTTCTGTCATAGAGTCATAATACTGGTCTGTGGAATTCTATCCAATGTCTCAAATGTTACCACATAGTCACTCTCTCATTAGATGATCATCATGATATTATGATAGCCAGAAAAAGGGTCAAGAAGATCTTCTAATACCGTTGACTATAAAGATGACTGAGTAACCTCTAAGATGTAAAGATATATCTCCAGCTCTCCCTATAGTGGCCAAACTCTTCCAAGTAAGAGATAAAAAGGGAGGACTAAAAGACTGAATATAAAAACACTTAACATAAAAAACAGAACTTTGTGCATAAACTGCAGGAATCAGCCCAGGATGCCAACCTACTATCTACAGTAATAAATGCTAGGAAATTAGACTACTATCTGCAGCAACCAGTTCATGAAGCCAAACAATAACCCATAAGTACATCAATCAGCCCCAAATGTCCGGGACTTGATTAATAACTGACAGCCTTCCTAATATTTGTCCCATTTCTGATTTAGAACCAACTGGAGAAAGGCAAATGTACACTCCTAACTAATCACATAGAATGCCCTACTTCTAAATAGCCTGCCTTTGGCTTCCCCATGTTAATAATCTCCATCCATACCTAAAATCTTTCTTTTTTTCCACTACAAAGCTTTCTCCTTCCTCTAATTTTGAGTTTCTGCTAAAATGTGAGATGGTGACTGACTTCTTTGCTATAGTAAGCTCTGAATAAATAGCTTTTGCTTCTCATTTATGTACTCTTCATTCATTTACACAATAAATTATTTCTGAGTTAATCAATTAATTCACCCATTGAACGCCATAGGTTGGCAGTATTATTTGTTCTAATGATTTTGGAGGATTCTCTGAAGGAATGGCATCTAGGGGCAGCATACAAAAAGAAAAGGAACAGAAATCAGAAGATTTGAATTCCAGTCCTATTTCTGCCCATGGCATGTCTTCAATTTCTCTTTGTTGTCCTTTCCTTCTGTGGTCTTTGGCTTCATTATGAGTACATTCTTCATTGAGAACATTAGAATGAGCAATCTTAAAGGATCATTCCACCTCTGGAGTGGTGCCAGTTGCAAGTATAACTCTCCCTTGATTTCTTAATTTAAGCCTCTTCTCTCTCTCTCTCTCTCTCTCTCTCAATCTCTCATACAGTTTTCTAGTTTATCTGCAGTTATTTCCAGGTAATGCTGTCATTAATATATTTTAAACAGTCATAGTTAGTATTAATTAGAATTTAGAAATTGCCTCACCATGTATAATTTTTAATTAATTTATTTGACCTCTAATGTTACTTCCAGGCCTACCTTCCAAATTACATGGCAAACAGTAAGTGTTCATAAAAAGCATGTGGATTGTTATCAAAGGGTAATTTGCATTATGACACTGTGTGTTTAATTTGTTTGTTCTCTTTTCCCTGAGAAGCTTGAAGCAAACAGGTTTGGGTTTGTTTGTTTGTTTGTTTGTTTGTTTTCTTTCTTTTTTTTTTGGCCTTAAATGATTTTCTAATCTCCTGACAAAGAGCTTTGATTTATTCAGAAATGCCAAAATCCCAGTCTATGAACTTATGCTGTTATCAATCATCATATTTTTTAATTCTTCATATTTCTCAATTGTAGAAATATAAGCCAGAGTAAGATGGGCAGAAGGTGGATGTAACAGAGACCAGGTTTTTTTTTTTTAAGATCATAGTGCTGGTGATCCAGGAGGATGCATGTTGTAGTAAAAAGAGCACCAGGCCAGAGGCTAAAACTCTTGAGCTGGAGTTTTATCTCTGCTGCTTCTTGGCTGACTGACCTTGAACAAATCAATTTACATCTCTGAGTTTCAATGTTCTTACAATAAAATGAGGTAAAAAAAAATGGTTAACAATAACTACGCTTCTTCCTTCACAGCATTCTTTGAAGCTGAAATGAGATAATATGGTATATAGATAGAGAAAGCAATTTTCAGAATGTGATATGCATGTTAAGTGGCAGTTGCATTTTTACTTTAAGACAAAAAGAGTAAATTAGATTATTCCCACCATGCTAATGGTAGGTACACATTACTATATCAAACAATTCCTTTAATGATACAAAATTAGACACTTTGGAGAGCCAGAAGACCTGATCTAACAAAAACAAATATACAGGATGAAATCCAACACCAAATTGGTTGCAAGGCTTTTCGTTCATCACAGACTTCAGATAAAATGTAAGCCAGTATTTACTGGCAGGCTCCTATGTTCTAGGCATGAAGCCCATCAAGACTTCACATGTGTAAACCTACAAGGAGAAAACCTGTTAAGCGTTAAGAATATCTAACCAAGAAAAGGTGAATGAAATTTGAAAGTAGCTCAAAAATAAAAATATAAAATTAAAAGAACTGTGATCAATATCCATGAATTGTAGCATTTTTATATCAATAATAGAGCTGGACACTGTAGACTTAAACAGGAGAGAACACTTATGAACACTTATAACAGAAGCACTGAGGAAGGCCTAAAACCGGATTTAATTTCAAGAACAGCACCTACAGATAAAAACTCTCTCACTAGCCAAGAAATATATGAATTTCATAATTGGAACCTGTTTGTGTATCACGTGTGTATCTGCTGTCTTCTTAGCAGCCAAAATGCAATCATAATTAAGTATAATTTAACTGAAATTCAAAATTGAGGAACTTCAAGACCTTGGTTGAATAAGCAGTATATAAGATTCAAATAACAAAGTTGAATGATTGAACAGTAATGGAATGAAATGGTAGTAAAAAAACAAAACAATTTACTGCTAAAAAATATTTCTGAAACGTTTTTCCATTTTTAGTGGTTTTAAAATTTTTGTTGCATTTTTGACTATGCCAGAGACAGCAGCATTATAGTTTAAGTTAACTAACATTTGTTTTGGTATTTTCATGTTTTATCCACTCTTTATCCCTTTCAGTAGGTCATTATTTATTATTCTTTTGTCATGTGATCATAAAATCTCAAGATCTTGTATTTTTAGAGCTGTATAGATTAAATTTGAAACCACTTCTGCTATGCCACAAGACTGAGAATTTTGTTAGATCCCCCGGATCCTCAGTTCAATTTCCACTTATTTGCTGTGAAAAGATAATAATTTGTTCCACAAGGCAAGATTAGAAAGAATTTCTTATCATGGCTTCTTCAAGAGACAGAAAAAAATAAGCAGCAAGTAATATCCCAGAATACAGTTCTTTTATTCTATGGTTGTCGATTTTTTTAGTGTGACTCAACAGAACTCTTGGTAGATATGGACAATAAATTTTTAGAAGGCCCACCAATTTACTTCAAATTTTATCAGGAACAAGGACACATTTCCCTTTCCTCTTCTCACTTTAATATGCATATTAGTTTCAGAAAAGAAATACCTAAAAGCATCAAAGAAAATTGCCTCCTTTCCAAGATGAAAACTCAACCTTTTTGGAGCTCAGATATGCTCTTGCCTGGCCATTTTTTTTTTCTTTTTAAATGACTTATCCAAAATAGGAACCCAAATCACTTTCAGGATATTTTTAAACACTGGCTGAATTCAGGAAGAATGTTTGGTTTTGGTTTTCATTTTGGGGGTTGTAATGAAAACAAACAAACAAAAAAGAATTCTCATACGTTCACTTGGTGTGTTAAATATATAACTCAAAGCCCAACATTGAACTCCTGTGATCTAATAAGTAGAACCTCTCAATCCTGTATCCTAGAAGACTCTGGATCACTTCATTATAAAGAGACTAAATAAGACAGCCTTCATCAATGGGTAGGGTGCTCATAGGAATTAATGTCACTTATTACAAATCTCTAAAAACATTTATTTGGTCTTATAAAATTAATATCAGACTGACATGAGCCAATTTTCATAACATGCCACTTTTCTAGGTATCAAAAGAAATCACCTCTTCTGTAGCCACTAAATGGGTAGTAGATTCACAATGATCTGAACTGACCATATGCAAACATAGAAATGTCTGTTGCACGCAAACTGCTTTTGGGTCTGCCATTTCTCATGAGTTTCTCTGTGAGAATCCCTGGGTAACTTTCTCCTCTGACTTTATGTATATCCAGGTCTTTCAATCAACAGAGCTTTGTAAAAGGAAAATGGATCCTGCCTCATTCTCCAGTCATATTATTGAAACCTACATTCTCATTTATATATTACTAGTTTCTAGACCTCAAAGAAACCTTTCCTTATTTATTCTTGCATAACGTCCGTATTTCTACCTTGATTCAAGGATAGGCAATTTCTTGACCTACAAAGGTATAAATTAAATGTTTTTCTCTTAAGACTTGGCTTCAAATTTTTGATCCCCTACCTAAAGTCCAACTTGTATCCTCACCTTCATCCACTAACCCTAGTACCCTTCCAGAAGGTATACATTGTGGTATTTTCTTCATGCACTTGGTGTTAAGTTGGGGGACATGGCTCTCATTTTGGAGGGAGGCAGGTGCTAATATCTTAGCTTTAGAAAATAAAAAAAAATCCTTCTTATCTGACGCATACACTTTCTCTATTGTTCTATATTTTATATACTGTAAATTGGGTAAACAGTTGATAGAATATGTAGCCTACAAAGTGTGATATGAATAATGTATCAATGCCTGTGAAATGTGAAAAGCAGTAGAGCCTCGTGATTCAATATTTGGTCTTAAGCACAAAGCCATCTGGGTTTACACTCTGAGTTCTTTTCTATCAGTCACATCACTTAAGGTCACCTATTTAATGTCTCTGTCCCCGAGTTCATACTAAATTAAATAGAAGAACAGAGCCTAGAGCACAAAAAATACTCAATAATACTCATAATATCACAGACATGTCATATTTATTAATTCATGCATTACTCAATGAATAATCATATTTTTTAAATACAAATTGCCATAAAACTACTCCAGAAGGTCCATGTTCAAGTACGGCATCACCAGTGGTTGGCCAGTAAACATAAAGCAGAGGCCAATATTTCAAACAGAATATGAATCTGACCAAGAATCTCTATCAAATCTCAATTTACAGTAAATACAAAAGACAGGAGGACTTGTTGAACTCCACCATTGGGGTGAAATCTTTGAAATCCAACTATGAACATGTTTATAAGACTATCCATTTTCCTCTAAAAAAATAGACTACAAGTAAAAAGAGAAAGAGAGACAGAAAGAGGTACATCCATACCCACAAGCATTTCTTGATTAATCTGCTAGAGGGAGAGCTTTATCTACCAAAGTAACAGCTGAGAAGACCTTAGCAAATGAACTGAGGGTGAGCTTTTTAAAATACCGTCAAATGTGCATGTAATACTAAAAGAAGGGTGGAAAAGAGAAAGGAAGACTAATGCACAAATGTTATGTGTAGTAACAAAGTTAGAAATAATATAACTAAAAAAATAAGGACAGGGGAGCCTGGGTGGCTCAGTTGGTTGTGTCTGACTCTTGATTGCGGCTCAGGTCATGATCCCAGGGTCATGGGATAGAGACCTGCATTGGGCTCCACCATGCTGACCATGGAGCCTGTTTAAGACCTCATTCTCTCTCCCTCCCTCTGCCTCTCCCTTGCTCTCTCTCAAGTAAAAAAAAAAAAAAAAAAAAAAAAAAAAAAAGACAGAGGAGTAGACCATAGAAAATAAAGTTCATTATATTGGAAAAAAGGGGTGTCAAAAGACACTGATAAAAACTGATAAGCCAGATAATAAAATGTTAAATAAGAAAACAGGGGCCTGAGATAATCTAAAAATTTAAGTGTATATAGACAGATAGATATTCATATATGTACTCATATCTTCATATACTTATGTGAAATAATGCATATCTCATAGAAAATAAAGCAGAGCAAAAACTAAAATACGTATAATTATAGAATATTATAGCAGACCTGAGATCAAACATATGAATCAAATCAACATATTAAATTCACTTACATATCCATTAAAAGAAATTGTTTTCAATTTGTCTTAGAAAGCAAGTATCCTCTATATGATTTATGTAAGAGACATATTTAAAACACATTGAGTAATTTGGAATGACTAAAAATAAAAGGAAGAACAAAAATATTACATGAAAACAGGAACACAGAGCAGCGAGTAATGCTCATTTCAGACAAAACAGAAGACCGGTCCAAAAACAAGAAATGTGACAAAGAACACTTTTCAATACTAAAACCACAAGTCAAAATGAATTTATAACATTTATGAATATTCACACACCCAATAACCCACTACTTTTGTGAGAAAAATCTATAGGATGTGTAAGTAGACACAGAACCACATTAACAATAGAACATTTTAATACAACACTCTAACTCGAAGACAGATCAGATGGAGAATAAAAGGTAATAAAAAAGGTAGAAAATATATATAATAAATCTTACTGATATCATCACAACTCTATATGCTGATTATAGAGATCACTAATTCTTCTCAAGTTCCCAGGGCACACTTACAACAATTGATTGTATTTTAGGCAACAAATAAAACATCAAGAATTTCCATAACAGAGAAAGACACATGCCATATGATTTCACTCATATGTGGAATTTAAGAAACAAAACAAATGGACATGTTGGGGGAGGGTGGTGGGAAAAGGAGAGAAAAACCAAGAAACAGAATCTTACTATAGAGAACAAACTGATGGTTACTAGAGGGGAAGTAGGGAGGGGCTGGGTTAAATAGGTGATGGGGATTAAGGAGGGGATTGAAATGAGCATTGGATATTGTTTATAAGTGATGAATCACTAAATTCTACACTGAAACTAATACTGCACTGTATGTTAACTAACTGGTATTTAAATAAAAAATTCTTCCATAACAAAGAAAAGAGTGAAAAACATTTCCATAACAAAACATTTACAAATAAACTGGAAATTACTAATAAAAAGAAAAGGCAGAAAAGCCCTTCCACCTGGAAATTAAAAACTTTTCAATGAAACCGCTCTTGAGTTAAAGAAGTTATATCAGATTTTCAGAAACATAATGACCATAAAAATACTACATATCAGACTCCATAGAATATGTTTACAGCAGTAATTAGCACTAAACATTAACAGCAGATTGAACATTATAAAGTTACAAAGAAAAAGTGAACTGAAACATAGGTCAGTAGAAATTATTTAAAGTGAAACAGACATAAATACTTTGGAGAAAAATATAAATACAGCCTAAGTGACTCTGAGATAAATACCATATGTTCTGAAATACATGTTATTGTGGAAACAGATGGAAAAGAGAATGAGAATGATGAAAAAATACATAGAGGATTATGGCCAATCGTTTTCAAATATGATAAAAAAGCTCTTAACTTACAGACTGAAAAATATCAACAATCCCCAAGCTGGAAAAAAAAGATAAATAAGATTTTCATGAGTGAAAGCAAGATCAAGAAATAGCTAGACAGTGAGAGAGAACCTATGCTTCAGTACTACATCAAAGAGAAATTTCTGATAAACAATAACAAAGATAAATCTTTAATGTGATCCTAGGGGGGACAACATCAGATGTAACCTATAGGGAGACAATATTTTTTAAGTTTATTTATTTTGAGAGAGAGCACGAGTGAAGAAGTGTCAAACAGAGAGAAAAAGGGAGAAACAGAACCCTAAACAGAGCCTGACAAAGTGCAACAGGTAGCTCAGTCTCCTGAACCATGAGATCATGACCTGAGGCAAAGTCAAGAGTCAGATGCTTAACTGGCTGAGCAACCCAGGTGACCACTATAGAGAAAAAATACTAATGACAGCTCTCTTCTTACTTAAACAGATAAGATGCAGAAGATGATGGACAGACATCAATAATGTACTGATAGAAACAATAAACAAGGGCCGCCTGGGTGGCTCAGTCAGCTGAGCATCCGACTTCAGCTCAGGTCATGATCTCATGGTCCGTCCGTGAGTTCGAGCCCCGCGTCGGGCTCTGTGCCGACAGCTCAGAGCCCAGAGCCTGCTTCGGATTCTGTGTCTCCCTCTCTCTCTGACCCTCCCCCATTCATGCTCTGTCTCTCTCTGTCTCAAAAATAAATAAACATTAAAAAAAAAGAAACAATAAACAAACATGTCAATTTAGGAGTCTATGTCCAGCAAAATCTTCCTTTCAAAATGAAGGATGGTGAAAACATTTTCAGAAAAATAAAAGATTTGTGGTTCCGTGAATGACAAATACTTTCTAAGAAAAATGCATAAGGATGTACTGCAGGTCAAAGATAAATATTACAAATTAAAAACTCAGCTCTTTAGAGAATGCAATTAATGGTAAATATGTATGCAAACACAAGGTATTGTTTCTCTTAATTTCTATAGAAGACAAATGACTCTTGGGGAATAAGTTAAAGCAGCTGGTCTGCAATCTACTTATTCATTTTTTTTTCATTTTTTCACTTTAATTGGGGGGGGGTGCATCCAGCAGCAAATGACAGAAATCAGGTGACTTAATATAATCTTGTCATTGCTTGACATGTTAGACTAAAGATATCTGTTAGGAGACTCCTTACTTATCAGATGACCTTAGGAAGATGTCCCTAGGTAAGGATTACTTTTGTTAAGAAAGAAAATATGGGGGTGGGAAGGAAGGAGTAAAGAAAGAAGGAAGAAAAAAAGGAAGGGAGAAATAGAGGAATGTATTTCTAGGGAACATTGCATAAAATATACAAGCCTCTGAATTATGACTGAAAATCGCATCAATTAACTATCCTTGCTGAAACTGCACTTTAGAACCTGACACATGATTTGAACACATGTCCAACATGAGGAGGAAGAATGCACTGGGCCGTGTAAGACAGTCTCTGAACTGTGCTATAAGTCAAGGATTGACTAACCTTGAAATTATTAGTAAAGCTTGGTACTGGCATAGTTCTTTACTTAGCTTGAGTGATTTGACAATTCAATCAGTTATGATAGCACAACTACATAAAACAAAAATAATATTCGTGTTTATATACATCAGAAATAAAATATTTGAAGAAAATCACAAGAACAATAAAGGGTGGTAAAATGACCATACTGCTATGTTCCTTTTATTATATATGAAGTGATATTAATTCAAAGTATACTGTGATAAATTAGGAATTCTTAAAGTAATACAAAAGCAATAAGTAGAAATGAAACAAAGAGAAACAAGTAAAAAAGATAACATGTCATACTTAAAAATTCTCATTTAACTTAAACAGGATGGAAAGAAAAGAAGATATACAAACAGATGTATACAAACATGAGAGAAAGTAAGTCATCAAATAATATAGGCTAAACATGCTATTTATAAGGCAGAGATTGTCAAATTGGATGAACAAGTAAGACCCAACCATACATCCTATGTAAGATACAGTTTAATGTAAAGATACAGAGCTTTATGAAATGTTTTTTTTAAGTGTTTTATTTTTGAGAGTAAGAGTGCAAGCAGGGGAGGGACAGAGAGAGGGGAACAGGAGATCTGAAGCAGGCTCTGAGCTGACAGCAGCAATCCCAATGCAGGGGAGGCTTGACTCACAAAGCATGAGATCATGACCCGAGCCAATGCTGGACATTCAACCAACTGAGCCACCCAGGTTTTTGTGTTGAAAATCCAAAAAAAAAAAAAAAAAAATTATCAGAGAAAAAAAATGAACACCAATAAGTACATTTGCAAATTGGTTGCACCAAGTTCAATACAAAAATTAAGATGCATTTATATCTAAGCTAGCAATGAACAATTGGAAAACTACAATAGGGATATCATTTACAATAGGATAAGAAATTAGAAATGCATTTAAAAGACATAAGAAATCTACATTTAAAAGTATGAAATATTGCTGCCAGAAAGAAGATATGAATAAACAAAGAGATATGTAATTTTCTTGGATTGGTAGAATTGACATTGTTTGAAAAGTCCATTATCCACATATTTATCTTCAGAATCAAGAAAATCCCACAAAATAAGCAATGTTGTTTTTTTTCAAATATATTTGGAAAATAACATGCTGGTTCTAAAACTGATATGGAAATACAAACGATAGCAAAACAATCTTGCAAACAAATTCAAAGATCTTACTGCCTAATTTTATACTTTATTCTAATATTAACATTGATTCTCTTGATAGAGAATGTGTTCTTGGTTTAGGTTGAAAAATATAATCAATAGAATACAACAGAGAATTCAGAAATAGAATGACACTTATCAAGTTAATTGACTTTTGACAGACCCCAAAACAATTCAATGTGGAAATGTAAAGCTCTTTTACAAATATGTCTGTATTAACTAGATAATCCATTGAATAAAATTAAGCTCCCACCTCACACTATAGACATAAAGTCTGATATACACCCAAATCTTTTTTTTTTATTTTTAATTTTATTTAAATCCAAGCTAGTTTATAACATAGAGTGTAATAATGATTTCAGAATTTACTGATTCATCACTTACATATAACACTCAATGCTCACCCCAAAAACTGTCCTCCTTAATGCCCATCCCCCATTTAGTCCATTCCCCCACCGAACACCCCTCCAGCAACCCTCAGTTTATTCTCTGTTTTTCAGTCTCTTAAGGTTTGCCTCTCTGTTTTTAATCTTACATTTCCTACCCTTCCCCTATGTTCATCTGTTTTGTTTCTTAAATTCCACCTATGAGTGAAAACATATGATATTTATCTTTCTCTGATTTCACTCAGCATAATAGACTCTAGTTCTATCCACATTGTTGCAAATGGCAAGATTTCAACCCAGCTCTTAAAATTTTTAATCTGTGTTCAAGCAGTGAAGGCATTTTTCTTTCCATCTCTTTTCCTTTCTATCCTTCTTTTTCTTTTCTTCCTTTCAGTTTTCTCTACCTCCTTTTACTTTCTTCCTTCTTCTCTTTTGTTTTTTTCTCTCTTCCTTCCCTCCAATTCTTCCCCATTCCTTCCTACTGCCTTCCTTTCTTTTTTTCTTCCTTTTTAAAATTCTGTGTTTCTGATTTTCAACCATTTGTAATGATCATTATCATCAATTTAAATCTACTTTATACTATGAAAATAACGTGCATTTTGTATCTTATGCCTTACACTGATCATTCTTCAAAATTACTATAGAACTGAAGCATACAGAATGATATGTGAGATTTGCTATTAGAATATTATATACTATTACTGTTTTTCTAGGGTTTTGTTAATTTTTTAATGTTTATTTATTTTTGAGTGAGAAAGAGAGATAGAGAGAGAGCATGCGAGTGGGAGAGGGGCAGAGAGAGAGGGAGACAGAATCCAAAGCAGGCTCCGACAGCTCAGAGCCTGATGCAGGGCTGGAACACACAAACCAGGACATCATGACCTGAGCCAAAGCCAGACGCTTAACCAACTGAGCCACTCAGGTGCCCTTTTCTGTTTGTTTTTAACCAAGTTTTCAATCTAGGACAAAATTTAAAGATGACCAAATAAAGTAGCTAATATTTATCCAATTTGATATTTATTTCTATAATTCCAATTAGATAGTTTGATTAGTAACTATTCCTTTGCAAAGCCTAACAGTATTAATACAGTCATACACAAGTCATGAATTAGATCAGCATCATTACTTAAAAGGATACAACTTAACAACTAGTATTGTTTTATTGACATGATATGAACATAGTATTGTTTTACTGACATGACAAGAATAATGCATCTTCTCTGGCTTTTATTTATTTTCCTCTGTACTTAGGTGTGTTATCTGGCAAAATAAATTGACATTATTAGTGACTTGGTTTACTCTGTACTGTTTGAACAAAGATTAAAGATATTCAACTAAATATGAAATATTCAAGAATATACTAATGTGCCTATTTCTATTTTCCTCTTACATTTAGAAAATCTTTGTTGTTTGGGCACAAACACATTTCAGGTAATTGCTGTCAATTTAAATCTATGTTATATCAGCTCTTAGAACTTAAATATCACTTTAAAATGCTATGAATTTGACAGAAAATTACCAAGCCAAAAAAAAATCATTCTTATATTCTATATGCTCCCTACTTAGTTCACATTCTTGTATTTTAAATGGTTTTCTTATGCTTTGTAGACCTCTCTGGTAAAAACCTATAATCTGATTTCCAATTGGGTTTGACATGCTAACAATGAGAGTACCGCAGGATTTTAAAATCAACAACTTCATAAAGACTATTTCTCACAGTATGGTGACATTTGACTTTCAGATATTAGAATAACAAAGGATTTATTAGCTATTAAATTGATCCATCTCTGCTGCCAATGCAAAACAGAAATCAGGTTTTTCAGCATGCCTTTTATGTGTGCCTTGATATAGACAAGCATATTTTTACATACGAGAAATCAGAGAAATACATTCTTATCCAAGTTTGGTAACAGACTAATTGCATGATCCTCGGTTTTATTACAAAGCTAGAATTTTGTTTCATTAAAATAGAATCGTTATCTTTTTTAAAGCACATGCTTTTTTATTATTAAATGAAATCTCACAATCCCGTCAACTTATCTGCTATAATCATTTGCATTAATATGTACCTTCCCAATAATCACTCTGCGTATTAGCACTGCCCTTGACTCCTTGTTTCCCATGAGGCAAACTCAACTCCACCCCAGCCCAGGACCTCATCAAATAGGACGGAGGTAGAAGTACCATGCACACAAGTATAATGAAGCAGTCCCTTTGGGTGCCCATGATCCTGATAGAATCACTAATAATGCCCCCTCTGAATCCTGAAGACAACTGTATCAATAGCCATATCCAAACATTAAATAATACTTACTACAAGCCTGGATTTGGCTCTATTTTCCTCATCTGAGCAACCTAATTAGATCTTTCCATAAAGATCCAGAATTATCCCTTAAGCGTGGTTTAAAACACACACACACACACACACACACACACACACACACACACACACACATCCTATTCCTACTGCTAAACCTTTGCTTATACATTGTTCCCAATATAATGGTAAAACTGAGGATCTACTTTCATTGGCTACTGCTTCCCAGCAACTGGGCTGCAACCCTTGACACTTAAATCCATGGACCTGAAACTCACACTGTGGCAGCTGTCTTTCCTGATACCTACTTGCCTAGCTTGTTTTTATATTCTGCTTTTGGGAGGCTCAGTTTTGTATTAAGAAAGCCATATGTATCACAGGTCAACACCTCCTGGTGTTGCAATAGCAAAGTTGTTGCAGTGTTTTAACTGAAACACTGGAATCTTTTCAGAAAGTTGCCATTTAGTCTACATCTCCAGCATTTACCTCCCCTCCATTCATGTGTATCCTTTTAGGTTCTAGTACTTTTAATCTGTCTGTCCCACAACTGTGAATCCCTGGAATAGAAAAATGTTTCTTCTTAAAATAAGAAAATAGTTGACTGAGAAAAGTTTTACTTTAGTTGGGACTATCTCTTTATAAAAAATAGTCATAGGAACTGAATATGTGTTTTGAATTTCTTCCCAGGATATAATTGCTGTTGGAGTATCTATTATTTGCTATGACATTGCTCAGTCTTTTACCAACATTATTTCTTTTTCTTTCTCTTTTTTTTCTCATAACACTGCTACATAGATATACTATACTAAATTTTTATATGATGAAATCAAATTGTAGAAAGATTAAAGTCACCTACCTTTTAAGTGGGAAAAGTGGCATTTGAAAACCAGTCATCCTACTACTCTGTGATGTTGCCTCTAAGCAGAGAATAAAAGGCCTTTCTATCCCTCAACACCTCTAAGCAGTTGCCTCTGACTTCAACTTAAATGGTCTCACTTTTCCAATATTTCCCTATCAATCCCCACATGCTATATCTAATATAATATTTAATCAGATATTGGTTTGGGTTGGTAACTATTTCGCATGTATATATAATTTATCAATAATATTACTGTAAGCTCTGTGATAGAAAAAATACTATTTCACTGATTTTATTTGAATTTTTGTACTTTATATAGCAACTAGTACAATGCAAACACATCTAGCAAATTCCTGCTGAACTGAACTTGGAAAAATAACTTTGTGTGACTTCCTTGTGGGGAAATCTCTTTCTAAATCAAAAGTACTTTTATAAATATTTAAAACTATTTTCAATGTGAGTGTCAGGTACTTCTTGTATTTCTTGATAATTGTGGCATAAGTGCAGACAACATAACCAACTTCCCTTCCTTATTTCCTTCTTTCCTTCCTTCTTTCCTTCCTTCCTTCCTTCCTTCCTTCCTTCCTTCCTTCCTTCCTTCCTTTCCTTCTTGCCTTCCTGCCTTCCTGCCTTTCTGACTTCCTTGCTTCTTCCTTTCTTCCTTCCTCCCTTCCTCCCTCCCTCCCTATCTCCCTTTCTCCATCCCTCCCTCCCTCCGTCCCCTCTCTCCCCCCCTTCTCTATTTCTCACTTTCTTTCTGTTACTGGGATTAAACATGAAATCAATTTATGGAAATGTCTTGATTTATTTTCAAACCCTTGTACCCATTTCCATTAATTCAAAATATATTGATATAATATAGGATGCAATGGCTTTAAACACTATAGTAACTAAATCAATGTTAAAACATGACCAAGTTGAATTCTTGATTTCTTTTCTAAAATCAAACAGTACATCTTGCTTCAACTACAATGTTTTACCCACAGATTATAGAACATATTATTCAGTAAAATTCACAAATAGGAGTCAATATACTTAAAATTATTTAAAACTTTACAGATGAATATTTTCATAATAGCCACTTAACTCTTTAAAAATAAGCCTCTACATTATTTTTCTAATTCTAGTATGTCCATAACAATAGATGAAAATATGTAGCAAATGTAATATAGGACAAAAATTATACTTACTCATACCTTTGCTATTAAGACCCCCTGAGATCACCAGAGATATTAGTGACAGTGATAAAAAGAAAAAAAATCACCTAAAATGTTCACAAAAATTCAACACAAGTTTGCATAATATACAAATATTCCCTTTAAAACATTCATGGAACATATACAAAGTGGCTTCTGTATATTCATGGCACTGGTAATAATAAGGGGCATGAAGGGGCATGATCTAAACATCCGCTCATCTTTTGGGAACTCCAGAACCTAGTTCTCAAACTTCTATAACTATCCACACTCTCTTGCTTTTTGGACATTGCCAGAGAGTTAAGGAGTTAATGGAAACTTAATCCTCCTTGTAACATTAGCCGTCGGTAATAGAAAAGACAAGACAACAAAATGCTTTGTCTAATTTCCTAGCTAAATTTAATAAATTGGAAGGCAGCCTTTAATCGCCTAAGGGATGCTCCAGCTTTACTCACTCTCCTTTGGCTTTAACTTTGATTGTAATTAAAATTTTGATATGCCATCTTCAATTTAAATCACCAGAGATGGGTGTTGTTTCAAGATTACTAGGCTTTTGCCTCATCAGCCATTAGTGATTAGGCATATTTGACTGGTTATCATTCTCTCTATATTCCCTTTAAAAATATACTGACAGGTGCTATTCAGAGGGTAACCACTTCACTCTTGGTCTTAGGAATTTGTGAATCAACCTAATTAGAAAGCTGGTTAATCTGTGAAATGAGTTTGACAGATATGATCCAAGCAATTGTAAATATTGCCATTTTCTTCACCTGTTTTCTGTACGCTTTTCTCTAGTGGTGGTGGGGTGGACATTAAAATGAACATTAACATTTGACTGAAAGACCCAGAGAGTAAGAGAGGCCAATATTACATTCAA
This sequence comes from Herpailurus yagouaroundi, assembly GCF_014898765.1. Lineage (NCBI taxonomy): Eukaryota > Metazoa > Chordata > Mammalia > Carnivora > Felidae > Herpailurus > Herpailurus yagouaroundi. The sequence continues at coordinate 3,060,115 of NW_024412452.1, forward strand.
CATGATAATTTTCCCAAAGAGAAAACAGAGATTATTCTCCCTGTAAGAACCAGAGAGATTTTCCAAAACCTTAATTATTCAATATGTACTCTCCAGGTCAAAAATTTTTATAAATTCCCACCACAATTAGAAAGAAAATGAAACTCTAATCCTTTGTAGAAACTCCAGTTGATAAGACCCTATACTATATCTAGTCCTTGACTCTTTTTCTGATCTTATTTCCTAACCATTCTTGACCTTTCTTTTGTTTATTTCTTTATTTTTGAGAGAGAGGGAGAGAGGGAGCAGGAGAGGGAGAGGGAGAGACAAAGACAGAGACATAGAGGAGGGGCAGAAAGAAAGGAAGAGAGAGAATCCCAAGCAGGCTCTATGCTGTAGGTGCAGAGCCTTACATGGAGCTCAATCTCATGAATTGTGAGATCATAACCAGAGCTAAAGGGATGATCACTTAACTGACTGAGCCACCCAGGTACCCCCATTTGTCACCTTTCTAACTCATTTTTGGCCAAACTGGCTTTCTTGATAATCCTTGAATAAAACAAGCACATTCCAAACTTTGAGGGTTTTGCTTCTGCTTTCTAATGTCACATGTTCTTTGCTAGCATGCATCTCTAGGTATTCTCATGGCTGGCTTCCGTATGTATTACTCTGTGGGAGGAATCAATCACCGCTAACAACAACAGCAAATAGAGAAATATTTCCTGTCAACAAAACTCTACTGGAAACGATCCCTGGTTTGAACCTGCACATCCTCTACTGGACTTCTTATGCCTACCATACCATCTTATATTATATAATTATATTATATTATAAATAAAATTCTAAAATAAAAAAGAAGTCAGTGTTTGTCATTTCAAGGCATTGAGGTTTTGATCCTGTTTGTCAGCAGTAGGTTCCAAGCACATCTTAAATTGGTCAGGGTTAATTTCATTTTTTTTTTTCAAATATTATTTTTATTAAGAAAATTTTTGGGGCGCCTGGGTGGCGCAGTCGGTTAGGCGTCCGACTTCAGCCAGGTCACGATCTCGCGGTCTGTGAGTTCGAGCCCCGCGTCAGGCTCTGGGCTGATGGCTCAGAGCCTGGAGCCTGTTTCCGATTCTGTGTCTCCCTCTCTCTCTGCCCCTCCCCCGTTCATGCTGTGTCTCTCTCTCTGTCCCAAAAATAAATAAACGTTGAAAAAAAAAAAAGAAAATTTTAATGTTTGTTTATTTTTGAGAAAGACAGAGATAGAGCACAAGCAGGGGAGAGGCAGAGAAAGAGGCAGACACAGAATCCAAAGTGGGCTTCAGGCTCTGAGCTGTCAGCACAGCACCCAACATGGGACTCGGACCCTCAAACTGAGAGATTATGATCTGAGCCTAAGACAGACACTTAACCAACAGAGCCATCCAGGTGCTCCTAATTTCATTTTATTATTTATGGATGAGTAATGGTCACAGTATAATTTATGAAAATGTTCATCTTTTTCCGTTTTAACAATGCTAGTTCTAAAGTACTCTCCATACTCATATCCGTGTGTAGTTGGAATTGTAATCCCCTTTGCTTCTCCTACATACCTAGAAGGTAACAATCTTCCTTATAGTAGATGGCAACACATAATTTAACATAGATTGAACTTTTACCAAGGTTATCTTGTAAGGGGTAGAACCAAGAATGAAACCAAAACTGAGATTAAGATTCAAACCACTGCTCTTATTTTTACATTATATTGTGGCAAATGTATATGTCTGCGGGGTTAATAAGGTGCTGTAAAGTGTTATTAGTAAAGTACGCTCTGGTATATTTTAAGATTTTTACTCTCCTCCTCCCATTTCCAACAAGCATGAGGGGATTTTTCTCTGATATTAACTGTGGGAATCTGATCAGGCTCCCAAAAGTAAATCTCACAATACTGTGGGCCTTCCTGATGATTCGGTCCTCCCTAAGTTGGTAACATCTCTGTTTTTCACAGGGAGCCTCTAGCAATTTGTCAATTCTAGTTCAGGATTTCCTACCCTGGCATTGTTTGTCACAGCTATTTCTACTAGTGATTCTCTGCTCTGGCAAGCTATTAATCTCTGTATTCACCTGTCTCTCCAGTATCAGGGGTAGCAGTTTGCGGTATGTCCATCCTTCTCTTAGGGATCCAACAAGAGTTGTTGAATTTTCAGTCTGTTCAACTATTTACTTGTTGTTAAATGCAGTGGCAGCTTCCAAGTTCCTTATAGGTAAAACCAAAAACCAGAATTCTGTTCACTTTTTTTTCAGTTTATTTTCTGTTTTCCAGATTGGGTTAATTTTATTTTCTGTCCTTAAATTCACTAATCCTATCCTCTGTCATCTACATTTTATTATTAAACCTGTCCAGAAAGGGTGTTTTTTTTCCCCTTAAATTATAATCTTTATATCATATTTTTCAGTTCTATAATTTTCAAGTTTCTGTTTATAAATTGTTTTGTGCTGAGATTTTCTTTATTTAAATGAAAGTTGTATTTAACTGTTGAAGAATTTTTATAACAGTTGCTTTGAAAATCCTTGCCATATAATTCCAGTATCTGGTTCACCTTAGTGTTTCTGTCAGTTGATTATCATTTTGTTCAAGTTGCGATTCTCTTGATTCATGGTATGAAAGGTGACATGAGTGCACCCTGGAGCATAAGAGGTATCCCAAGGCCAGGTGACTTTTGGTAAAGGAAAGGTGTGGCAGGTTCTCTCTACTGGTGGCCTCAGGCTGCCGTCCCTATGGAGGGGAAGATGGTCTCAGCCAGGAGGACTATGAGGCTTGAGGTGGTCTCAACCATAGTAGGACTATGAGACTTCCCAGATGGGGTCACTTAATGATTTTTATACCATTTTACTGATTCTCACACTGCTTGCTGTAAGTGAATCATTTTTTCTAGTCCTCCCAGCTTGTTCTGATTTCTCTGAGGACAAGAGGAGAATCTTAGATCCATGAGTATGAAGAGCTTTCCTGCACCAGGCCACTTACTAGGGCTGGGTCTCTCCTGGTGCCCAGCCATCTCAGTTCTCAGTTTGTTTGGTAGAAAAGGAGAGTCTCAGACCTGGCAGAGAATGGGAGTGCTTCCCTATCTGCTTATTTTGGAAAAGGTTCCCAATCTATCTCCCAATGTTTTCAGAGGGATTTCCATTCAATCCAGGGCCACAATGAATGTGCCTGGGCGATATTCTATTTTTTTCCTTGGAAATCAAGAAATAAGGGGGCTGAGGAGCCATCCTCCTTTGGGTGGGGTGGATACAAGACACTGCTACTGCACTATTCTTCCAATGCCAGGGTCTCAAACCGATTCTCCTTCTTACCACATGTCAGCTGTCACCATTTTTAGGGTTTATAGTTTTATTTACTAGGGAGGATTAGGAAAAGGCGGGTGTTCTGCCATCTTGCCTACAGTGAAAGCGACCTGTGGAATTCTTCCTGAAATGTAAATATGAAGATTCGTAACAACTGTATCGAGTCACAACCTACAAGCAGAGCTTGCAAATCTAAATATTTAGGAAAATTCTCAGGTGATTCTGATAGGCAATAAATAAACTGCAGATAAATTGCAAATTTGACACACAGAATATCTAAACATGGCATGATTTTTCAACCTGAATTGTTTTAACTATTATTTGAATTTTAATAAATATTTGGCTTGCATGTGTAGTTTTCAATACATGTTACAGGTTGTATTTTTGTATTTATTTTTTTTAATTTTTTACTATTTTTTTTTCTTGAGAGAGAGAGAGAGAGAGAAAGAGAGGGAGGGAGCAGGGGAGGGGCAGAATGAGAGGGAGAGAGAGGATCTGTCAGCACAGAGCCCAACATGGGGCTCGAACCCAGGAACAATGACATCATGAACTGAGCCAAATTCAGATGCTTAACTGACAACCACCCAGATGTCCCTGTCACAGGTTTTATTTTTATTTATTTTTTTTTAAATTTTTTTTCAACGTTTATTTATTTTTGGGACAGAGAGAGACAGAGCATGAACGGGGGAGGGGCAGAGAGAGAGGGAGACACAGAATCAGACACAGGCTCCAGGCTCCAGAGCCATCAGCCCAGAGCCTGACGCGGGGCTCGAACTCACGGACCGCGAGTTCGTGACCTGGCTGAAGTCGGACGCTTAACCGACTGCGCCACCCAGGCGCCCCCTTGTCACAGGTTTTAAAGAAAAGATATATGCCAATAGTAATTATGCTATTCCCAGGAATTTATTAATTCTTTAGAGATAAATATTCCAAATACATCTCTATAAATTTCAAAGCAATTAAGGACTGGTGATAAGCCTCCCTCTGAGGCTAGTTTCATTAAATACTGTCTGAAAAGAGAAGAGAATGAATAAAACTTTAGGTTTAAATTACCAAGTTAGCACAAATAGACTTGAGATTTAACTGTGTTCATTATACAACGCTGTGAAGAGATATTCTCTTGATTATGAGAAGTAAATTCACAGACCTATGGTCCTGAGTTCAGTAGAGATAAACAATGAATGTGTAATTTGTCTCCATAAGGAATTTCTATGCTGTGATCTGGTGGGCTTTTACCTAATTTTATGATGCTAAAACTAACATGGAAACATATCTCAACACATTTTGTCCTTGATTAAGAACAATTTTATGTTGCTGTAATTACTCTGAAAGAATTAAGGATTGTGTTCATTATAATTGTGCTTTTATTCTGCATGCCTCTATATTTCATTGGGAATAAAAGGAAAAATCAATTCCCTTATTTTCTAACAAAAGGATCTTTTGTAGGAAGTAGCGATGATTGCCCTCTAAAAAAAATGAAAGAAAGAAAGAAAGGGGGGGAAAAAGAAAGGAAAAAAAAAGGCTTCAGTCCAAAGGAAGAAATAACAACCTGCTTGTTAATTTTTATTCTATTCCTCAGTGTGGTTTTCTTAATTGGAGAAACACAGAATCACAGCATAAATATTCAGAAGGCAGCACCCCATTTCTCACCTGGGTTGATTTTCTGTTCTTTTCAAAGTTAAGTAATAACAGCTAGAACTTTTACATTAGTAAAATCTACTTCTTATAAAATAATAGATCAATCCGCCTCTTGCTACCTCAATATTTCAGCTAATATAGATTACAAAGCAAAAATTTTGTTTTAGAAAAAAGAAATATTAACCAAATTCTGGAAAGATGGTTTAAAGTAATTTAAAAGTAAAACAAAGAAGTAAAGCATAATAAAGCAAAGAACAATAAGGTTTAATAAATGAGAGTTTGTAAATAGAAAACAATAAAACCCTCATCCTGAGCTCATATAATATATTGAAACAAAATTCAAACATTGAGCATTGATCTTGATCCAAAAAGCCAAGATATCTCTTTCCTGATTTAGGTAGGGCATCTCACAAATAGTTTTCAAAAATCAGCGTTCCACACAATATATGCTTAGCCAATCAAATTCATATACACCTCACATGTGACACTTCTCTTCATCTCTATTCTGATTGACACCATCCTGATTGACAATCCATAGCTATATTGCTTTCATTTGTTTTTTTTCCACCACACTTGAAACACACACACACACACACAGACGAGGCACACACCATTTCAATAATCCTTAAGTGGGAAATCATACAACTGGACAGTTTGAGAAAGCCTTGACATGACACTCACTCTCCTCCCCCCTCATCCTAGTTGTACACACAGTACAGCCCCAATTTCATCCCAGGTTGAAAACCACAGATGTGAGCCAAAAGAAAACAAGTCTCCCTCTTGTTCAAAAACATTGATCATTTTTAAAGGGTCTAATTTAGATATGATTCAGACATTACTTTGTAGTTTTGTGTCTCAAAGACAGGACAGCTCATGCTGTTTCTATTTCCTCTAATACCAAACACACATACATAAACAACACACAAACACACACATACACACACAGATGAGAGAGAGAGAAGGGGGCAGTGGGGAGAGAGAAAGAGGGAATCTTTATAAATCCTGGCTTGGATTTGGCTTGTTGGGATTTTAGGATTGGTTAACCTGATTCTGAAGATGAAGAGAAAAAACTACCCTACAAGAGCTAGTTCTAAACAACTGCATCGGAGATCTGTTTCCTCCATTTTCACAATTCATTCCTTCAATAAATATTTATTGAGAGCTTTATAGACACTAGACATTATTCTCTGTGTTAGCACCCATATAAACAAAGTAGAATTTGATGGTAACTAATTAAGAAGGTGCTAGGAGCTCCATGAAAGCCACAGGTTAGACTGTAGAACAGCTAGTTTACAGAAAGAACAAGGGGAAATACAGCTAAGAAGAGCACTTCTGGTGTCAGAATAAATCTCACATATGAACCTTAAAAATGATCTTCTAAAATTTTAATTGGATCAGACTGTGCAGCAATTTACGCCCCAGGACACTGTCAAAATCAGTAAGCAATCAACCAGCATTTAGCAGAAACTTGGAGCCAGTGTGATAACTAACAGAGTCAAACGGTTTGACACAGAGATCAAGAAAGGGACTCTCAAAAAGTCCTGCTAAAATCACTGTTGTCCCAGGGTGACAGTGAGCATGCCCAAGACTGTACACTCTGTAAGGAGGGACATGAGAGGCTTCACACTGCATAGGAAGTAGTCCTCGCTAAAACCATCCAGCCAGGCTGCTAAACAAGAAAAAAACAAACAAAAAAACAATAATGAACCTTGAAGATTAGAGGAAAGTAAACTGGCTATAATATATTGTCTAAAATGTCTAGTTTTCAGCGACAAAAAATAAATGAGAATTTGAAGAACCAGGAAGCATGACTTACACACAGGGGGAAAAAAAGTAGGTACTTATAACAAGTCTGTGAGAGAACCCAGATGTTAGACTTAAGGACTTTAACTTATTCATTATCAATATGCTCAGAAAACTAAAAGAACTAAATGATTAAAGAAGTAAAGGAAGGATTGACGAGAATGACTTATCAAACAGATGATACAGAATATAAATATTGAGACTATTGAAAAAAGGACAGAATGAAAATTCTAGGGATTAAAAGTATAGTAACTAAAGTGAAAAACTAAAGGGGTCAACAATAGATAGGAACGGCAGAAGAATCAATGTACTTGAATAAAGATTGATAGAGGTTATACAATCCAATGAAGAGGGGAAAAAATGAAGAATGAAAAGGTCCTGAAGAAGACACAGAACAGCATTAAGTGTTCAAGCATACGCAGAATGGGCATAAGCAAAAGGAAAAGAGAGAAAAAGAGGCAGAAAAATTATTCCAAGGAAGAATAGCTGAAAACTCCCCCAATTTAAAGAAAAACATTAACCTATGTATCCAAGAAACGCAATTTATAATGTATGTGATATGAGGGTTAAGTATAAGAACTTATTCCAGATAACTCCTAGTTTTCTCCTTTGTGTCACTGGACTAAAAATTGTACCAGTCATTAATAAAGAACAGCAGAAAAAGATGAACTTTGGAGTCAATGCTTGAAGGTATCTAAGACTAGTCTGCAGCTCAGAGGGGAGGTCTGAATTTGTCATTTACATTTGTATTGTGATGATTTATATTTGTAAGCCATCTTTTATTGTTTCAATGTAAAATCACTCTTGGGATATTTTCATATGCTAAATTTAAGAAAATACTTAAAATGAACTAATCATCCACCAAAGCAATTAAAAAAAATCAACTGGCAAATTGTTAGGACTAGGAAAGACTTCAGCAAATTGTCACATAAAAGATAAAGTTTAAAAATTCAGCAGCATTTACTGAAGCTGACAATAACAAACTAATCATAAAATTAAATATAAGACTCCATTAAGAATAGTAAGAGGGGCACCTGGGTGGCTCAGTCAGGTGAGCTTCCAATTCTTGATTTTGGCTCAGGTCATGATCTCACACTTTGTGAGTTTGAACCCCACATTGGGCTCTACAATGACAGTGCAGAGCTTGCTTGGGATTCTCTGTCTCCTTCTTTCTCTGCCCCTCCCCTGTGCCCTCTCACCCATCCTCTCTCTCTCTCTCTCAATAATAAACATCAAAAAAAAAAAGTATAGCAAGAACCATAAAGTATATAGTATATTAACTAAGAAAATATAAGACCACTTTGGAGAAAAGTTTAAAATTCTAATTAAGGACATTGAAAATAATCTAAAAAACTGGAATATTCTCTATGGTTTTTCATGGTGACTAACACTGTTGCAAGGTCAATTTTTCTCTGTTTTGTTTGTTAAACTTTAGTATGTATCTGGAAAGTTAAAATACAGTAAGTACAGTTCTATAACTCAAGTAGGATGGGGCAGATTGTTTAATAATGGCATCTAAACGTGATGCCAAATGACAGATTGGGAGAAGGTATCTGTAAAATCTAATAATGGAATGAATATCTAAGGAGAAACACACAAAAACAGCTATAACCCCCCTAGAAAGCCTATGACCCTAATTGAAAAAATGGGCAATGCAATATCAGAATAATTAGAAGATCTAGATATCCCGAAGGTTAACTAATATATGGAGAAACTGTGAGACTAGTAATTGGATAAATACTCATTAAAACAAGAATGTGATGTCACTTTAGAAACACTGTATTGGCAAATATTTGAAGCGTAGATAATGCCAAAGGTGGGTAGGAATGTTATAAAAAAAGAAAAAAAGAAAGAAAAACAAAAACAACAACAACAACAACAAAAACCGGACAAACAAAACCCCCCACAAAACTTTTCTACACAGGAGCAGAGAATAATGCATCCATTCTGGAGATCAGTTTTGGAATACTTAGTCCAGTTAAGTGTAGGAATACCCTATGACTTGACACTTCTTCTCCCAGTGTATATAAAAAAAGGAAATGCACCCACAGGTACATGGGTGGCCTATGTGAAGATGCTCATTGTTGGTCATATGTAGTTTCCAGGAGACAGAGGCAATCTGGAGCTCATTGTTGGGATAGTCGTTAATGTGAAAAACTAAGAAATACACTGGAGGTCAAAGGGTGATGGAGCACCATGATACAGTCAGAGGGAAAGGTCCAGATGTGCATATATAGGGACTGAATACATGCAGACACATCATTTTTACCAAAGGAAAAAAAATGAGGTCTAAACCCCAATATCATTTGGTTAAAATAAAATACATGGACATATGCCAACACTTTAAAACATACAAACAAAAAAATACACATTAAACACTTCAACGGATGTGTATGAAGAAGGTAGGAAACAGGGGATATGGGATTAAGATGAAGGAAATAAATAAATAGAGAAATTGAGAAAAAGGTTCTTCAGACCATGATAATGATAATGTGCCATGGAAGAAATAGTAAGATATAATCTAATCCTCTGCATGTGGAGGGAAGGGAGGAAAAGATAGGTGAACCCAATACTCTGGAAGAATTTTATGTCAAAATTTTTAAGTTCCCTGTCTTACACTTTTAGAACTTTATCACAGGAATAAATGAGTGTTAATATGATAAATTAAAATATTACTACTAAAAGTAGCAAAATTACATATTTAAAAATATATAAATCAAGGTAAAATTAAAAATATATAAATACATATTTAATAAAATATGCATATTTATAAAATATTTGTAACATATTGCACTTTACATAGCATGTTTTTCATGTGTTGTCTTGCCTGTAATTTTGTCAGTTTTGAGACAAGTTCTCTCCCATCAATGAAAAATGTGGCACTCAGAAAGATTGAGTGACTTCCTTAATAAGGTGCCTCAGCTAGGAGAGGTGGAGCTGAGGCTAAGTCTAGGCCTTCTGCCTACATCTTTGAATTATATACCATGGTGGGAATGAGCACTGAGGTTTTAACCTATTATAGCTTCCACTTAACATCAGGCAAGGATCCCTGGGGCTTTACTAAAAGGAAGAAAAGAGTTGGAGAGTGGAGAAGCAATTCTGCCAAGGTTCTGAGATAATACAAAACTTTTTTTTTAATGTCTTAATTTATTTGGTGCCAGAAGGATTTTGGAATAATCAAAGTTGCCTTATTTTTCCTGTTCCTAGAGTTGGTCCTCCTAAAAGTCATCTGCTAAAGCAGGTCTTCACACAAAATCTAGACTAATCAGGTTTCATAACTTGTGTAAGACAAAAGGATGTTTAAAGAGGCAGGACACAATGATCTGGTAATACTTGTTAGAATATAAAATAAATATTGACCAACAGGAAGAATCATTTGGGAACTGCTTCCCCAAGTCAGTACAAACACAATCAACTGCTGGTCTTTTTCAGTTTCAAAAAGTCACATTGATGTGGCTCTAACACAGTGTTGAAAAAAGGGGAGAAGTGAGCCCCGGGATTTTGCTAGTTACGGTATTCATTTTTGTGGGTACAATGGTGGGCAAAATTAACACGGTTCTTTCCATGACGGGACCTATCGTCTAGAATGAAAAACAAACAAAAGCAATAGGATATGTTAGTTTTTGCTAGGAGTACAAAGTGCTGTGGAGTACAAGAAGAAAATACTAAATTGATGGATCTTTATAGGTAATATTTTCCATTTCTGATTATGAGGAACCTTGAACATACCTAAAAAGTAGACAGTATAGAATACCCCATGCATACCTCCACCCATTTCTCTTTTGCCTTTATTATTTGAAGCAAATTTTTTTTTAATTTCAAAAATTAATGTGTTACTACATACTTATAAAAATAGGGAATCATTTTTAAATTAACTATCAGTATAAATTTAGGAGGATCCAAAAATGCTGAAAATGTCCAAACTCTCTTGGGTAGCTAGTGGCACATTTTTGCATTAGATAGCTAGACTACCTATTTTTGCCTTGCATTTAATAAACTTGTAAGACTATTTCGTGCATTCAAATATCTATAACTAGATGAAAAAGTCCTAGTTTTCATTGGTGGTTTATTATTTCATTAACTCATTGGTTAGGCAGAACTTTCTCCTACTTGAAATATAAATTAAAAAAAAAATTCAGTTGAATAAACAGTTACTATAATACTTGCTGGAGGAGAAAAACTTCAGTTGAAAATGGAGGATATATATGCAGAGCCCTATTCAATAAAGAGAATGTAGAGTTGCCTTAGACTATTTGGGCTCTTATAGCAAAAGTATCACAGACTGGGTTATTTATTTATTTATTTATTTATTTATTTATTTAAATTTTTTTTTCAACGTTTTTTATTTATTTTTGGAACAGAGAGAGACAGAGCATGAACGGGGGAGGGGCAGAGAGAGAGGGAGACACAGAATCGGAAACAGGCTCCAGGCTCCGAGCCATCAGCCCAGAGCCTGACACGGGGCTCGAACTCACGGACCGCGAGATCGTGACCTGGCTGAAGTCGGACGCTTAACCGACTGCGCCACCCAGGCGCCCCTGGACTGGGTTATTTAAACAACAAACATTTCTTAATAGTTCTGGATCCTGAGAAATCCAAGATCAGTACACTTGCAGGTTTGGTACCTGGTAGGATCCGTTTCCTGGTTCACCAACTGCCATCCTCTTGCTGTGTTCCCTCATAGAAGAAAAGGGCAAGGAAGCTCTCCAGGGCCTCTTTTACAAGGGCACTAGTTCCATTAACTAAAACGCCTCCCAAAGGTCCTACCTCCAAATATCATTACATTGGAGATTAGGTTCAACATATAAATTTGGGAGGGGGGCACAAACAATCTATAGCAAGGGGGTGATGTTACTATGATATATGTATATTATCGAGGATTAGACATTATGGCTGCTGCCCCTATCAACTTGTATTTCTTTATTAAAGAGTGTCATTTTTTAATAGTGAAAACTCATACCTAACTTGTATATAGAACTTGTCACTGATCTTCATCCACTTGATGCATGGGTAGTATAAATGGTGTCAACATAGTAGAGGATGTGATGCTCAACTCTATTAGAAATCTTGAAGTCTTACTGTTGATGTAAGTCTATCACAGGCTGCTGAAAATTTGCCAGAAGACAAAAACTACAAAATTAATTTAGAGTAAATTTATTTTTTCGATATCTCCTGATAATGTTCCTGCTGTTTGTCGTGGCATTACTGGTAAGAGTAGAAAATGTAAAAGGATTCTGAAAAATTATTCTGAGGAATGTATTTTGTTGCTTATATAAGGTTTGGTCAAAATGCATCCCTTTGAGTATGTTGAAGGGATCATTAGCCTTATATGGCAGATATAATATTTGGGAAGTCCCCTATGAGCCTATGGCATTTGTATTATATATTTCAGTACAAGACCCAAAGGCTCTTGCTATTGAAGTAGTAGTTCCATAATTGAGAACAATAGTAGTAACAATAAAATTATAAAGAAGCAAAACAAAAATAACATAACTTGCTCCCATCCTGACAAATCCAACGTCTCTCACGCACCGTTTGAGTATTTTTACATAGCAATACAATTTTATTTATAGAACATTATATTCTGTCTTTTGTTATTTTTGGTATTAACAGGAAAACAATGCCACATTGTGTTTTTTTGAAAACTTAGCCACATATTCATTATTTATTGGTTACTACAAACTTCTATCCATGGCAAATATGGTGGTTAAACAATAATAGTGTTGCTATAACACACTGCATTGTACCTTTCTCACATCATTTCTCTAGTGTTGTCTATCAGGGACTTGCACTATCTGATCTTATCTTACTATTGCTCGTTTTCTTTAAACTCCTGACCCAAACCTTCATCTTTTTTATCAAAACTTTCTATGATTCCTTCAACTCACATTGATAACATGATATTCTAAAGTTGTTTTAATATTTATTCTCTTTGATAACTGGATATCACATACTTTTTCAATTTTCATATATTTTTGTGTTAATATGGTTTACCTTTTTACCTAGACCACAAACTCCTTAAGAGTGAGGTTATACATACTCTTAATTATAGAGAATTGATGTTTACCAGAGGAGAGAGGGCTAGGGGAATGGGTGAAATAGGTGGTAGGGAATAAGCAGAGCACTTGTCATGATGAGCACTGGATGATGTATGGAATTGTTGAATCACTATTTTGTACACCTGAAACTAATATAACACTGTATGTTAACTAACTGGAATTAAAAATAAAAAATAATGAGGTTTATGGATTAGAGTTTTTTGTTGTAGCCTACTATACCTCTGGTACTGAAAATTTCATTCTAGAGCCAGCTAATAAGCATCCCTTAGTACCTTCTTAGAACATGCCATCTCAGGACAGTCCAGAGACCTAATGAGCCAGAATATGCAGGTAACAAAGCCAGGTTATTCACGTGAACATTATAGTCTGAAGCACTGCCCTAACATGTAACAGCCTTCTGAATATGCTAAATGAATGACTGCTTGTTTATTAGTTGTTATATTCGTTGCCTAGGACTACCTTAATAAATGACCACAAACTGGGTATCTTAAAACAACAGAAATCTATTCCCTTACAGTATAAGTGGCCAGACACTAAAATCAAGTTGTCTGATGGGTGGGTTCTTTCTGGAAGCTCTGAGCAAGAAGCCATCCCATGCCTCTCTCTTAGTGTCTGGTGTTTGTTGGCAATCCATGACAAGCCTAGACTTGCAGATGCATCATTCCAAACTTTACCTCCATCTTCACATTGCCTTCTTCTATCTCTGTGTTCTCTCCTATTCTTATACGATTACCAGTCATTGAATTTAGGTTACACCCTAAATCCTAGGTGATTTTGTCTCAAGATACTGAACTAATTACATCTGCACAGACTCTACTTCCAAATAAGGTCACACTCTGAGATTCTAGGTGGACATGAAATTTTGGGAGGGAGTGTAAGAACAGTACTCAACTCGCTACAGCCTTGTAAAAGAAAGGTGTAATCCATTACCTTCATCACTATTATGATATTTTTCGTTGTGGATGAGATGATGACACTCTTCTATCCCGGGGATCAGGCATGGCATGAGATCATTGTTGATAGAGATAAAAATGTGTTAATGTGCATTGTGGCTACCATTCCCCATTTACAAAATCCAAAGCCTAAAATGAGCATGCTCATGCTCGCTCCTGCTCACTACCTCTCTCTCCCTTTCTCTCTCTCTCTTGCGCGCACACACACACACAAGCACACACAGAGGCCTTTCTAACTCTAAAACTTGGTATATGGAATCCCCATATGCCTCTTTTCATATTTATCCTTCCCACTAAATACTGTGAAGTCAATAAACTTCCTTATACGCATCTCCTTATAGTCACTTTAAGAAAATTTAATGGTGCCACTTGCATTCTCTGCATCTACTGTATTCATTTTTCATGGCTATCATAGAAGTAACTGAATATTTATAATGATTTTTTTCTTTCTTAAAGTCCATTTTCCTTACAGCTTAAAGTTAAATGATAAGCCAATGGCATTTACTGTGAACTGTTTACAGATGCTTCCCCTTAATTTTGTTCAATTAACATCTCTACAACATGCTTTTTCTCTCTTGGAATGTTATTGCATGGTATATGTTAATGAATTCATACTCGGAAGCTTTTAAATTAACAGGAGCAATTGTGTAAAAAAAAAGAAGAACAAGAAGAAGAAGTAGAAGAAATAAATATATGCAAATAAATAGGCTTTTCTCTATAAGTGATGATCTTGGGATTTTTAAATGTCACTTTTCTTCTCCATTTGCTAAAAATGTCTCATATGTAAACAACTCACAATCATATTGCTGACTCTGTTCAAAATACATTATAGAGTAGTAAGAGAGCTGATTAAACGTTAGGAGGGATTCATTAAATATCTGTGTTGTTCAAAACAATGTTGGGTGTAAAAACAAGGTTAGAAACATTTTTTTTTTTAATTTTTTTTTCAACGTTTATTTATTTTTGGGACAGAGAGAGACAGAGCATGAACGGGGGAGGGGCAGAAAGAGAGGGAGACACAGAATCAGAAACAGGCTCCAGGCTCTGAGCCATCAGCCCAGAGCCTGACGCGGGGCTCGAACTCACAGACGGTGAGATCGTGACCTGGCTGAAGTCGGACGCTTAACCGACTGCGCCACCCAGGCGCCCCAAGAAACATTTCTGATTCATTCTCAAAACAGAGCAAAAATTATTTTCAAACATTTTTGTATGTTTGCATTTCTTAAAATACATCTTTTCCATATAAATATTTTTATATTTATTTGACCCCCTGTTAGTCAGCTAAAACCAGGAATGACTTGCTCATTTCAGTATTGTAAAGTAAGCAAAATTTGCCTTTAGGCAACTAGCTGGTAGTCTTAATGTCCCCTTGCTGTCAAGAAGTCCTTATCTCGTTACTCTACTTGTAGCTGTTTTATGGACAGCATTGTATATCGTAAAAAGGGAGGGGATAAGTACTCTCCTTAGGTACAAAGTTTAGGGGGTTACAAAACTAAAGTGTGCCAAAAACTAATAAAGATGAACAGTATATTAGAGTTGCCCACATAAAACACAAAGTAAGCAGTACAATTTGAATTCTAGATATGCAAATGTTGGTACAGATCATTTTTAAAAAATTTTAAGTATACTTCACATAATAGTTCATCTAATATTCAAATACTGCATGAAGTATACTTCCAGAAAATTTTTTTCTTATTGTTCTAATATTAAAATTGAAATGTCCAATATATTTATTTGCCAAATCTGGCAATTCTAACTTTAATGCACTATTTTTAAAAAGTCAAAATTAATGTAAAAATTCCATGATGATAACAATATCAATTTTTAAATAGAGCCAGTATCAGTCTTACCGATTTTTCCTTTTTTTCTATGGCTCTAATATGGCTCAGTACAGCACAGTGACTGATTCTACGTTTTTAAAAATCACACTAAAACATAATTTATCTTGGAGCATCTGGGTGGCTCAATCGGTTATGTATTGGACTTCAGCTCAGGTCATGATCTCACAGTTTGTGGGTTCAAGCCCCACATTGAGCTCTGCACCAATAGCAGGGAGGCTGCTTGGGATTCTCTCTCTCTCTCTCTCTCTCTCTCTCTCTCTCTCTCTTCCTCTCTCTGTGGCCCTCCCCCACTCTCTTTGTCTCCCAAAATAAGTAAATAAACTTTAATAAAACAAAACATAATTTATCTTAATTACTGATTAAGGAGTGCCCTCTAATTTTTCCCCCATGGCAAATGTTTCATTTGCTTTTTCACAATCTGAGCACTGCCTGGAATCTTCCTTAGCTCCTTATAATTTGCTCTCACCACAGGCCCTGGTTTTAGTGAGGAACAATGTGGGTAGTGACCAGGTAGTCAGAAAGTTTATAAAGAAAGGATTCCTTAGGAATCCTTTCCTAAACATTAGCTGATCTGATCATCACATTTGACTGAAGAATAAGTTGAGGTCCTGGAAGGTGATCTGATTTGAATTGTAGTCACAAGGGAAATCATCGGCAAATTTGAAAATAGCAAACAAATCTCCCAACAGTCCAATACTACTGAGCTATTTACACACACAGACACACACACACACAATTTTAGATTAATCTATAAAATGAGGTCATGGGGCACTTGACTGGTTCAGGCAGTAGAGCATGCGACTCTTGATCTCAGGGTTGTAGGTTCACTATACCCCACGGTGAGTACAGTGATCACTTTAAAGTAAAATCTTGAAAAAGTAAAGCACAACAAAATGAGTTCACAACCAGCCTGTTCAATTCTACCTAAAGCCACAATTACGGGTACTAAGAGAGAAAAATAATTGTATCCTTTATTTATTCTTCAAATACATATTGAGCTCCTTGTATGTACTAAGCATTATCCTCAGCATGAAGCATATAGTGATGAAAATGCAAGACCAGGTCCCTTTTCTCTTGGACTTTCCATCAAAGTGGGGCAAGGATAGTAGTAAACAAATAGAACCAACAAACAATGTAAGACAGATGTTGTAAAGTGCTAGTAACAAAGTAAAGCAGGATTATAATAAATGTGTCCCTCAGTGTGAAGGACTATAGTGGATGGTATGGAAACAAAAGATTTCTTTGAAAAAATGACAATGGAGAAGATAGATGAATGTTGAAAGAGGCAATCAAGATCTAGATGAAGAACATTCCAGACAAAGGGAACAAAGAGAAAGCCTGGAGAAGGGATGCAGTGTGGCCTAAATCAGAGGCAGTAGTCCATAAATTCTGGCATCGTGCAATATCCTTTTGCCTTTAGTTAAAAATATATTTTTAAAAGCAGCTGGAAAAACTTTTTCAGGGCTATTTAAATTTTATGCTAGTGTTTGTGGAACCATATATTAGCTCTCAATCTGGAAACTGCAAGTAACAAAAATAAGTGGTAACTAGTCACATATGGCTATTAAAATTTAAGTTAATAAAATTAAATAAAATAAGAAATCCAGTCTCTCAGGGACACTAACCACATTCAAGTGCTCAATTAACCACATATGTATGTGTATGTGTGTGTGTGTGTGTGTGTATATATATATATATATATATATATATATATATATATATATATATAATTTATAGAAGGAATTCAGCCCTTTGTATGCATCCATGTATTCATAATATTGAGTGACTGCCTACTACATGACAGATGACAGGAACTATTATAAGCAATGGATTTAGTAATGAACCCCAGAAGCAAAAATCCCTATACTCATGGAGCTTATATTTTGGTGATGGATAGTGAGTTCATTATTGATAAATGCTGAAGAGGAAAAATAAAGTAGGAAAGAGGAATTGACACACTGGGGGATGTTGTAAGGAGCTGAAATAATAAAACCTCAGTAAGAACATGGTGAGGGGGAAATATGTAAAGGACGTAAAAGGAAGGAGATACCGCTCCTCAGGAAAAAGAGCAGCCAAGTATGGCCAAGAAAAGGAGTCCAGCACAACCAAAGCAAAGTACAGAAAGATTAGCGGAGAAGGAGGAGCTAAAGACAAGGAGTTCTTAGGAACAGACCATTTAAGAACTTGTAGATCAGGGTAAGGAATTTGTATTCTAAGAACTTTTGGACAGGAATTTGTATGTCTATGAAGAAAGCTTAACATTTTCTTTCTGCAAAGTATCAAAAAAAGGAACAAACTATTATTATAGATGCATTATGAAAATTGTTTGAGAGGCACTCGGGTGACTCAGTCAGTACAAACATCTGACTCTTGATGTCAGCTCAGGTCATGATCTCAAAGTTTTTGAGATCAAGGCCCATGATTACAGATCATGGAACCTCTATCCATGGATTCTCTCTTGTTTTCTCTCTCTTCCCCACCCCTGCTCATGCTCTCTCTCTCTCTCAAAATAAATAAACATTTAAAAATAATAAATAGAATATAAATTAAAAAAAAAAGCATTTCTTGAAATGCTGTATTAATGTAGCATAATGGTAAAACATCAGTCTCTGTAAGTGACACCTAGCTTTGAACTGTAGCTTAAAATCTTTCCCAATAACTATATAGAATCGGTCAGGTGACTTCCCCTCTTTAAGAGAGGAAACAGTTGACATGTATGGAATTCAATCATTGTACTGGATATAGGACTTAGGACTTAGAATCATGTCATTTAATCATGACAACAATCCCAAGAGATGGTACTTTATGTATTCTAATCTTACAGATTGAGAAAAGGAATCAGAGTGTGGTTACTTAACACTCCATATAGCTAATATTGCCAATCTCATACACTTGATGTGAGATTTAGAGTAATTCACGTAAAGCACTTAGCAAGTACATGCTGCACAATAATCATTATTACTATTATTATTATGCTATAATTATCTGTGTAGCAGGCCTATTTCTGAAGCAGACACTGAAACACAAATATTCCAAAGCAAAATCATTGCAGATGGAAGCCTGACAATTACTTCAGTTGAGATCTTTTAAAATGGGCAAAATATAGTACTATTTGACCAGTCATTTCATAGAAATACGTTTTGTTATGTTTCTCATTAATTAATATAGCATTCTATATTCTCAGAAGTATAGAAATAGCAATCAAGTGTCAATTCAAGAATTACATTAACCATCTCCCTCACACTAAGGAAGAGCAAAACCAATGGGAAAATAAAATGATATCCATACCTTATTATCCACAATTCATGCAACAAACATTTGACTGCTTGAATTTTGAAAAACAAAAATGGACTGCCCACCTTGACACTAATGAAAGGATCCTTTGTCATAGAGTACAGCACCAGATGTAATCTAATCGCCATTAGTGTAAAAAAAAAATGCATTCTTATTTTTGTAGCCGCATACTTAACATAGGGTGTGAGACATAAGAAGTGATCAAGAGTTGTCTTCTTCTCTGAATTAAATTCATGAGCTGCCTGTACCTTACGAAACAATAGGAAACATGTGTACCAGAATGAGACATCTTCATGCATCAAATTAGACTTGTTCCATTTCTTTCACAGAGGTGTAGATAAAATCACAGTGACAGGGTAAGTTTCATTCACATATATATAACGATAAAAGGTGGAATGTGTCAAATGGAAGCTTAGAGAAACTAACAATAGGTGCTCTAGGACAGTGAGTGACTCTCACATCTCATCACTGAGACATCCACACATATGACACAACAGGAACAGCAATGCTAGACCCAACAGTTGACAGCAGCCTGGGATGAATGCATGATTTTTGATGCCTCTGCTGTAACCTCAATTATTCCCTATTTTGTGCTATTAAAGAAAGAGTTTGGGAAGAAAAGTGACAGGGACTGACATGATTACAGTAGCAGGACGAGGGACTATGGTGAGAAAATGAGGCACCCAGGCTACAGAATGTAGGGAAGCACTCATTCCCCTGTGCAGGCACTTGCATGACCGCAAGAGTGAGTGCCCCCCAAGACTTTGTATCCTAGGACCCTGGCTTGCCTCACATGGTCAATGACCATGTGTTCTGCTTTGCTCAGGGCAGTCTGGGTTTACAATCTATTTTTCTGGCTTAATTAATGTTAGTGCTTCCTTTCACTTTCAAGTTTTCACTGATTTAGATAAATTGTATGTTCATCATACTTATAAGGGTATTTCTAAATCCAGATTAAGGTAAATAATTTGAAAACATTCAATCATGTTTTCCTTTTATAAATGTCTTCTTTACAAATTCAGAACCGATTGAAAGGCATCTATGCTTTGAAATATCATAGTTGAAAACTGCTCTAGACACATAGCAGAAGGGAAAGACTCACTCTGGGCTAATATAGACCTGAAAACCTTTACAGAAGATATGAGCACTAAATTGATACATGATATAAAATTATATATGATTAAAAAAGTGAATATACTTCCAGGTTGGAAAAATAATTGATAAATACTATGTTGTACAGGAAACCGCTTATGTGTGGGGTTATGTGGGGCAAATATATTCCTATTTTACATTGCTTTCCTTTTTCCCCCCATTTCATAGGACATGTCCATGGGATAATATCCATTTAAGAAATTTGTTACTTAGATTTGGCCTACTTTTAACATACTCCTGACAATAAATAAGAAAATATTTATGTCAATATTTTAACAAAGAGCCTGCCTGATTGTCAGGCAGTTTTTACATTTGACCTCTGACTCCCCCATTTGGTCACAGCGTCTTCTTTTGGGAAAGCCTTTAAGTGATTTGTGCATAAGCAATTAAATCAATAGATGTTATTGTTAATAGGAGTAAAAAATATTTACTTCTGGGATTTCCCATACATGGATCAATCCTTCAGACACATGGAAAGAGGAGTTTGCTCTTGTAACCTTATACTTTGGAGTTAAGGTAAAGAATGGCAGCATAACTGATCTTCCATAGCTCTGTGGGGCTTGCCTTTGTAATTCATAGAGGCTCAAATAGCGGTTGTATCAATTCCCTGGGTGTGCTCCCTTGGATAGCACTGTAATTAGCTGGTACAAGCTGCCTATACTAGCAGTTCTCAGGTTAGAAGAAACAAAGCCAAGCACAGTGTCCATAGGTGGTACCTGGGAACAGAATGGGGGTCAGTGTTGACTGATCTCCATGGCATGTTAGGCCCTGTGCACTGACTCCACATCTAATTCTGGCTTTGTAGACCTTCATGGCAATATATAAACAGGACCCTTGCTATATACTTGTATCCCATATACACACTTATCACTGACTATCAGTTTTGCCTTTTCTTATCTTAGTGCCTATGGGGAAACATCTAGAGTCTAGACCAGATGGCAAAATAACAGGTGTGACTGTGTGAACAGGAAAGAGAGAGTAGGACTTTATTATATAAGTTCACATGTACGTTGTCATTGCAGCTATCTGGTGAAAATGGGGAGACACCAAGGCATGCTCTAAGATGTTATTGCTTTTGAAGACAATAATTGGAAATTGTACACAGAAATGTGCTGCTCTTAGGTATATGATTTATAAGGGATCTGAGGTATACTGTATCTGACATGCAATTGAGACATCTATTTTACCTAATGAATACTGCTCACTGCCAGCCAGCCACAGTGCCAGGAATAATTCAATTAACTTCTATAACAGAATGGATTTTAAACAACGTAGAAAGCTAAGGCAGCTAGCAGGAATAGAGGAATGTGTAGTATAGAGGTTTAGGTTTGTGGAATCAGTTCAGAATTATGACTTTGCCATTCATTCCTTGTATACTATGTTCAGGTCATTTAATACCTTTGAACATGTATCCTCTTATCTGTAAAAAGAGGCAAAATGCCTCACTTAAGTTCTTGATTAAATGGGATTAATATCTATAAAGGGCTTAGCCTAGTGCACTGCATAATTTAAATAAATGTTAGCTATTATTATTATTATTAGTTATAGAAAAGTGAAGAGTGAGAGATATGAGATCCAGATGAAGACTGGCATATGCCTGTATATCATCATGTGTGGTTAACCAGCTCATCTATCTCAGGGTACTGCCAGTTTTGAGTGAGAAGTGGAGAGGGTTCCACATTACTTGGGAATACTGTTACCCTGCCACTTGCTTTGCAGTAAGCCTGTTAAAATCATCCTGAAATGATTTCTGACTTTTAAGCCACTTGGGAATGGACTATATCCAGAATCAGGACCAGAACTCGAAATACTATTCCTGAACTATTTATGCTACTCCACATTTAAAATATTAATGTAATGGGGCAATTTTCAGCAATTATCAGTAAGAAGCTTTTAGTTCTAAGGCATCAGGTCTCCGACCATCTCCAAGGAATATAAATAAAAGATCTGCCTAATTCCCCCTGTCCTTGTACCCTAGGTATGTGAGCTGTTTTACTGAGGACAGTGAAGTATGTCCACATGAACAATCCTTGGGCTAAATTCTTGGAGGAAACTCTGGCTGTTGTACATTTAACAGACTTTTTAAAAATGATTATTTATTTGTTTTTGAGAGAGAGACAGATAGAGAGCAAGCAGGGAAGGGACAGAGAGGGAGGGAGACAGAATCCCAAGCAGGCTCCGTGCCCTCGGCACAGAGCCCGATGTGGGGCTTGAACCCATGAACCATGAGATCATGACCTGAGCTGAAATGAAGAGTTGGATGCTTAACCAACTGAGCCACCTAGGCGCCCCATCTGGCTGTTGTGTATTTTTGCCATACATTGTGTGCTTCCCTAGACTCTAAGAGTAGAGAGTTTTTTTTTCTTTTTTTAATCTGAAGTATATTTAAACTGACTAAGTATTTGTTGTATGTGAATTTCAGACACTTGAGCAACCCCACCATCCCATGTTGCCTCCAGTGCTACAACTATTATGAAGTGAGACACAATTATTTGAAGGCCAACATCTTTAATCAACATTTAGATATTCCTTTATGTGCTGCATTTTATGTGTGGTTATCATAAAATTTTGTATTTTACACTCCTTCCTCATCCAAATTTAAAAAAGAGGGGTGTTGATTGGTTTGCTTGGTTATTTATTATCATATTGTATCACTGTCAGTGAAATCGACCATGAAAATGTGCATTAAATGGTTGATCATAAAATAAAGCATTCTTGGCATGTGGAACAATGACAAAATAATACTGTGTTGAGCTTATTTTAATTAAAATAGCCCCTCTCTGGTTGGTGAACTGAACTGTTCTGAATGCTAGTAAGAAACTAATAAGAACTAAAAAAGTCTGAGTAAGGCGCTCAAGGTATCCAATTAAAAAATTTGTAATGTTTATTTATTTTTGAGAGTGAGAGATCCAGAGCACAAGCAGGGGGAGTGGCAGAAAGGGAGAGAGAGACACACAAAACCTGAAGCAGTCTTCAGGCTCCAAGCTGTCAGCACAGAGCCTAATGCAGGGCTCATAATCACGAACTATGAGATCATTACCTGAACTGAAGTCAGACATTCAACTGACTGAGCCACCCAGGTGCCCCAACGATATCCAATTTAATTCATTCCAATTATCTGACGACCTATGTACAAGATCCAGAAGTGAAAATGTTTAGCCTGGCCTTCATAGTGACCAGCATAGAGTAGATTTTGTGACTTTATCTTGGAAAAATTTCTAACAGAAGTGTTTAGATATGGGACATCATGGTTCAGTGCCAATCACGGACCAGCACTGCTACATACTTTCCGTTCTTCCCTTCCCATGGGTCCAAGTAGTAGAATTCAAAGTAGAAGTAGTCAGACAGGTAAGGATATTTGTATCTAAATCTATGATTCTAGTGGATGTTGTTTGTGTCCTGTATTTATCCTCATTACTAGCCAGGTATGTACACCTACCCCAGCTGTCCTGAGTGTGAGATGGTAATTCACAATTGTTCCTTCTCTGAAGAACTGCTTCTGGACAAATGCTACCAAGACTGGTCCTGCCACTACCAAAATGTCTGTAGACATCAGCCAATAGCTGCCTGCAAGAAAGTACAAAAGACCAGTCTCTAAACTCAAGACTAACTCTCTGGAGCACACACACAAAACAACTGTAAACACCCAAGGAAATTTTTGGAGTGATGGATATATTTAATGCCTTGGTTGTGGTGATGGCATCAAGGGTATATGCACAAGTCCAAATTCATTAAGGTGTACACATTAAGTCATTATGTTATTTTTTGTATATAAATTGTACCTCAATAAATCTAATTTAAACTAACAAAAAAAAAAAAAATCTCTGACCAGAGGTACCTTGGTGGCTCAGTCAGTTAAGTGTCTGATTCTTGATTTCAGCTCAGGTCATGATCTCATGGTTCATTAGGTCGAGTCCTGCATTGGACTTGGAATCCTGCTTGGGATTCTCTCTCTCCCTCTGTCTCTGCCCCTCCCATGCTCTCTCTCTCTCTCTCTCTCACTCTCTCTCTTTTAAATAATATTAAAAAATAAAAATAACAATATATATATAACCAGAAAAATAAAAGGACTAACTCTATGGTATAATTTGTGTTTCTAGTTTGTTCAAAGACTCTATGTCTATTTACCTATTTTTTACCTTCCTTATCATGCATATCCTGATTAAAATAAATCATTTATGTCTTAGGCTCTGCTTCCAAAAATTCTTGCCTAAATCATAGTAGGCCAGGTAATTTTTTTTTCAACGTTTATTTATTTTGGGGACAGAGAGAGACAGAGCATGAACGGGGGAGGGGCAGAGAGAGAGGGAGACACAGAATCGGAAACAGGCTCCAGGCTCTGAGCCATCAGCCCAGAGCCCGACGCGGGGCTCGAACTCATGGACCGCGAGATCGTGACCTGGCTGAAGTCGGACGCTTAACCGACTGCGCCACCCAGGCGCCCCTAGGCCAAGTAATTTTAAGAGAGGCTGAATCACCCTGATCATACTATACTATCTTCTTACCTAAGTTTTTCCTGTCCCGCCAAAATATCCTTTATTATTCTATGGAAAAATTTGTCTGTATATGTTCATTTGCATGTGTGTGTACCCATCTGTGTATAAGCATATTTAAGTGAAATATCTCAGGATACACAATTCAAAAATTATGGAAATATCTCAATTGCTACTTTCAGCATATTCATAAATATAAAAAAAACTATCGTAAGTGAGAATAGTTATACCCAAATCTGATAGTATGGGCATTATTCTCTCCTTTATTTACTCAACTTGTTTTATTATTATATTTCCATTAGTTTTTTCTGTTAAAAATAAAAAAAAAATTAAATAAGAATGCAACAAATCAATAAAAGAAACATAATAATTCCCTTTATTTTCTTAACATTTTACTAAAGAATTACATCTACATTAAAGGGTGATGATATATATTGACATGGTTGCGTTATAGGCAGGAAGTGAGGGGTGCCTGGGTGGTTCAGTTAAGTATCCAACTCTTGACTTTGGCTTAGGTCACAATCTCACAGTTCATGAGATGGAGCCCACATCAGGCTCTACACTGATAGCTTGAAGCCTGCTTGGTATTCTCTCTCTCCCTCCCTCTCTCTCTGCCCTGCCCCTGCTTGTGCCCTCTTTCTCTCTCTCTCTCTCAAAATAAATAAAGAAACATAAAAAAATATATAGGCAGGAAGTACCCCATTAGAATGTAGAACGAAGAAATAATAGAGATGTGGAAGAACTGTGGTTTTGAGGACGTTGGTTATTTTTTTATTGAGAATAACTTATTTTTTTAAGTAATTAAATCCTGTTCACCAGAGAAACCCCTCATGTATCTTTTTATATAAATGCACACTGTGTTCTCCAGTTTCAATGGGTAACATAGAGAGAGTCACTCTAAGGCGACTGTGTGCATAAAACATAATCATTGTACTCCTTCTATGCAGTGAGATTATCACCTCCATCATTGATGTCTTCCAAAGTTACTGTCCATTATGGAGAGTGAAAAGCCTAACATCCAGGCCCATGTAGAATTTTCTTCTCACCACAGGATACTGTTTACTTGCTTACTGGCAATGCCATTTGCCCATATCTGGGATATGATACTAGAACTGTGTGTTGGCAATAAGGCTGCTCTACATTGTAACATACTTTTAAGGACATAAATGGACTGTTTCTGTACTAATCTATTAGCCTTTCAAAACTGCACATGGACTTTACGAAGCCTCATATCATCTACACTGATATCACTGACACACCAAAATCATCTCCTATGGTAATATGAAAAAGAGGTAATCAGTGTACATTCTGTTGAATGAGAAAAAAAAATTAAAGTAAGAGATGCACTTCTTAATGATTTAAAAAATACTTCTGTGACTTGACTGAAACATTTTTAAATATTAAAAGGATAAAGAATAAAGTACAATCAATGTCCATTTTGTGTCATTAATAAGTCCAAAGGAGAAGGCCCAAGGTCTCATCTTTTTTGCATAATAATTCTGATATTCCAATTTTCATCCATGCTGTGATCATAGAATATGTTGAATTTATTTTAATGGCAAAAACTCTGTAGCTTCTACCATTCCTAGGATGATTGTTTAACACAGTTCATAACACTTTCCTTCCCGAGATACACACATGCACTTATGTCTGGCAGTCACCACCAAGAGGGATCATGTGGGTTCCAGCAACAACCCATGACCAGCAGTCACCAGAGAACACTGTCAGTATTCTTCCTGTCCACCTCAACTTTGGCCACCCTTAATTCCACTTTGGGTCAAGTCTCAGTACTGTCACTGACAGTCATGAGAATTTATTTATAAGGGTGTGCCAGAGAAATGCTGGATTCTGTTCAGACTCAGGAAGAATGACCTTCAGCTACACTATCATCTGATCCCAGAATCTGCTGTACTAGATTCACTTGAATTGCAAGCCTCTCAGAAAAAAATGTGACTTTCTGTAAGCCCTCTGGGCAGAAGAATCCATCCTCACTCTAACAGTCCGAAGCAAGAATAAACACCAAAATACAAATTCCATTCATTGGAAAATCTCAGCAATAACTGTGAGAAGGGGGAATATTTTTACTGGGATCCTGGCATATGAAAATTTAATAAATTCATGAAAATGTAAGCACAGGTCTTATTATCTTGGCATATTTTAGTTGCTCCGCTAACTAAACTAACTAACTATTGTGCCCTATAGCATGCCGCAGTATTTTTTTCCTTATCTTCACTTTCCTCCTCCTCCAGATAGCTCAAATTGGCATCTATTCTATGACCATCTCCCAATATTTTCCCTGGAAAAATTACAAAATTGGTAAGAGTTGGCTTTGGTATTCTCACTCAGTCCCATATTTGCTACCTTCCATTGACCTTTGCTATATATAGCTCCTACAAAAACTGATCTCATTTGTTGATACATATTTAAATTATTAAAATTAATTAAATAATGTCTAGAATAATTAATTGAAAATGTTTATGGGTAACTCATATCTTCGAATTTTACTAGGCTCAGGAGTAGAAAAATTAGAATGCTATTACCTCTTTTTCAAGGAGTTTAGGGCTGCCTGGGGAAAGCGGACAAATACATAAATAAAAAATAGCCAGACAACCTCACATTCATTACTATGCTCGCTATGCTCAATATAAGAAATGGATATTATGGATGCAAAATGGAAAGGCATGAAGAAAAACTTTCTATCAATAGGATAGTTTGGAAAATAAGTACAGGTTTTAGAAGAAAAGGGAAGGTACAACTTGATTTTAAGTACAGACAATACTATGTTCAAAGGTGGAGATGTGTAAAGTATCACTGGACAGCTATGGCTGTCTATTCGTTGGGAGGCAGGGGAGAGGGTGGGGTAAGAGAGCAGTTGGCAGGATTTTAGGTGAGAGAAGTAAAAATTTTATGTGCTGACATAAGAGGTTTGATTTTTTTTTGAAAGCTACTGAGAACAACAGAAAACTTTTAAGTCTATCAACATGATCAGCTTTGACAAGATGAGATCTTATCTAAAAACTAAAGCAATAACTTGATAATCAGTTTAAGACTTCCTGGCAATATATGCATTTAACCAAAGACAGGCAATGTCTTTGGTGACATAATCAAAGGCATAATTTTATTGAACAAGTTTTCATATTAGGTCTGCACGATTCAATTTATTAATCCCTACACAAAAATGCTTTTAACAAAGAAAAGAAGAAGGTGAATAGTTTTCTAATAAGAGTTCAATACACTCAGTCAACTTTTCAACTACTTCATAGTGTTTCTCCCCTTGAGATTCATCCCCAGGAGACTAAGTTGCCTTTCAGTTCCCGAAATAAGGAAGAGAGGTGTCAGAGGCCACTCTCAGGGGAGAAGGGTGTTGTCAAGATGCTATCTAGATGCACTGTAGAATGAGCATACAGAACAACATGAAAACTCCAGAAGCACACAATTTATTCTCATCCTCTGGGCTACTTAAAAATTCTGATTTTGGTCTAAAATCATATTTGAAAACAAACTTCACCAACGTTAATAAGTTCAATGGCCTAGAGTTCCAAGTTTGTTTGCATTTACACTATCTATAGGCTTTCTCTGATAAGCCTTGTAAATCCCTGTCAACCTACTTTTCTCTAAACATCCATCTCTGTTTCTGTCTCTCTATGTATGTATGTATGTATGTATGTATGTATGTGTGTATTACTCCGATTGTATGTATGTATGTGTGTATTACTCCGATTAGAATCCTTCAATGGCTTCACAGTGGATTGTGGTCTGAAAATCTGACCTCCACACTCTGACTTATCTTATATTTGTAGTTCCCTATCCCATGATTACTTATAAATATTAGGTTAAATTCCAATACAAATTCAAATTACTTTTTTTATGAATGAGTCAGAAGGCAGAAAATGGTACTCATGCACCTACAAACTGTAAAATTCTGAAAGAATAGAAAATTGCTCAGGCTTGTTCTTTCTTCATTGTTTGTCTATTTTCTCATAGTGAGTTCC
Source organism: Herpailurus yagouaroundi (assembly GCF_014898765.1). Lineage (NCBI taxonomy): Eukaryota > Metazoa > Chordata > Mammalia > Carnivora > Felidae > Herpailurus > Herpailurus yagouaroundi. The sequence goes on from NW_024412452.1 coordinate 3,088,628, forward strand.
CTTAGAATTCTTTAAATAAGTTATACCTCTGTGGTTGACTTTAAATACAATCAAGGTCCAGAACCTGAGTGTATATTAGAATTATCTAGGGAGATTTTTTAAAAAACTATTGGTACTTGAGTGCCATCCCCAGAGTCACTGGTCTAGGGTGCAGACTGGCATCAGTATTATTTAACATCCCTGTGGGTGATTCTGTTATAGTCAATGAAGGTAGAAACCCATTGAAGTAGAGAGTGGAAGGGTCACTGTAAGTGTGTAACTGTGAGTTCTGTGCCCTCTCCCAAAGTTAGTCTTGGTTAGAACCAAAGAGAAGTAACTCAAAAGAGAAAAAGTACCTATTAATTGCACCAGAATTGACAATGTGTTCAAAATACCTATAGAGTACTTAATATGTGTGCCTGCCACTAAATATTCACTCAGTATTTAGTTCTAAGACAAGGAATCCACTCTTGGAGAGCATAGAATAGACATCATGGTTACTAACAATCTGGTATTCTTAGAGATGGAAAGCGAGTACTGTATTTCACTTTATGTAAATTATTCTTCAGTTAAAATTATCAAGTATTGAGAAATAAATCTAATGAAAGTTGTGAAAAATATTTATACATAAATATGTAAAATATTACTAAGTGTGAATTCCATCCCTGGTATGGCAAATAAAGTTGCCAGAAGCTGACTCACCCACACATATAAATTTAAACTCAATATAAAATTTAAAAGACACCATGTAAAGTATCTAGAGAATATCTAATTATAGGCATATTTGGAGAAGGGCAGAGTCTTGTAAGAAGGGGCTCATGCAGTTAAATTCTTTGTCCTTATGGTCTCATGGCCTGGAGTTAAGTATGGTGTGGGGTGGCTGAAACTCCAATAGAAACACATGGTCGAAAGTGAGGGGAATTCCAGAAAAAAGAGAGGCCTGGATTCTATGTGAAACCTCTGCCTAAGCCTCTTGCTCTTCCTGAACTATGTCTACCTGGGAGTACTGTGCCCACAACACACAACATCAAAAAGAACCAAACGAACCTAAATGGCTATTCACGTCCAACAAGGGAGAGTTTGCAGGTAGGTTGAGTTAACTGTGGGCTGACAAAACTAAAGGCATTATTTAGAGAAATGTAAGGGGATCCAGAGACCACACAGCATATCATTCACAGGCTCACACATTCTAGAATGAAATCCAAAGATACTCAACATAATAAAAACAGGAAAATATTACCCATTCACATAAAGAAAAAGGAAGTCAACTCTAAGAGGATCCACATGTTGGAATTGTCAGTTCTAAACTTTAAAGCAATGAGGTCAAGTAAATTAGAATAACAAGACAGAAAAATATCAGCGGATAGATTATATATATAATATATACATGTAATCTTAAATAATAGATATAATATATACAATGAATATAGGTAATAACAGAGTGGACAAGTGAGGATGAAAAAAATTAAATTAAATAAAAATTCTCAAAATAATCTTTCTGGCAAAATAAACACAATAGAGAAAAAAAGTTAATGCATACCAGGAAGGGAGTTTTTTATGTTTCTGCATGGTTCAGGCTTTTGGGGAAACTTTTACTGGGAGGTGTATCAATGGATAAGATTCAAAACTTCAGGGATGATTCAAATGCTAAGGCACTATCCAAAAATTATGAGTTTACATTTCAAAGAGGAATGAGAATAGGAGCCATGGAGATATTCTAAGGGCTGTAAACTAGGGTGGCTTATTTTATCCTCCTCACCTCATCAGATACTTATTTACATTCCATAAGATAAGAAACTAGCATTCTTCCCCTTGCATTTCTGAGGAGAAATGAGGAGATTAAGTTTATCTCTCTCAGAGGGAAAGAGGACTGTGTGTGTGTGTGTGTGTGTGTGTGTGTGTGTGTGTGTGTATTCTTAGACATAAGGATGATGTCCATCTGGCTTTCCTCACATCTCCTCAGAGGGGAGAGACTGGCTAAGGGGAAGCAATGTACTTCCTGCTGCATTGCTAGAAGCAACCGATAGCACTAGAAAGAACTAGAGAGAACTGATCGAACTAATAATCAATCTGTACCTGTCCCAGAAACCTCATATCTACTTTTAGGATAGTACAAATATCAACAGATATTAAAAATTTATTCTGAATGTGAAAAAAAGATAAATGCAGATTATCCAAACTGAATAACAAGGAGAAAAAGAGATTTAAAACAATAAAAAAGCATCAAAAACATATGGGAAAGTATTGAGGAATTCTAGAAAGAGGGATGGTGAGAAAGAGAGAGAGGTGGACCAGAAGCCGAAAGAGATGATGAAAACAGAGAAAGTGGGGAAAAAAAAATGAAGAGATAATGACAAAAAATTTTCAAAATTTCATGAAACACATATATTTGCCAGTGAATTGAGCTCAGCAAACCCCAAGAGGACAAATATGAAGAAAGTAATGCCTTAGCACTTCAAAGTCAAACTATTTAGAAGCAAAGGGAAAGAATATGGTGAATGCTGCCAAAGAAAAATAATGTATCAAAAACAGGGGACTATTAGAGGCGCCTGGGTGGCGCAGTCGGTTGAGCTTCCGACTTCAGCCAGGTCACGATCTCGCGGTCCGTGAGTTCGAGCCCCGCGTCGGTCTCTGGGCTGATGGCTCAGAGCCTGGAGCCTGTTTCTGATTCTGTGTCTCCCTCTCTGTCTGCCCCTCGCCCGTTCATGCTCTGTCTCTCTCTGTCCCAAAAATAAATAAACGTTGAAAAAAAATTAAAAAAACAAAACAAAACAAAAAACAGGGACTATTACATTAGAAACAATTGAGTCCAGAAGATAAATGAGGTAGCATGTTTCAAGTTATGAAAAAAAAAAAAATCAAATCAGAATTCAATATTTGGTAAAAACATGCTTCAAGAATATAGGTAAAGATTTCCGGATAAAAGAAAATGAAAAGAATCATCACCTTTTGACCTGCCACTACAGGAAATGCCAAAGGAAGTTTATCATGCTGCAAAAAATCAATAGTACAGAGAAACTTGTACTTTCAAGTAGGAATGTGGAATATTGAAAGTGGCTTATAGATGGATACATAAGAAATACTGTCCTTTTGATTAATTTATTTAAATATGAATGATTATTAATAATAAAATATATGACATCATCTTGATTGATTTATATTCTATGTAGATGCAGTGCATCTGATAATTTTAGTAAAAAGGATGGCTGATGGGGGACAAAAATGAATCTATACAGCTGCAGATTTATACATTTTCTGTAAAGTGGTACAATATGAACTTTAAACACACTGTAAAAAAGTTGTAAGTTGTAATACCATAAGCACTAAAAATATATAGATAAAAAATTAAAAATTGAAATAGAATTGAAAAATATGCAAATAATCCAAAAGAAGGTAAGATAGAAAAGATATACAAAGAGGGGAAAATAAAGGAAATTATAAAACTATATACCTAACTATATCAATAATTGAATTAAATGTTAATGGACTAAACACTCTATTTAAAAGGTACAGATAATCGAATGAACAAAAAAGCACAACTGAAATGGGATGTTGTCTCCAAGAAATACACTTTTATATATAAAGACACAGACCAAACTGGGCTAAAGTAAACTGGTGGAAAACATATTTCATTTGAACAGTACATATAAAAAGCCCAAAGAGAACTTACTAATATCAGATAAGATAAATTTCAAGACAAAGAATATCACTAGGGATAAACAGGGAAATTTCATAAAGAAAAGTGGTATAAGAGACATAACAATCATAAATATGTTATTTGCCTCATAACATAGGTACAAAACACATGAAGAAAAATAGACAGAATTAAAGAGAAGCGTAAATAATTAGAAAGTCACCATAAGAGTTTAACATCCTTTCTACAAATGATAAAGTTAGACAGAAAACAATGGATGGATGAGAACAATACTATCAAATACTTTGTCCTAACTGATATTAAAAAGGCAACTGGGAGTGAAGTTTCATTTCTTATGAAGACAGCTCACCAAGACGGATTTTAGGTAGTGGGGCTCGTTAAATTTAAAACAATTAAAATCATAAAGTGTATGTTTCAAAACATAACAGAAATAAATAAGAAATCTATAACAATAACACATTTAGGTAACCCAAAATATTTTGAAATTAAAAATCACACCTCTAAATAATCCACAGATCAAAGATTAATTTTTTAATGGAAGGCATTTTAACTACAGAAAAACTCAAATACAACCTTTCAAAACCTCAAAACCTATGAGGTATAGCTAAAAGAGTGGTTAAATAAAACATAGATTTTACTGTTTCCCAGAGAGGAAAATGGATTTAATTTCAATGAGCTAAGGTTCTACATTAAGAAGCTGAAAAAAAGAGAAGCATAGTTAAAGCAAGGTAAGTAGAAAAATAATAATGAGCAGTAATTGAGGAAGTACAAAACAAAGAAGACAGGAAAAAAAGTCAAAAGTTTTTTTTTTTTTTTAATAGATCAAAACAATAAACTCCTACCTAGGATGACAAGGAAGAGAGCAGAGAAAATAATCAATATCAAGAATGAGATACTAATTTCACTATATACCTAAGAATGCCACTTTTCTGCAACGCTTCTCTCTCAAGAAGTGTCCCAGTATCTACTTGGGTGAATATTTTAAGGCTGATACTAACTGTATATCCTAAGTTCTTTGTGCTCTTTAATTCCCTTTTATTTATCTTCATGTTGAATCAAATGTCAAATGATATTGTAAAATCTATCAACATATGTACCATATCATAGTTTCTTTTTTTCTTAGGTAGTCTTTCAAAATCAAAGCACTGTATCCATTAAGTTAGTCCAGGACCCAATTACCAACAGTAAAATGGCTTTTCTTGTAAGGAGGAATTCAGAGAATATGGTTTGTGATCAAACAAAGGGAACCAGAAGCGGTCCCATTAGATGGAGGGCCTACTCCACATACAGAAAGAGTTACACAATGGTTCTTCACCAGACTTATGTATAGCTTTGATAGTTTTGCCTCTTTCCAACATACATACTAAATCAGAATTTCTGGAGAATATGGCTAGATACTTGCATATTTAAAAAAGCACTGCAAATAATTTTGCTATTCATCCCTAGCTATTAAATGCTCAAAAATAAGATTAAGAGGATCATGGAAAAGTATATACACAGAAAAAATTAAGAGCTGAGGAGTAATTATTATTTTCTACAGACAAACTTTTATCCACAAAATGTTACAGCTATAGTTTTCTCTCACATGGATTAAATATGAATATTTCAGAGGAATATAAAATTAGTATTAAAATAATAAAAGTTATGGGAAATTAATTTCTTATTTGATGATGTTTAACAAGCTATGTATGTGGCTTCTGCATATGTTTATCAGACTCTTTGAAAACTAACAGAAAAGAACCTGCCATGTGAATGCAGAAGACCCAATAGGCACAGGAGGTGTCAGTCTAGAATGATGGAGAGGCAATACAGAGAGGGGAAAGACAACATATTTACTGTCGTTTAAATAATGATGTATGTTTTTTTTTTTCAAAATAACACTAGACATTCAAGAATGATAGAAAGGGGTAATATGAAATTTAGATAAAAGTAAACTCACTAAAGAATGTCTAGACTCTTCAAAGATTCAGTGCATGAAGTGGAGTTCTGGGAAATTAGTTGTAAAACATGGAAGTAAGTATTGTATAGATCTTCCTATAGAACCGAGGGACATGACTAAATTATCAAGAGAACCCACAGAACCTATATGTATCCAGTTAATGCATATTGTTGCATTATACAGTATGTATCATTAATTAACTTCTTAATATAAAAACACAGAAAATGAATTTATAGGATTATTTTGTCAGACATCTCTCCAGTGACAGGAAATCTAACAAGACATGAAACAAATTACAAATATAAGATGATTAAATTATACACAAACAGTGGATCTGCTATAATAGTCCTATTATTGTTATTTTCTTTGGCCATAACCTCTACTACCTGAGGAGAGGGTTCAGGGTTGTACAGATAAGCCAGTGTACTTGTTCATGAAGTCATTTCATGCTTTGTCCTCAATGCTGCTGTACTATCAGAAAAGAATTAGTGACTTCTACAAGGTATCTCTTCCTAATATCATACCAGATTCATAGTTTTCTGCCTAAAACGGGCATGGTCTAAAGGTTTTACATGTTTGTGCCTCTCACAGCCATTGCCATATTATACATGTGGCAAGTCTCAGATGTGATAAACAGATTTCATTATGCATTTGAGCATGTATTACTATATTAGTTAACTAATACCCTCTGTTATGTAGGAATCTGAGGTGTCTTCTGACTACTATGGAATTATACCTGCTGTGGCAAGATATGGTAGAGCAGTTGCTCATATTTAGAAGAGTTACACATCTTCCAATCCCAAAAAGAAAATATTTTTTTTGTACATAAGATATCATCAACTTAAAATTGCATTTTATGGCTTAACAATATTACAGTGAGTTCTCAATAACATATGTGTTATTCTCTTGAATTTTCAGGAGAAATAGGGATTTTTGCCATTTGCCACCAAGTGGATGCCAATTAATGCAAGGCAAAGCCATAAAATCTAGCAGAAAATTACGCAAATGCAATAGCACTTATGGGCAGTTATATTTAAAAAGCACTTTGTGGGGCGCCTGGGTGGCGCAGTCGGTTAAGCGTCCGACTTCAGCCAGGTCACGATCTTGCGGTCCGCGAGTTCGAGCCCCGCATCAGGCTCTGGGCTGATGGCTCAGAGCCTGGAGCCTGTTTCCAATTCTGTGTCTCCCTCTCTCTCTGCCCCTCCCCCGTTCATACTCTGTCTCTCTCTGTCCCAAAAATAAATAAACGTTGAAAAAAAAAAATAAATTAAAAAAAAATAAATAAAAAGCACTTTGTTTTCCGATATTTAGTGGATGTTGGCTATTTTTGACCACTTATCATCCATTCCCACTTCTGCTTAATCATAATAATTTACTATTCCTTTGGTGACTTACACTTCCGTCATTATGACTGCATGCCATGACTAACCCATTCTCTGGGAAGGATGCTAATTAACTTCAGGAAACAGCCACTTGATTTTGACCTACCCATTAGTGTAGTGTCTGAAAGGACAAACCCCTTTGCTATTCAGAAAAGACTCTGGGAAAACAGAAAGCATGTAAAGTCTGTAACTCCCAGAAGGTGATGGCAGATGACTCTCAAGGTGATCTAGCCAGCCTTCTGATAAAGCAAACACCACATAACTCAGAGATAAGGACCAGAAAAAAGAGGAAGGGAGGGAGAGAGAAAGACAGAGGGGTGTGTAAAGAGAGAGGGAAAGGGAGGAAGGGACAGGAGAGAAAAAAAATGGTAACTTTTTGAATGTTGCCTCAACTCAGCATCAAATGATTCCTACAACTGGACTTTTCAGTTACAAAAGCCAGCATTATTGCCTGAACCAGTTTGGAAAAGTTTTCTATTGTTTATATCCAAAGGATTCCTCACTTATGCACCTCTAACTCTGCTAATAGTGTCTTTTGTTTTGTCTTTGCTAAGTATTATTTTAGTAGTTGCAGGACAAATTACAATCGAAGAGAAGTAGATGGTTTGAGAATAGATATTAAGGAAAGAGGTAGAAGGACTTTTCAACAGCAGTCCATAGGCAGTGAAAGTTCCCAAACCACTAGTGTCTACTACAGTCTACACTCACCTGAGACAGCACCAAATAAGACTTCAATTCTCTCCTGCCCAGAATTATGGTCTGAATGCTTGGGCATCAGGCAGGCTCATTAATTTTTATGGCTTTTTCCTTTTACCCTAGTCTCACATAACCACTGGCTTAGGTGATTGCTTTTGGGCAGAGAAAACTGATTTGCAATCCATGATCCCAGCAGGGAAAGAGAAAGTTCACTCTCTGGTTAGTTAAGTTCTTGAAGAACAGGGCAGGTATTTTTATTAAATCATGAGAGGGTCTGAGTAGGATATTCCAGCCCCCACCAAAGCTGAGCTGACAGGATAAAATACACTTTATTAGTTCAGTTAGTGCGTTGCTTATGCAGTGATCTAATGCCCCTACATACTTACTATAAAGCTTTCTTAGCACCAGTGAGGGATTTTCATTAGGCAAACCATAACCTCTTTCCATTTATTTTTTCCCCTTAGGTTTGCCTTTAAAACATGTATAGATAATGAAGACCTGAGAAGAAATAGCATCAATTCCTAAAGTCTTGTTCTAAGTAAAATATTTGACTTCTCCCTCCTACCATCAAGAAAATAGAAAAGATATAAATGGATGGGTGATGAATACTAAACAAACATGTTCATTGGTTTGGATTCCAACCTGAGTGACTGGGGTTAGGGAGTGCTACCAGAGGATGGTAGAAAAACCATGATTTACAAATAAATGAGGAAGCACAGTGGTTACTGTTGAGGAGTTCCAACTTAGGTAAGAGAGTATGCTTTGGATGAAGTATTGCTGTATAAATGGTGGCTGTTATTAGTGTTATTATCACCTATTTACTTAATATCTATTCTCATACTATCAATTTCTCTTTGATTGTAATTTTTCTGCTTTTCATGATATGTATTCTAAATGGAATCATAGAATCAAAATGTTTGAAACTTTGGTTAGGTCATGCTTAAATTCTTAACTCTTAAAAATGGGAAAATCTGGGAAAAATCTCCCACATTACTCAGCATGAGAATAGTGATCAAAAAGAGGAGACAAATATGCCTTCAATTATCTTCTCTGATTCCCTTTATCTGGACTTTGACAGTGATAAGCAGGGCCATAAACAGCACCATTCACCTATGTCTTCATCCTTTAAATCTTAGTAGAAGGAACAAAGAACTGGCCTGGGAAATGGACAATTCAGCAAAATGTGGCAAATATGCACACACATAACATAGTTAAATAAGACTATTAACCTCTATAATTTCTTCAAATATAAAACTACTTTCTTATAGTACTATTTATGCGTTCAAATAAAGGATTTAAATGATTTGGGAGCAACCTTTATGTAAAAGTTATGAAGAATAGTAATGATCTAATACATCAAGCTCTGTTACATCACTTTATTAATATTAGAATAAAAACTAAAATAATAAAAAGTAAAAATCAAGAAGTAATCGTTTAAAGAGATCATGATGGTTTCGATGTATCTGACTTTCTAGGTTAGGGTCAAACTATAATAACTGATTTTAAAATTTCACTTATGAAAAGAAAAGCAAAAATTTTAAGGGTTAATCCTTTTTTTGTAAATTTTTAATTCAATAAAATATTAATTTTAATGTAAATCTTAATTTTTAAAGTTTACAAGATGACGGTATCTTAGATACTTCTAAAGAAGCAATAATGTATATATATTTTAATTTTGTGCATCAATGCTTCACAAGATTCACCAGCCCAAGAGGTGAAAATACTTCCTGGAAATACACTGATGATAAAAAAACGATCTGTCAAAAAACTGTTTTACAGGTTAGACAGGCAAAGAACGCCAAACGCTGGCAATTCAAAAAATATATAATAATCCATAGTTAAGGAGGAAATAGAGATATATATTTTTCATTTCTACTCCTTGGGAACACATGGAAGAGAACCTGGAGAATGGACACAGGAAAAACAAAAGTGAAAAACAATGATTATGCAAGAAAATATTTTTAAAAGTTCAAGATGATAAAAAATTTTATATATACCCAAAAAATTAAAATATAAAAATAAAAACACAAAAGTCAAATTATTTAAATTAATTAATAATTTCAATGACAAAATATTATTCAGATACTTTCAGTTATTCTTTTAAGAACTGAATAATTAAAAAAAAGAAACTGCAGAGAGCAAAAGGATTAAAAACTTTGGAGATTTATGTATCTTGATGCTCAACAGCCTTTATCATTTTGTATAATGTCTTTTTTCAAATTGGAAAGGAAAAGGCTCAGAAAGAGAGATAAGAGAGAAGGAATGGTGATGGATGTCATCTCTATGTACTCCTCAGCAGAAAAACATAATCTCACTATTCTTTATATCATTTATTCTTTATATTAGATTCCTTTACCACTCCTCATACACTGTCATATACAGTTCCAGACAGGGAAGACAATACCAGTTTTCTTCAAAGTGATTGCTCCTGTCCCCCTACTTAATCCCTCACTCCATTACCCAAAAGAAACTATCAATAGTGGCAGTCCTCAACCTCTAAAAGGCATAAAAAATGACATTTAAATGGCCTTTGACATTTTACTACTCAGTTAGGCTGCCTTAATCAGTGTGTTCCTGACAACATGGTATGCTAGGAGAATTCCAGCAAAAAGGTTGGAAACAGCCAGAGCCAGATAGGATTAAGGCTGGAGGAAACTAATTCTGCAGCCCAAAATTTTGGTACCAACTGCCAGGAGCCTTAGTAACTGAGCCTGCTTGGAGTAGTTACCCAAGGGTTATGACTGAAGCACTCATAAATACTTTCTACATGTAAAATGCATTTTCAAGTTCATTTCCTCCCCTATTGGTGTTTAATCCACTCTTCATTTTCTACCTGAGAAAGTATATTACCATACACGTAAATTAATGAGAATGGAGTTATTACAGAAAAGATCTTAAATATATGCTAAATTTACCAAAAAAAAAAAAAAAGTGCTCTTTATTATTCAGTGTCCCATTGCTGAGAACTTAAACTGCTCTGGCTATTTTTACAAAAGAGATTTATAGTATGATGAACTGAATTCTGTTCTCAGCCATTCACTCCTGCTTCGTAAATGGATTATGCAGTCTCAATTTCTACCATGATAACTGCAGTAATTTCACATTCTTTGATGTTGGGATCATCATGTGACTTGCTTTAGCCAATGGAATGTTATCAGATATAACACAAGCATTGACTAAAATTATGCTTATGTGATTAAGGTCATCTCTTACCCCTCTGTCATTGCCATGAAAAAACATGTCTCAGCTACCCAGCCGTGACTAGAGGTATGTGCTTCGTCCAGAGAAAAGCTGCTAAGCTAAGCCCAGTTCAAATCAGCAGACCCCCAACTTACCCACAGACATGTGAAAAATAAATGTTATCATTTAATGTCACTGAGAAGCTTTCATTGTTTGTTATATATCCTTATTTCACCACTAGTTAGTTGAAAGCCACAGGGTATTAGGTACTGACATGATTATTTGAAGGGTCAAAGAGCTAACTCTAGACCAAACTTCTAGGAATGACTTCAAAACCAATTAGCTAGCCTACACGGACAATGTCCCTTCTGATATAATTGCTGAGTTGCTATAGGAACCACTAATTCAAATATCACTTGAATTGTCCTACATAACACGTATGGGAGCAGTTGGCTAATATAATACCTATCCGTGATTGGGGAAAAAGCAGTAATATACTAGCAAGCCTTACTTACCACATGTGTATTAATTGGCCTTTTTCTCATTCATCTTTTCCCACCCCTCCAGGACCTTTAATGTAGCAACAGCAGAGCAGAGAAACAAAAACAAACACAGCCCACCCCCCCAAAAAAAAGCTGGGGGAAAAAGTACCTCTGGAGAATGAATACAGCTTTTATGCCCAGGGAACAGTGGGAAGTTACATCTCAAAGTTTCAAATAGACATGAAAAACTGCTTTCAATGTCATAACCCTTCTAACATAATTTAGTAATATCAGTAGCACCCAAACTCAGTAGGGACTGAATCCATATACTGGATTCATGGGTACTGACTTCTGGATGGGTAAACAGTGATCTATACTGTTTACTTGATCTAACAGAATTTCATGGGAGAACTGAAGAATCACCACACTCCTATGCATTTCATTGCCACAGTCCTATAGAGACATCATTATTATAAAATATGAATCTCTTTAAGTCATTTGCAGGTTGATTTAATATAATTTTACAATATTCATAGAAATATACCATGATAACCCATAACCTCAGTCTAATTATGAGAAAAACACCAGACAAATTTCATTAATCTGATGGGTACAAGTACCTGCAATTCTCTACAAATATCCATAATTCTCAAAAATTTTAATGCCATCAAAAACAAGCAACGTCTAAGAAACTGTCATGGCCAAGAGTAGCCTGAGGGGAAAGGAAATAAATGTAATTTGGTAACCTGAATGGGATCCTAGAATAGAAAAAGTGTTTTTTGGTATCAAAAACTAGAGAAATCTAAATAAATTATAGGATTTGGTTAGTAATACCGTATCAATATTAATTCATTAATTGTGATAAATATACCATACCAGTGTCAGATGTGAACAGAGAAAACTCGGTGTGGTATATATACACTCTGTTTTATCTTCACAATTTTTTTCATAAATTTAAAAACATCCTAAACTGTAAAAGTTTATTAGAAAAACAAAATAACAAAAAAGAATTCTGTCAGGAAGTCAAGCAGTAAAATACAAATGCCTTTCAGTACAAAGGAAATTTCCTACATAAAAATGCTACATGCATTACAAACTTCCATTTTGAAGAAAGGGCATGAAAGTCACATGATCCAAATATAATATTCAAGGATCTCAAGTTAAGCTCACCTATGACAGGGAAAAATTGAAAGTATTCTTTCTCCTGGAGGCAGGAACTGCATATTAAGCATAAATTCTAGTAACAAAATAGTTTTAAAGAACTGCTGTCACCTTTATTCTTAATAAGGCTTAGAGGGAAAAAAGTCGAAGAGCTGTAAAGTTTCTATATGAAGAGCAACAGGTGAAAACTAGAAGAGCTAGCATAGCAAATATCGTGAAAATCTGAACATAATTACATCTTAAGTTTTTTGTTTTTGTTTTTGTTTTTGTTTTGCCACTGGATTCCTATACCTTTAATTTTTTCCCTGAGATATGACTTTGTTTATAGGTAGAAAGAAATTAAAATAAAACATTTAAACGTGCCTTTTGAGAGTTCTGAATGTAATATAAAGAATGACTTTCGTTGTAGTGGGTGGGAAAGAAAGAGAACATGAATAGTCAGACTGAAGAATTTTGTTTTTTTTGCTTATTTTGACATTCTTTAAAAATGCATAGTTATTAGAATTAAGATCTTGCTTTTTAAGTGTGGCTCAAGGACAGACAAAGAGCTTGCTAGAAACGTGAAATCTCACATCTCATTCCAGAACTAGGGAACAAATTACTCATTTTAACAAAACCCCTAAGTGATCTGCATGGTCATTAAAATTTTCAAAATACTAAATTAATCTACTTAATAAGTACCTCATGGCAACTACCTAACACACACACATATACACACAAACATATGCACATTCTTATACATTTATTTATATTACCAAGCAGAAATTGTTGAATTCTCACATATGTATCTTCAAAAAGCTACAAGATTAATGAAGTCAGGACTAGAGAAAAGAGATGGAATGGTGCCATATCTGTCATTTATCTGTGTTGCACTGGGATGCTGATTCATTTTCTGATCCTCATTTACTTCATCTGTAAACTAGGAAAGTACCATGAGTTTTGACTGCTTCACAGGAATTTGTATGAGAATAACAACTGGTAATTCATGTGTCCACTTTGCAGTTCAAGGTACTATAACCATATGAATTTTGCCAGGATGATTACTATTAGCATCATTTGATGAAGAGAAAGATCACAGTTGTAAATATTTCTAAGACGACAAGCCAATAATAGACAAATTCATAGCTAGGTTCATTTGTTGCTATGGTTATACATAACAACTAGATGAACTGGTTATAGAATTTTCATCAGCAGACTTCCTCTTGCCAAGGATACTTTGCATAATATACACCTCATCATGGGATTCTATCTACAATAAAGGTTTTAATTTTCAATATAGCAAAATCTGTCAAGAAAAAAAGGTTAATGGTAACACTATTAGATCTCCAGTTAAATATTCCCTGTACTAAATTTTACACAAACATCAATATGAATTTTATCATTAATTTATAGTTAATACATAAGAATACCATTAATTAATATCAACGTTCATTGTTAGTCCTACATATGTATAACTTATCTTTCTATCCTCACTTTTCTTTCTGATTTCAAAGTTAATTTTACTGTGACATATTCTAAAAAGTAAATTTGATACCCTCACTGATAACCTTCTCCATCAATATTATTGCTTATTCCCTTATATATAAACTCTCCCACAGATAATATCATAAACAGCTATTCAAACCCTTATACATCAAACATTGAGGTTGTTTCCTATTTCTACATGTTAGAAATAAACACTGAATAAATACTCATACATAAGATATGTCTTGCAGATTAGGTTAAAATTCTTAAGTCAGAATTACTGGCTCAAAGTTATCATATATAAATTTGCATTCTTCCCTGAAAGCTTGTACCAACAGAGTCTCCCAAACAGAAGATGACAATGGCCATTGCTAACTTTCATTCCAACATTGATGATTACCTTTAATAACTGACCAAGTTAAACTACCATTTTTTTAAACTACCATTTTTTTAATGTGTAGTCATCAAGCTTACTAGCAAAGATAAAATTTTATTTTATAAGTAATAAGTCATCTGCCTTCTTTTCTTCCTTCCATTTTCCTTTCCTTACTTCCCAACCCTTTTCCAAAAAAAAAGTTGAAATTGTTTCTTTATATTGTTCCTATACTGACATGCTCTTTTGACAAAGTTTACCATAAATGCACACAAAAATAAACCTGCCTTTTATTATTAAAAATAATTGGTTGTCAAATGTGTGGCAAACATATTTTTAATTGTTTTAATCATATCTTTGATTAAATATTTGAATTTTGCTATATTTGATGTAAGATATTTACATTTTTATGTTGTATTAATCCTACCCTTTATTTTCATTTGTTATTTTCTTACCAATTTATAGTGGTCTACTTTTATGCTTCTTATATTTTACTCTATTTTTTTAATTCCTTAATTTACTTCAAATTAATGTTATTCCATACTGTGATACCAAAATTTACATTTTGGTATAGCTAAATAACTACACTCTGCCTTTATACCATGTGACATATTTAGGCTTTTACCTGCTGTTTTTAAATGTTACCATTATACTGCTCATTGTAATGTATACCAGATTGTCATTCTGTTTTAACCTGTTCCAATAATGTGTTTATTCCTGTACCAGCAAGAGAGTGTTTTCATAAATACTACAGCTTCTAAAACATTTTACTATCTGATACAGCATTTCCCCTCACAGTTCTTCTTTTTTCACATTTTCATAGGTGTATATTTGTTTTCCCTAAAAGTTAACTCACTACCATATCTGAAAGTTCCCATTAAGATTTTTATTGGCAAATTATTGAAATATTACCTTATATGGAAGTCAGATATCTATGCAATTCACCCAAGAGTATGATATATCTTTTAAAAAAATCTGTTCTTTTTTTGTCCTTCTAGAACAAATTTCTCCTTAAGAATATTCTATTACCAATGGTAGTCCAAATATCTGTGTGTAGTTGTTTTTAAGAAGGAAATTGAAACACACAGCCTATCCTACTCGGAGTTCAATTATACAGAATTTGGAATTGGCACGTTTAGAAACTCCCATTATTTAGGACTGCTCTAAAAAAAAATAAATCCTTTTCTATAAAGAGAAGAAAAGAAAGTGGTCCCACATGTTAAAGCTCTCCACTGGGCATGCAGTTTGCCCATCTGTCTTCATATATTCTGTACCACTTTAGCTTATGCCTAAATGAAATCTTCCATACAATGAATAAAAAACCCATCCATAAAAATCTACGTGAATAGTGGTTTAATTTTTATAACACTATTTTATGTAAATTATTTTATTTAATTGCAAAGTCAGAATCAGATGAGAAATTTGATGAGAAGCTTGAGGCACAACAAGGTGAAATGAAATAATTTAGGTTGCACTGCCAATAAGGAACAAAGATGGGATCGGATACCAGGAATTGCAGAGCACTGTTGCCTTTCAAACACACACACACACACACACACACACACACACACACACCACACACACACACACACACACACACACACACACACACAGTCTCATCTAACACAAGCCCCAGGATATTTTAAAAGTACTATATGCTTTACACTATCTCATAATTAATCATATGGAGAACTGTCATCTATTAAGATTAGCCACCGTTATACACATATTTTTAAGTAGTTGTTTTTAGTTTCTTATGTCATGCATAAGATTTAGATTACATGTAATTTAGATTACATTTAAATATTTATTCAGAGCTGCACATACAGGAGAGTTCCAATCAACCTAAAAATAAACTCCTTCCATAAACAATTGCTCACCACTTTCAAGACCAAAGTTAATCTGAAAAGGAAAAGATTTCTTGGCTTTTACAACTGGATTTGGAAAAGGAATATTTCTTTTTTTTTTAAGTTTTTATTTAAATTCTAGTTAGTAAAGATATAGTGCATATCGGTTTCAGGAGTAGAATTTAGTGATTCCTCACTTCCATACACATCCAGTGCTTATCACCACATGTACTTCTTAAACATTTTTTTGGACTGCAATCTCATGACAATTAAGTTAAAACAAAGAAAATAAAAGTTTTTCTAAAATGCTTAGTCCACATATAGACAGACATATAAAAATGGATTTGGCACATCTACTTCAAGGCAATCAATAATCAAATGCTCTCTTTGATAGTTCAAAAAGCACCACAGTTACTAAGTGGCAGAGGTAAGATTTGAACTCAAAATCCTTCTGTACTCCTAGCTATGTTCTCCTCTATATACAACAGTAAAACACAAAGCAAAGTCATTCAAAATATATAGGAATATATATATATATATATATATATATATATATATATATATATATATATACTGACTAACTTGAAAACAACTACAACATGAAACAAGAGGAATATGTAAGACTTCCATTTTGTATAAAAGGTATTGATAAAGGTTTCATTTGGGCAATGAGAATTAATAGTCACATTCCTGAATTCTTAAATTCAAAATTTCTAGTCTCTAACCACAACCAGTATCCTTTGAATTTTGTCACTTGATCACTCCCACTAAAACTGCCCTCTGACTACATCAGGGTTTTAGTTAGTCCATGTTTGGACTTGTCTTATTTTGTCCTTTAGAAGATGTCATCCAAGATTCACAAGGGGAAGCACCATCCTTCTATCAGTGTTTAGGGCCATGTAAGGAACCTCCTTAAAACACCTGTCTTGAATAAATATTAAATGTGATTTGTATTTATTACATTAAATTATAAACTCTCTTGGGGCGTCTGGGTGGCTCAGTCGGTGAAGCGGCCGACTTCAGCTCAGGTCACGATCTCGTGGTCCGTGAGTTAAAGCCCCGGGTCGGGCTCTGGGCTGATGGCTCAGAGCCTGGAGCCTGTTTCAGATTCTGTGTCTCCCTCTCTCTGACCCTCCCCCACTCATGCTCTGTCTCTCTCTGTCTCAAAAATAAATAAATGTTAAAAAAAACTATAAACTCTCTTGGAGTAGAATAATCATTTTTCCTACTTTTTCTTATACAGCTATATACATAGTATTTCAATAACTGCCTTAATTGTAACACAGCTTCCATTTTTCATCCACTTTGTACACATTCTAGTTTGTCACTGTTATTCTTAGCATATGACACATAGATGGTCCCAGTGCATACTATATAAATATTCTATTCATATTTATTAAATTGAAATTAAACAAGCCATTGAGTTGGCATTGACAATGCAAATGCATAGTATATTTTTTGTTTGAATTTGCAGTACATAACAGAAGACTTTAATTTCTGTTCCTAATGCATCTTTCCTACTTCTCTAATAAACATTCTCACTTCAAAAGTGTTAAAGAGCAACCCCCAAGACTTCAACAAATGGTAAGATAAAGAGTATTTCATAATCACATATCAGAATGAATAATGGTAACATTTTGAATTTTTCTTCAACTTCTACTAACTAAATGAATGGTACTTAAGAAAGGTAATGCAGACTTCTGGAGGAAATATATCATATAATTAATTATATCATAGTTGTTTTTTTTTTTTTCTAAAAACAGGGTACCATCTCAAAAGTAACTTAGAATAGGGGCGCCTGGGTGGCGCAGTCGGTTAAGCGTCTGACTTCAGCCAGGTCAGGATCTCACGGTCCCTGAGTTCGAGCCCCGCGTCAGGCTCTGGGCTGATGGCTCGGAGCCTGGAGCCTGTTTCCGATTCTGTGTCTCCCTCTCTCTCTGCCCCTCCCCCGTTCATGCTCTGTCTCTGTCTGTCCCATAAAAAAAAAAAAAAAAAAAAAAAGTTAAAAAAAAAAAAGTAACTTAGAAAATTGAAATAGCAATTCAGTCTTATAACTTCTGCATTTAAATGAACCAGGGTCATTTACAGATAGTGGGAGTCATCTAACAATATTTAAATCAAAAATGACTGGGCACCTAGTTGGCTCAGTTGGTTGGGCATCAGGTTTCAGTTCAGGTCATGATCTCACAGCTTGTGAGTTTGAGCCCCGCATTGAGCTCTGTGCTGACAGCCCAGAGCCTGGAGCCTGCTTTGGATTCTGTGTCTCCCTCTCTCTCTCTGCCCCTCCCCTGCTCATGCTCTGTCTCTCTCTCCTTCAAAAATAAACATTAAAAATTTTGAAAAATCAAAAATTATATTTTTCTGCCCTTACAGAATTCTTATTTCAAAGTTTTCTGAGTTAGAATTTAGAAAAGAAGACATAATGTAGTACTTTTTTGGCCTCCCCTCAGGGCAATAGATATATACTTCAATTACATTATCCCAAAAAAGTGTAAGTTTCATATTCATCTTCGTGTTCTCTCTTGCTTGCTTCTAAAACTTTTGGCTCCATATACTCCATTTTTATAAATTTGGTAACTTGGGGAGTTCCTGATACTCCACTTTAGGGGCTCAGTGCAAAGAAAGATAATGCTGTGTTTTTAGGGTGGGACTTAGGCTTCAAGGGAAAGAATGAGGAGAAAGGGCCTTAGGACAGTTGTATTATTTGAAATTCACCAGATTAAAAAAGCTGGCAGGAATTCAGTGGAAAGGCCTGGAGTCAAGGCAGTATGTTAATGTGGGTAGTTCCTAATCATCCTTATTGTTAGTATTGTTATTATTCACTTTCCTGTTTTATTAAAGAATAATTATCAAAAAAGACAAAGTCATGAGACTTACACACATATTAAACAAATATGTGTTAAAAGTGCTATTTAACTTACTATTAAGGAAGATACCAGTAAGGTGTTACAACCAGTTAAAAGAACAATCCAAACAAAGTCACATTTTTAGATCATAAATATTTAAATGAATGTAGAAAAAGAAGCATGGGTGTTGTATGCAAGTGATAAGTCACTAAATTAGACACCTGAAACTAATATTACACTGTATATTAACTAGCTGGAATTTAAAGAAAAACTTGGAGGAAAAAGAAAAGAAGCAAAACTGGATTCTTCTATTTTAGAGGAGGGAGCTCAACAGAACCTCCACTGGAAATAACTCATTTGCATGTCTGTACAATAATTTTTAATTTCTACTGGTTATTTATAATTTGATAAGTAGTAAAACAGCTCAAAAACAATGAAATACCAAAATTAAAGAACCTAGAAAAGGATGATACACAGTCCAGTTTTCCACTGATGGCATCCAGGAATTTCTTTGCTTAGTTTCCTGCAACTTGCTTTATCCCTCAGGATAAAAATTTAACCATTTTGGGATCTCCACAATTTGCATAAAATAACTCAAGTCAAGTACTATCCCAAGCAGTCCATGACTTTTCCTTCTTTTCTGTAGTACTAAAACCACTGAGTGTCTCATCTATACATACTGCCAACATTAAGTTCACACCAAATTATACCTTAGTTCTTTAGAGAATTCTCTCAATAGGGTAAGACAAAATAATTTGTTTCTATAAAGAAACTCTTCTGATAAAATACACATAACACAAAATTTACTATATTAACCATATTTAAGTATACAGTTCAATAGTATTAAGTACATTCATGATGTGGTACAACTATTACCACTATCCATCTCCAGATCTCTTTTCATCTGTAAGATTGAAACTATATCATTTAAACAATAACTCTCATTTCACCCTACCTCTCAGCCCCTGGTAACCACAACTCTATTTTCTGTCTATATGATTTTGACTACTCTAAGTACCTCATTTAAGTGGAATCATACAGTATTTTTCTTTTAGTGATTGGCTTATTTCACTTAACCTAATGTCCTCAAGGTTTATCTATGTTGTAGCATATGTCAGAACTTCCTTTCTTTTAAAGGCTAAATGATAATCCACTCTATGTATGTATCACATTTTGTTTATCTATTCATCCATAAATGGACACCTGGGTTGCTTCCACATTTTAGCTATTACGAAGAATGCTACTATAAACAAGGCTGTACAAATATCTCTTCAGTTCTTCTGGATTATAACTTCTGGATCATATGGTAATTTTATTATTTTTTTCCAGGAACTCCTATACTCTTTTTCACAATGGTTATACCAGTTTACATTCCCATGAAAAGTTCACAAATAGTTTAATTTCTTCATATCCTTGCCAATATTTGTGAAATAACTTGTTTTTTTTTTAATTTTTTTTCAGTTTATTTATTTATTTTAAGAGACACAGAAATAGCACAAGAGGGGGGAGGGGCAGAGAGAGGGAGACAGAAAGTCCCAAGCAGGCTCCACACTGTCAGCTTGGAGCCTAATGGGGGGCTCGAACTCACAAAACCGTGAGATCATGACCTGAGCTGAAACCAAGAGTCGGATTAGCTACCTAGGTGCCCCAAGAAATAACTTGTTTCTTGAACTTGTCCCCAACATCTGAGCTTTCTATTGACATCTGTTTATTTCTACTATATTTGAAGTGCTTGCTACTGGTTTCTGTGCATCATATATCATTAGTTCTATTATTGATGTTAATCATACTTGCCTCTTTTGTCCCTGATCCCTCAGCATCCCTCAAATATCTAGTTAAAACTCAATTAAATTGTTTTTTTTTTTAATTTAATCCTGCATTATTCTTGAACCAAATGTTTGGTCTTAAAATCTAACCATTACTAATAACTAATAGCTGTACGTATTTGTACATATCCTTCTACGTGACAAACCCCCTCAATTTTTTTTAGAATATGCTTTAAGTGAGATATACTACAAAATTCAAGAACATCATGTAGACACTCATTCTAGAGTTCTATCTTGAAAATACTGTCATTCAATTCCATGCAAAAGTACAGTAAAATAACTGATGTTAGAGAGGCAATCACTAAGGGATTACTAATATTCCATTTACAAATGTGTTTACAGTTTATAATCGTGAAAATAGATTGTGCAATACAGATTCTGGATAGCTATAGCTGAGGTTTCATTCCAAAGTGACTATAATTAATTTAATGTATGCTCTAGAGAATCAAGAGCAATTCTGTATATAATACAGATATCATGTAAATAAGTAAAGCAATGTTAACTGATGATACTATTGACAATAATAGAAGTCATTTGTTGTACTTGCATGATACAGAAACACTGAACTAAATTAAAGGTTATATAAATATTCTGATTAACATTACGCAACAAAAACTAGAAGTACGTTTTATATTTTGTAAATGTAAACAAAGAATGAAGCTGTTTCCTGATTTGGCCAATTCAAAATGCTAAGAATGACAGGGCTAGGGAATCGATGCTAGGTCTATAACACCTCAACTACTACTAGTGTAGTTATTAGCCAATACCCTATATTTTAACCTTACAGAGAGAAATTGGCAAAAAAAAAAAAACAAACAAAAAACAAAAAACAAATGAGAGTGTCTCATACCAATTCCATTTTGATAGATCATATAAAAACAAACAAAAAGGTCACAGAGCATCCAAATAATAGGTAAGGATGTACTGCTGTGACATGTTTTTTGTTTGGGTAGCATGTCTCTGGTTAATGGTATCAGGGACTCCTTTCCTATTGGGGAAGTAAATCTAGGTTCATGACCTTATGTATCTGTTTGAGGGATAATTGGTCACTATTGTCTCATGGGCTGACTACAGATGTTTGTTTCATATTTCCCATTTGCCTAAATTCAAGTCCTGGAGTTCTTAAACTGTTCTATGAATGACTAATTCTCAATTATACATTACCTTGGCCCTGGTGACCAAAGACATATAATTTACAAATTCGAGACAGAGGTCTTTATTATAGGGTTTTAATAGTAATATGCATAGAATTATTTAGTGGTCCACTCTTTCTCTTCATCATTGCCAACATGAAGTTTCTCAACCTCCATATGATATTTTTCTGAACTTCTGACTAGTATGCCTGGTTATCATGTCTGGTTTTCAGGGTAGGTGAGTACAGATTTGAACCACACAGAATCACAGCTGTTTAATCTTCTCTAACACCTCTTCTGCTGTGACTCATATTTATTAGCTTTTGCTTTTACTCTTATAATTTGGCAGTTCTTTTTCAAATTACTACCATGTAATAAAAAGTTTCAAAAATTAATTATTCTTATCTTCTGTTGGTAACTGTCAAATAGTTTTCTTAAGGGAAAAAACGTGGTATTTATCTGAATAAAAGTAACAATAAATACCTTAGCACTTGCTTTTACAAAGCAAAATCAGAATTCTAGAAAACTTCTGTGTTTCCATTACTTCTGGATCAAGACCCCGTGATGGACCCAGATGGGTTATAAAGTCCAGAGCCAATACTGAAACTCAAAGAAATAGATTTACTTAGGAAAGAGGAATGAAAACCTAAACTCTCTACAAAGACACTATAGATGGTTTTATTGAGAGAATACTGAATTATTTCAACTGTAAGAGAAACTCAGAGTTTATATAATTATATCATGGAAAGTTTATCAGTTTGGGTCCAAAGAGTAGAAGGAAACCACAGAAGAATTTGAACAGAAGAAATTTAATATAAGGAAGTATTAATTACAACAAGATGTTGGAGTAATGAAGGACTGGTTAATAAGAAGGGAAGAGAACTTTAAAATATTCAAGAATATCAGATATAAGGCTCAACTATTACCCTGAGGTCTGGGATTCAGACCTTGTTGAGAAAGCCCAGACATAGCCTACAAAATGGTAGAGAAATCTCTGAGTGCTACACCAGTGGAATTTGCTGGAAATCATCTCCCTAGGATGCTGAGAAAGTTCAT
The DNA here is from genome assembly GCF_014898765.1 of Herpailurus yagouaroundi. NCBI lineage: Eukaryota > Metazoa > Chordata > Mammalia > Carnivora > Felidae > Herpailurus > Herpailurus yagouaroundi. The sequence continues at coordinate 3,111,647 of NW_024412452.1, forward strand.
GGAGTAATGTCTTACTGGAAGTGTTACACTACAAGTCTGCCCAAAGGACATTTTTGGGAGAAGCCACTGACCACAGGGTAGTGGTGAACACCATACACAACAAAGGTTGGGTGCTGAGGAAGCTCACAAGCAGTGCAGGAACATGGTAAGGGAGCACCAAAACCAGGAAGCAAAACTTTTGCTCCTGTAACATTAACCCATTAACATCTACTAACAAAACTTAATATCATGCCATTTGGCAAAGGAAAAAAAAAATATTTAAAGGGCCCAGATCCATTTTTCCAAAGCAGAAAAAAAAAGTATGAATTAGGAGCACTGAGACAATAAATCAAAAGCCAGAAGAGAGATATATAATTTGTGTTAATAAATTTATTGTTTGCTAACTGAAATACCATGATTTCTTGTTGCACTTATTAGGTTTTCCTTAACTGAAGTAAATTTGCCTAAAACTCAAGGACACTTTATTTTTTTTTTAACTTCAATTTTAGTCGAAGTATTTCTGTCTTAATTAAACCATTATAATAGGAAAGAACATTTGTTTTAACTTACTGCATAGTTAACAAAACGTTTTATTGAACTTCATGCCTATTTCAAATACTAATGAAGTTTTCTAATGACGGTAAAAATTTTGTTAGAATATATTTTGGAGGAAAGAGGGAAATACTCAAAGACAGATATAAAGTGATCATAACTGTATATAGAAAAACTTAGATGAGTAATGCCATACAGGGAGAGATGAAGGTTTTCTACTTATGAATGCACCCATCGATTTTTCCAATATTTTCTCTCTCCCAAACAAATCTAAACTATAAAAGAAAAATCTTCATACATACCTCTGATTATGGCTAGAAAGCATTAATATTCTTTGGATGCATTTATAATCCACTAAAATGAACCTCAGGAACATGATTGCTGAAGCTTTAAACCTCTCCACTGAATTTGGATTAAAACCATTTTACTACAGTGGGGCAGGGGGCAATTGAGAGAATACTGAATTATTTCAGAATTATTTGTGGGTCTAAAGGTATTTGTACGCTATGAAATCATAGTTATTTTCTCTCTAGAATTAGCAAAAGTACACATAGCATAAAGATGAGCTTCAGCCAAGGAAAAGGTTAATATCAATGCTAATGGTCCAAGCAATTAAGCACCTGAGAGACTGCTGAATTTTGCAGTCTTTAAGTAAGTTATAAACAAAGCACAGAGAAAAATAGTACATAACATAGAAATGGGTTTTGCTGTGAGGATGATTTCCCAATTTCCAATTGAAATCAAACCTATGTTTTTGTTTTGTTTTATTTAAATTACTTCCACTTCCATTTCCCTCCTCTACTTAGCATGTCTTCTTTTCCTAACCATATACTTGTAGGAAGATAACTGCTAGAGATGAGTCTGTTTCCTTGAAGCCACCCTCACCTTCCCTATATTGATGTTTCCTTCTGCTGCTTTCATACTCATTGCATTATGGCTATTGTTCTAACACTTCCTTAAAACTTTTCATTCCAAGGTCACACTTCTCTCTTCTATTTTTCTTGACTTCTTATGAAATACTCAAACCGATTTGAAATACTCTCTTCCCACAGATTTGTAACACCATGGTAGCTTTTTTTTCTAACTTCTCTAGCTCCATTATGAGCCCATCAAAATCTAACCAATATCTTTTTTTTTTAATTTTTTTGACGTTTATTTATTTTTGAAGGAAAGAGACAGAGCGTGAGTGGGGGAGGGGCAGAGAGAGAGAGGGAGGCACAGAATCTGAAGCAGGCTCCAGGCTCTGAGCTGTCAGCACAGAGCCCAATGTGGGGCTTGAACTCACAGACTGTGAGTTCATGACCTGAGCCGAAGTGGGACGCTCAATCAACTGAGCCACCCAGGCGCCCCTTTAACCAATATCTTGAAGGTAAGCATTCCCCATTCAAATTTCCATCCTTAATCCTCTAGGTTTGCTCTATATTCTGTATGGGGTATTTTATCTACTCCCAGTTATACTATCTTTTATGGCTGGTGACTTCCACATTTATATATTCAACCCAGATCTCTCCCCTAATCTTTGGATAGATACATCCATTTGCTTACTCATGCATTCTTCCTTGGGGGCATTATTACATAACAGAGAAAAAGGATCAAAGTAGATAAGATTTCTAATAAGATTAACTTAATACACCATTCTCTACCATGCTACAGGAAGTCTTAAAGCAGGAAAGTTGCACGGGTTTTAACATAGGGCTGAACAGAAAACAAGAAATGTGAATACTATTACCATTCTGTGGGATGCAGAAGTATTTGAATCAGTTCTTGAAACAGGAGATCACTGGGTCAAAATCAGTGGTTCCCTGTAAGCTTTGGCAAAAACTAAATTCCATGAAGGGACTTGAACTTTAGAGTTACTTTTTCACTGTAACTTGTTCCCAGTGTTTGTCTTATATTTCTTTATTTTCTACTGGTCTAACATGTCATGTATCCTCGCAAAAGTATTTTTGCACCCTTGAGATTCTGTTACTAGATATACTGTGCTAATTAATTTATCACCTGCACAATTATATTACCTTACACTTAAAATAAATGTGATGACTAAATATATCTTTATAACCATCAGTAAATTTACTAATCAACTCACAATTATAGGTATTATTTACTAACCAGTAATTTGGGGCCTAATTTCTTTTTTTTTTTTTTTAATTTTTTTTTTTTAAGTTTATTTATTTTTGAGACAGAGAGAGACAGAGCATGAACGGGGGAGGGTCAGAGAGAGGGAGGCACAGAATCTGAAACAGGCTCCAGGCTCTGAGCTGTCAGCACAGAGCCCGACGTGGGGCTCGAACTCACGGACCATGAGATCATGACCAGAGCCGAAGTCGGCCGCTTAACCGTGGGGCCTAATTTCTTAACACCCATTCTAGTAAGTATAGTCATCAGTTACTATTATAATGACAACAACCAATTTTAGTTTTCAGATTTGCAAAAAGCCTTCTTAACCTATTAGTGTATGCAGACAATTTCAGAAGTACTCAATGTAAATTCAAGTCTAGGTAAAAACACTGCATTTATCCAAAGGTTTACATAGGCTTTATTCCTAGGAAAGAGACATAAACATATGTACAAAACAGGTAAGTTCATATCACTATTGTTTCCTTCATCCCATTTCTTTATAATGATTTGCTTAGACTACTATTATTTTTACTGTTTGTAAACTTCCTAAAGTCAAAACTTTTGCCTTATTCATATTTTTATTTTCAAAGCTTCCATGATCTGGAGATAAATTAATCAATGCACAGAATAATCAAGTATTGAATGAATATGCAAAAAGCATATAAAGTATTCTGGAAGATCACCAAAGGAGACAGCATTTTTAGCAATTAAAAAGAAAGTTGCTGGGGCACTAGGTGGCTTAGTTGGTTAAGCGTCCAACTTCAGCTCAAGTCATAATCTCACTGTCTGTGAGTTTGAGTCCCATGTCAGTCTCTGTGCTAACAGCTCAGAGCCTGGAGCCTGCTTCGGATTCGGTGTCTACCTCTCCTTCTACCCCTCCCCCACTTGCACTCTCTTTCTCGCTCTCTCTCTCTCTCTCAAAAATAAATAAACATTAAGAAAAAAAAAAAGAAGAAGGAGGTTGCTAAGTCCAAAAAGGGATTTGAAGGAAAGATAGGATTTAAAAAGAAAAGGTAAGTAGAGCCATTTCAGAGAGAATTCCCTGTATAATAAATGGACAAGCGATGCATAATTGAAGTATCACCTATGAACAATGAGACACTTGCTCTGAGGTTCTAGGAATTTTATGTATTATCAGTGGGAAGAAATCATGGGTAAAATATTTCTATTCACAGTAGAAATATTCCTGAATATTAAAATAAATTTTTTTTTCAGATTACAAATTCATTAGAAGAGGTAACATTACTTAAACTTTTTTGTAAAATAAATAATGCTATTTAGTTGAATTCAACAAGATTATTGGGCAACTAGATATTGGAGCTATAGATATAAAGATGCAAAGATTGCCATCCTCAGTAACCATAACACAAGTAACAAAATGGCAATAAGTATACATATCAGTAATCACCTTGAATGTTAATGGTCTAAATGTTACAACCAAAAGGGTGATGGAACAGATAAAAAAAATCAAGACTAATCTATATGCTGCTTAAAAGAAACTCATGTCAAACCTAAAGACACATTCAGATTGAAAATGAAAGCACAGAAAAGAATTTATCATGCAAATGGATGTGAAAAGAAAGCTGGAGTAGCAATACTAAATATCAGACAAACTGGAACTTAAAATGAAGACTGTAATAAGAGACAAAGAAGGATACTATATAGTCATAGTGTGAACAATCCAACAAGAATATGTAACAATTGTAAAAATGTATGTACTCAACATGGGAAAACCAAAATATATAAAGCAACTAATAACAAACATAAAGGAATTAACTGATAGAAATACAATAACAATAGGGGACTTTAACAACCCAAGTACATCAATGGATAGGCCATCCATACAGAAAAATCAACAAGGAAACCGTGAATTTGAATGACACATTGGACCAGATAAATCTAAAAGGTATATTCGGAACATTCCATCCTAAAATTGCAGAATACACACTCTTTAGAAGTGTGCATGGAACCTAATAGGCCACAAAAACAGTGTCAACAAATTCAAAAGATTGAAAGCTATTCAGTTGAACGTATCTTTTCCAACTACAACATTATGAAACTAAAGTAAACCAAAAGAAAAAAAAATCTGTAAAGAACGCAAATACATGGGGGATTAATAACATTCCACTAAACAAGGAATGGGTCAACCAAGATCAAAGAAAAAAAAATATATGGAGACTAACGAAAATGAAAATGTCATGGTCCAAAATCTTTGGGATGAACCAAAAGCTGTTCTAGGAGGAAAGTTTACAGCAATACAGGTCTTCCTAAAGAAGCAAAAATAAATCAATACATAAGAAAGAAAGAAAGAAAGAAAGAAAGAAAGAAAGAAAGAAAGAAAG
>NW_024412452.1:3116647-3132760 GCF_014898765.1 Herpailurus yagouaroundi
AAGAAAGAAAGAAAGAAAGAAAGAAAGAAAGAAAGAAAGAAAGAAAGAAAGAAAGAAAGATAGAAAGAAAGAAACTAACTCAAATAAACAACCTAGCCTTACTTCTAAAGAAGTGTGTGTGGGGGGGGGGGGGGAGAACAAACAAAACCCCAAACCAGTAGAAGGAAAGAAATAATAAAAATTGGAGCAGAAATAAACAAAAAAGAAACCAAAAAAAAAAAAAAGACCACTGAAACCAGCATTTAGTTCTTTGAAAAGATCAATCAAATTGATAAACCTTTAGACTCATTGAAAAGAGAGACAGAGACAGAGAAGACTCAAAAGCAGAAATGAAAGAGTAGAAGTAACAACAACCACCACATAAATACAAAGGACTATAAGAGAATATTATGAAAAATTATGTGCCAACAAACTGAACTGAGAAGAAATGGATAAATTCCTAGAAGTATGATCTACCAAAACCAAATCAGGAGGAAATAGAAAATTTGAACACAATGATTACAAACAATGAAATTAAATCCATAATCAAAAATCTAACAAACAACAGACCAGGACCAGTTGTTTCTGCAGGTGATTTCTATGAAATATTTAAAGAAGTGCTAATAACTATTCTTCTCAAGCTATTATGAAGAAGAAGGAGAAGAAGAAGAAGGAGAAGGAGGAGAAGAAGGAGAAGGAGAAGGAGAAGGAGGAGAAGAAGAAGAAGGAGGAGGAGGAGGAGGACGATGACGACAAGGAGGAGGAGGGGAAGGAGGAGAGGAGAAAGAGGAAGAGGAGGAGGAGGACAAGGAGGGGGAGAAAAGAAAGCTTCCAAATTCATTCTATGAGGCTGGCATTTCCCTGATACCAAAACCAAATAAAGACATAACTAAAAAAATGAACTACATGACAATATCTCTGATGAACACAGATGCAAAAATCCTCAACAAAATATTAACAAACTGAATCCAGCAATACATTAAAAAAAATCATTCACCACAATTACTCCTGGGATTCAAGTGTGATTCAGCATACACAAATCTATCAATATGATATATCACATCAACAAGATAAAGGATTAAAACCTTTTTGACCATTTCAATAGATGCACAAAAAGCATTTGACAAAGTACAACATAATTTTATTACTAAAACCTTCAACAAAGTAGGTTTAGAGAGAACATACCTCAACATAATAAAGGCTATATATGAAAACCCCACATCTAACCTCATACTTGATGGTGAAAAAATGAGAGCATTTCCCCTAAGATCAGGAATAAGACAACGATGTCCACTCTCACCACTTTTATTCATCATAATACTGGAAATTCTAGCCACAGAAATCAGACAAAAAAATAAATAAAAGGCATCCAAATTGGTAAGGAACAACTAAAATTTTCACTTTTTGCAGATGACATGATACTCTAATAGAAAACTCAAAAACTCCAAATAAAAATTATCAGAACTGATAAATGAATTCAGTAAGGTCTCAGGATACAAAATCAATATACATAAATCTGTTGCATTTCTACACACTAATAATGAAGTAGCAGAAAGAAAAATTAACAAAACAATCCCATTTATAATTGCACCAAAAATAATAAAGTAACCAGGAATAAACTTAACCAAGGAGTAATCTATACTCTGAAAATTATAAACATTGATGTAACAAATTGAAGTCAATATAAGCAAATGAAAAGATATTCCACGCTTAGCAGTTGGAAGAACAAATATTATTAGAATGTCCATACTATCTGAAGTAATCTACATATTTAATGCAATTCCTATCAAAATACTAATAGCATTTTTATAGAACTAGAGAAAATAATCCTAAAATTTATATGAGAGGACAAATGACCCCTAATAGTCAAAGCAATCTTGGAAAAGAAGAACAAAAACTAGAAGTATCACAATCCCAGACCTCAAGATATACTACACAGCTATACTAATTAGAAAAAAAAAAAATGAGTATAGTATGGGCACAAAAATAAACACATAGATCAGTAGAACAGAAAAAAGAGCACAGAAATAGCTCATAATTATATGATCAGGTAATCTTTGAAAAAGGAGGCAAGAATTTACAATGGGAAAAAGCCTCTTCAACAAATGGTGTTGGGCAAACTAGACAGTTGTATGCAAAAGACTAAAACTGGGCCACTTTCTTACACTATACCCCCCCCCAAAAAAAAACACATCAAAATAGATTAAGGACTTAAATGTGAGACCTGAAACCATAAAAATCCTAGAAGAGACCACAGGCAGTAATTTATCTGACATTGGCCATACCAACACTCTTCTAGCTATGTCTCCAGACATAAGGGAAACAAAAGCAAAAATAAACTATTGGGACTACATCAAAATAAAAAGCTTCTGAACAGCAAAGGAAATAATCAGTAAAACTAAAAGATAACGTAGTAGAAGATATTTGCAAATGACATATCAGATATAGGGTTAGGATCCAAAATATATAAAGAACTTATACAACTCAACACCAAAAATCCCCAAGTAATCCAAATAAAAATGGGCAGAAGACATAAGCAGACATTTCTCCAAAGAAGACCTACCGACAGCCTCCAAGATACATGAAAAGATGCTCAATATCATTCATCATCAGAAAAATGCAACTCAAAACCACAGTGAGATAACAACTCACACCTGTCAGAACAGCTAAAATCAAAAGTACAAGAAACAAGTGTTGGTAAGGATATGGAGAGAAAGGAACCCTAATAAACAAATTGGTGCTGCCACTGTGGAAAACACTATGAAGGTTTTGCAAAAAAAAATTCAGAATAGAACTACCATATGATCCAGTAATTCCACTACTGGATATTTACCTTAAAACATGAAAACACTTATTTGAAAAGATGTATGTACCCCTGGGTTTATCACAGCATTAATTATAAAAGTCAAAATATGGAAGTGGCCCAAGTGTCCATCGATAGATGAATGGATAAAGATGTGTTGTATATAAATAGAAAATGGAATATGACTCAGACATAGAAAAGAATGAAATCTTGCCATCTGCAGCAACATGGAAGGATCTAGAGACTATAATGCTAAGTGAAATAAGCCAGTCAGAGAAAGACAAATACCGTATGATTTCACTCATATGTAGAATTTAAGAAACAAATAAAAGAACAAAGGAAAAAAAAGAGATAAAACAAAAAAACAGGCTCTTAACTATAGAGAACTGACGGTTACCAGAGGGGATGTGGGTGGAGGGATGGGTGAAAAAGGTGAAAGATAGTAACAGCACACTCATCATGATGAGCACTGAGTAATGTACAGAACTGTTGAATCACTATTTTGTACACCTGAAACTAATATAACACTGTATGCTATATGGGAATTAAAAAAAAAAAGTTGCCATACTCATCTGCAAGAAGCAGGAAAACATTTGCTTTCTACAGATAAATTTTATGTATTTTTATAGAGATCACCTGATTTTGTTCTCTTGACTGTATATTATAGGATCATCCTCCCACAAGTGTTAGGTGGTAAGTAGTGATTGTGGTAAGGGAATGGTATGAGAGAAGGGAAAACAGGGAGAAAAGGGTAAAACAATACTTTGCTTTTATACAGATTTGCAGACTAGGAGATAAAGGACTCCATTAAATAACAACAGAGATGAAATCGGAGTTTAGAGATTTGCTCAGTAAACCCCACGTGGTGGAAACCAGATGTCTCCATTTGAAAAGTGGTGTTAGAGCATCCGGGTGGCTCAGTCGGTTAAGTGTCCAATTCTTGGTTTCGGCTCAGGTCATGATCTCATAGTTTGTGAGTCTGAGCCCCACATCAGTCTCTGTGCTAACAGCATAGAGCCGGCTAGGGATTCTGCATCTCCCTCCTTCTCTGTCCCTCCCCACCTCACGCTCACATGTTTCTCTCTTTCTCTCAAAATAAACAAACTTGAAAAGTGGTGATAGTCAAAGATGGAGAGTTTAGCACAAATAAAAGTCTAATTTCTTACACTAGATAGTAAACTTTTAGTACTTATTTCCTTGAGACAGCATACAAATAAGATAGGCAAATGCCATTTCAAGAGGAAGTGAGATCATGTTTTGTGACACAAATATTTACACTTATTTTCTAACAATCTGCTAACATGCAGTTTATATTCTATTTTCCTCAGGATCCAGTCCTTCAATCTTTTAATTAAAACTATATTCTCTTCATAATATAACTAGAAGAATGATTTCTCCGTAAGAGTAATCTCACATATTGCCATTTTTATTTTTGTTGCTACTGTACATAGAACACCTACTGGATTCAGTCTTGAATCAGATTTAGTAATAGGTGAGTTTGGGGTCTCCACTAGACTGAAAGCCCTGATGGGTCCTTGAGTCATGACTCTATCTTCAACAGTGCACAGTATAGAGCAAGCATTCCATAAATGCTGATCAAACTACACAAAGGTCCACAGAAGGTAACTAACATGAGAAAAGCTTGAGGAACAGCCAGAGTTTTATAGTTGAAATATTAAACATGATCTCTCATGGTCATTTTCACAAATACGTTCAGATGTTGGAAGTAGAATTTTTATGGTTAAAAAATATATTTGTTCTCCAGTGTTCTATGTTTCCAGTCTCATATTACTGAAAAGGTAGAAGAGTCACCAGTAGTTCACAAGTTCTATTATTAATTGAAGTGTAGTGTATCCGTCTTTAAAGCACATTCCATCTGGAGATACATGATTTTTTTTTCTGGTATAACATGCTTATAATGTATGAAGATGAAATCAAGTATATCTAAGACCAGTGGAAAATCAAAGAACATTGATATGGCCCAAAATTATTATAACACTAGCATCCAGAATAGGAAAAAAAACCATGAAGTTTTCTTGTTTCTATGACAATCACATGTGGAAATTTCTCATTTCTAAACAGGAAAACAAGAGAACAATGGACTTCATAAAATGAAGTTCAGCAATATTTAATTATAGATTTTTACTTTCAAAAATATTTGTTGCTCAAACCTATAAATATTTATATTTATTTTTACCTGATCACATGAGGGACAAATCATCCTGGGCATTTTCAAGTTCCTACAGAAATTCTAAGAGTGACTATATTTTTGCTTCTTTTACCTCCTCTGATGAGAGGCCATTGTATATCGCAGTAAGGTGTCAAAAAAACTTAAGTGAAGAACAGCCTCCATCACTTATGCTCATATAAATTCCAGGATCTTGTGGGTTGGTAACAATCAGATACATCCTGAACACAATGTGTTGATTTATATCCCAATGCTTTAGATATATGTAAGTACATGTGAGTGTGTCATGCACAGATAGAATAAATTTATAATCAAAACCTTCTCTGCTCCTTATTATGAATTTACATCATCCATTCCTATCAACTCTTTCTTCCCATACCTGTCATGATGGATTTTTTCAGCCCCATGCAATGACAATTTCTGTAATGCTAAGACCTGCTTACAATACTCTGCAGTACACCAATTTCCTACTATAGGAATATTTCTAGAGCATTTAGTAGTTGTCAAGATTTTTTATCCATTTGTGTGTTTAATTAATAAAGCTTCAAAATTATTTTGTATTCATTTGTGTTAGATGGACCCAAGCAAACTTGGTTTGTCTAAGGACATATTATATAAAGTACCTATTACAGGTAGACATCCAAGGATCTGCCTAGCAAGCAACATGGATACATCAGAAACATGAAACAGAAACAATATAACTCCACCAATGTTGGAGATAATTATTCTTCATATAATCAAGATGGAGAGAAGACAAAGGAGGTATCTGTACCCCCTTTCCCCCCAATCATTAATTTAACCATATAGAAATGTTCCAAAGTGTTTATTCTATAAAAATGATAATTTCATGTGATCTGATGTAATATTATCCTTGGGTTATACTCTAAATGCTCAGAACATACTACTATGATGCTTCATGAATGTTCATCCTATTTTCTAGTGCTTTCCTTTTTCCTACCTTTTTCACAAACTTACTGTTCCTTCCTTCTCTTTCTCCGATAGAATGCTATCTCACCAAATTTCTCATGGTCAATAAAACACTATCCTGATTTCACCTCTGTGTGGCCCAGCTCTCACCCTCGGGTGAATCAGACTCAATTCACAGCTGTAAATATCTATTTCAAAATCTCATTTTTAAAATGCTCCAGTGCAAACAGCCTGGGCTTTTGTAAGTGAAGTTTAGTGACTATGCCTTTATAGTTGAGAGGCTTTTTATTTCACAAATGCCTAGCTCTATATGAAGGTCTTTTAACTGTGGAATAACAACTTAACTCACACCTCAGCTTTTGGCCTTCAGAAGGAGCCTTCTATGTGCCTTGTTATAGAAGTTGATAGCAGCTTTCCTGCCTCCCAGTCAATATAATATTAGAAAGAAAAGTGTCAGACTATATCATAGTTCAAGTCTTAGACTGGCGTTGATAATGTCCTAGTCTAGGATGTATCCCCAATAAGCTTTGTGAGTTGTGAAAACTGTTAAGAGGCTTGTGTTTTCCAGAAGACTCCTTACACCTATTCTAGATGGCAATTTATAATCTGATTATCTCCTGGAAATCTCTGATCTTTATTCCATAATATGTTTAAGTTGCCAACACTAATTACATTCATTAAAATTTTCCAAATCCATAGCTACTCATAGGTTCAAAATGCCAGGAAATCCGTGTTACTTAAACAGAAAAGAAACTGCATATGCAGTAACTGTGCCACATTTGATCTGGTGCCAGAAGCCATATGTCTTCACAATACATATTTCACATTGCAGAGCTCGTGACCAAGGCACTCTGCCATAATATAGATTTTGAGGTTGGTTGCTTTGATCTATGGGGCATTAGTAAGTGTGATACAAGCTGTGACTGAAAAAGGACGTATTCATTTAAGGCTTGCCCTCTTTCTCTGTACTTAGAATCATGAAACCAAATACAAATCAGTCTGAACTATCCCGATAAACCACTTTGAGTAGAATTGAAGCTTCCCAGTCAACAGCCTGCAAAGTGACACACATATGAATGAGGCCATCTGTTTTGGTCACTTCAGCTGCATTGAAAACAAAACAAAACAAAACAAAACAAAACCAAAGTGGCTTAAAACCAGATACACTTTTCTCCGAAACATAGTATTTGGGTGTTGCTTAGCAAGGTAGCTCAGCTGGAGTAGCTTAAAGGTTGCAAGCTAAAGTCATCTGAAGACATACTCTGGTAATTGATGCTGACTGATTGGGTATGTCCAGGTCCTTTCTGTGGGAGACTTTTAGTGTGGTCTCTCTGTATGGGCCATTTTGGACTTCTTCTCAGCACATTTGTTTGGTTGAAGAATGGGTATCTCAAGAAACAAAACTGGATAGAAACTGTAAAAACTCAGAACATAGCCTCAGAAATCACACATCTGGGATGGAACCACTCAGATCCAAGGGGAGGAAATACGGACACCAGCTTTCAATGAAATGACAATATCACAAGTTAAGAATAGCATAAGAAATGGGATATACATCGGTGTGGCGATTTTTGGAAAATACCACCCACCTGATTATCCAAGACCATCTAAACCCTACTGACATGCTAGCAAACCTCAAAGTCATGAATAAGCCCAGAAAAGACCTGTGTAAGAATCACCCAAGTTCCAACACAGTATACTGTGAGATAGTAAATAATGGTTGTTTTAAACCTCTATGTTTTGGAATGGTTGGCTATGCACCAAATAATGATACCCAGAGACACAGTGCTTCTGTCACAAAATAAAAATGGGCTATACTGGCTTGGTACCAGTCTATGGGCAGATGATGGGAAGAAAAAAAACAAAAACAAAACACAAAACACACACACACACACACACACACACACACACACACACACACAATGGGAAAGCTGTTAGAGATAACTAGAAAGCTAGAAAAGTAGCAAAGAAATTGTTAATATGGCTGGAAAACTGATGAGCAAACTCAGGAGAGACTGGAAAAGAGATAAAGTTTCCTTCAGGCCTTCCACAGAAACAACAACAGCCATCACCTTAACACGTTGCGAGGATTAGCATTGTTTCCATGTTTTTAGCATCTCAAATATTACTTTTCTCTGACCTTAGTAACTGTCTTAATGGAGCGTATCTTCCAGGGCCCTGAAAGTTCTATCTTCCAAAAGATAACCTTAAAGTTGTAGCTACTTTGGTCTGGAAACTCTACAATGCTCTTTCACCTCTGCTGCGGTGTAGCTATTTCATAATGTACTCCCATGAGCTGACACTGTAGTAGCTTCTAGTCTAGGGAGCCAAGGGTTTCCTCTTGTGCCCAAATCCCCAGAATTATTTTATGAAATGTATGTGCTTGAATTCTAAAATCCACATACTATTTTATCTAGGGTGTTCAAGAGATGAAAAATGGTTACTGAGGTGAGGGTCCTCATAATTCCACAAAATATGCAGCACTTCTTAGAATCTGCCTGTTTTAGGGGCGCCTGGGTGGCGCAGTCGGTTAAGCGTCCGACTTCAGCCAGGTCACGATCTCGCGGTCCGTGAGTTCGAGCCCCGCGTCGGGCTCTGGGCTGATGGCTCGGAGCCTGGAGCCTGTTTCCGATTCGGTGTCTCCCTCTCTCTCTGCCCCTCCCCCGTTCATGCTCTGTCTCTCTCTGTCCCAAAAATAAATAAACGTTGAAAAAAAAATTTTTTTTTAAAAAAAAAGAATCTGCCTGTTTTACAGCATGCATACATCTAAGTACATGATGCAAAAGTGCATTCAAAACTAGTTTATGAAATGGCACATATGACTGACAGAATTCTGATAGGTATGTTTCCAGACAGCATTCCCTCTGGCTTTTATGATTTTGTTCCTCTATCTTAGCTCTACTTCTATTTGTGCACTGGCATCAAAATTCTCTCACTACCTACCTAGTCCTTCTTAGTTTAGTATACTTCTTGAATATTAACACCATAAAAAAAAGAGGGTCAACATTTCTGCTAGAAGGACGGGACTCTCTTTGGATCTGTTAGGATGACATGCCCATCCTTATACCACTCACTATCGCCAAGAGAGTTAAATACTCGGAAAGTATTCTCGATCACTTTCTTTTTATGCCTGTAGTGAGAAGGATCAGATTTGTCAGAGCATTCTAACTTGTGAATAAGGGAGACTTGGCTATTCAAAGAAATGCTGAACAGATATGCAATCCAATGTCTACCATAGCTTCATTTTTTTTTCTGTGTGCCTTTGTTGATATCCCAATTTGGTCTGGTAGCTATATAACTAGGTTTGCCTTCTCTTTTCACTATTTTCAAATTGACAATTCATTTAAGACACTTCATGTCCCTGAGACTACAGCTCATATCAGCCTTCAGTGCCCCAAATACAGTTAAACTACTGTGCCTAATAGGCTTTAAGGATGGTGAATCTTGGCCTGGCCCTTAGCCCTCTCTTTCTGTGCAAAAGTTTGAGAGATTATGGTTCTACAATCTCAAAAGTAAGGGAAACAAATAAGAGGTTGTAGAGGTGGTGATGTTGAAATAAACAAAATATGTTTATTGATTTTCAACAATTCTAATTCTAATCTACTCTCATGAACTTCACTTTGAACATGCATTTGGATTTATTCATAAAAATGCCTTTATTAAGAATTTGTCTTCTGTAATGCTATGCAAAAACTTGCTTCCCAGGGCAATCCACATGAGTCTTATTCATGTGCTTGGGGAAGGATTGACGGACTGCAACATACATTAAATACATAACAAAAGCTATGATACAAAATCTATTGTCTTTTGAAGTGATTGTTCATGATTTCAGAGTTTTAGAACAGGTGTAGCTGAATAGGTTTAAAAAATATTTTCATAGACTTTCCTTCTCAAGCAAAAATATTATTCTGAATCTCTGAAACCTAACTAGGACTTGGGCAATTTAAGTCGGGTAATGGATATACGTGTGTGTGTGTGTGTGTGTGTGTGTGTGTGTGTGTGCGTGCTTGCGTGTGTGTGTATGTGTGTCCTGAGTTGGAAAGAGAGGTAATATGAGAGAGAAAGAGAATCTCAATTTATTTTATAATCTTTATATATGAAAGCAATTTCTTTAAGTGGACAAGATAAAGTTGTATGAAGAAAAATATGATCTTGTTCAAACATATTAGCTAATTAATGTGCACTATTATTGATTATTCAGACACTAAAAGGGTCAGAGCAAGCCAGCTACAAATATTAACATGGCTTAATTAAAATTGATCATTAATTTTTAAAGAAATATCAAGAGAGATGCACAAAGATTCGTTTTATGTGCTTTGTACTAAAGCCTAAGAAAAAGGAGATTCAAGAGGTAAAAGGTAATTAAAAGGATAATACCTGCTTTGTCCATCCTTTATGCTTGATTTCTTATAGTCATGGTTTAGATTTTTATCAGGCTTTTTTTCCAAATCTATCAATGTACAAACACTTTTTGATGAATATGCCCTTGATGTTTCATTTGCATTACTATTCCTGATAACACTAATAGGCAACAATTGCTACATATCCCAAACACAAGTAAAATATAAAATTCTCTTTTCTTCTTATGCCAAATTCCATTACTCAGAGAAAGCAGTATATATATAAAGACAACCTTCAAGCTTTGGAACTCATTTTAATTTTCTTGCAATGACTTCAACAGTGCTTGCAAAATAAAATTCAATCTCCCTGCAAGATATAAACTCATAGACTGTTTCAAGTACCTCTCCCATCCATCTCCAAGCCCTATATACTATGGGTTCTGAAAACTAGAAAGGGGTCTTGCTTTATTCATCTTCCAAACTATTGTACTGAAAGCAAAACTTTTGGAGTCATAAGTTGCCCAGTATATTTTTATAGGTTTACAGAAAGTTTATTGATGAAAAATCAAATGGTTGTCCAAGTCCATCACAGATAATGAAGAGAACGTGCTAAAAATAAAGTGTTCTTCCATCTGGTTAAGTTGTATTTAGGATAACAGCATGCCAAAGTGCTTCCTTTCTACTAGTGTTTTCAAGTAAATAAAAACAGTCAGAAAACTTTAAAAATTTTGAAATTTCAGAAACATTTTAAATCCAAGAAAGCTAGTGTGCACTGCCTCTTGTCTTCTCATTCAGTATCTTTTGCTAGACAGAATGCTTCTCTTTTTCTTTCCCATTAAGAATCCTATGACCAACATAAGCACTTGCCTGCCCAGTTTTTTTTCCATCAAAACTTATTTATTTAAATACACACATATTGAATACCTTATGTTCCAAAGACTGTTACTAAGCATAAGAGATAAAAATCTGACCTAATAATATCTGCCATCTACTAGTAAACATATACCATTATTAAGGTATAATACTTGTTGGTCAATTTAATTTGTTTTACATCCCATATTTTATTTGTGCACCTTCAAAAACAAATCATTCCCTGTTATTGTGACTGATATTTGTTTTTGTAGAAACAGATGGAATCAGATATGATTCTTAAAATACTTTTTTTTCTCTAAGATAACACTGGATGAAGTAAGTTTGAGAGGTCCTACTTAGAACAGGCTCTGAAAGAGATTAAAATGCATACATCATTTTCCTATCCCTTGCTTAATGTCACAAGCTTTCATGTGGTATGGAATAAGTACCAACAAGACATTCTGCACCAGAATTCCTCAGCCTGGAATGCCTTGAGCATGTTTTTATCTATCTTTTCCCTTAGGACTATAGTAATGTTAAAAATTCCACATTAGTTAAATTAACAACTTTATAAGGAGTTAAAACTGGCATCTATAATCAATGTCATCAGTCAGTGGATGAAAATAATGTAAAATAAGAGCATTTTCTTGTTCAAAATATTTTTTACTGGGAAGTTTCAGAGTAAAAATATGAATTTTAAGCGTGCATTTTTTCACTCATTATTATGAGACAAGTGATTTATTTGAACTATATACAGAAGAGTAGAAATACTACTTGAGATCAGAGGTAAAATTTGTTCCAATTTACAGAATATTTCTGGTCATTTAGATTAAAATAGAACAAAATCCAATGCTTCATTTGAAATTTAATTATTCTGATCAATAATTCAAGTAATTTAGGGAGACCTATGATGTTTGTTTATAAAGTGAAATATTTTGCTTAAATCATTTGGCAAATTGGTTTTCATTTCATTATGTCAGAATGTGTCCCATTTAAAATTTTCCCACTGGATATTTATGAAGGATACCAAATTTACTCTGTAATTGTCAGGTTTTCCAAAGTGATTTTGGTACAAAATTATAGATTGACATTTATGAGCCCTATATAGAGGATTCTCAGTGTAGGTATTTATATTATTTTTAACGTATATTTTTGTCTCTCCTCCATGTAAGACTCATAGTTTTGGTCACTGCTCTATATCCAATGTCTAGAGAATTGGTTGCTATGAGTAAACATTCATGGTCTTTTATGAAAGAAACACAAGAAAGAGAAAGAGAGAGAGAGATGGAGAGATAGAGAGGGAGAGAGGGACAGCAGGACAGGGAGAGAAGGAGAGGGAGAAAGTGAGAGGGAGAGGAAGAAAAGAATAAATGGACAGATGAAATCTCTTTTCAGAGATCTAGGACTGAGAGAAGGCTTTTGTGTTTATTCAACACCCACACAGAGTACTCCACCAGTTCCATATTCTTGAATCTAAAAAATGTAGGGATGGCAATAAGGAAATGACCCTCAGAACTGGGAATTCTCTGCAAAGGAGTCATGACTTATATAGCATTATTTTTTCCTATTCTTTAGGGGTATTCAAGTATGGAAAATTAATTGAGACTTTTCTCCATAAAGACCCCTATGAGCATATCATTCACAACTCTTGCTCTTGAGTTCACTTACCAAACATATATTCATAAAGTGCTTGTTACATACCCAGGAAGATAAATCTTAGAAGCAAATATTCTAAAAAATTCAGAATTTGTAGCAAATTTTGAGGTCCATCCACCAATCAAAAACTTCAATGACTTCTAGCACATGTTTCATACTTCTACTACTTAAGGCAACCTGTTCTATTTTAGAGAAAATAAGTCATTGACAATACCTTTCTTATAATAGGAAACAAGTAAAAAAAAAAAAAAGGCATCCTCATAACTTCCACTGAGTTGGCTTACTAGAATGATACTATAAAAATAGCATCTACAGCTAAAGCTGGCTTTGCTATTTACAGCTTTCCACCTGATACTGACTATGTGGAAAATTGCAAGAAGTAATTAAAACTTTGCCTTTTGTTATAAAAGAAAAATAAGAAAACAAGTTGCTTCAACCAGTAAGGCACTTAAAATAAAGAGGAAGTAAAGACATCCAAAGCAATTTTTTTTTAATGGTGCAAAAAGATACTTTCATTATAGCATGGGGACAGGACCTGTGGCTAGAAAGAGCAGGACTGTGACACATTTTTAATTTGGAAGGGTAGGGTAGAGATCATGGATTTCTAAAGGGATTTCCGTATATTAAAGAAGACTTACAGGATCCTGGAGGTTTGTCTGTTGTCTATTGCCTATTGTTTTAGTCTCTAGCAAACATTAGCATTAAGGCAGCCAGGTGTTCCCTGAGGAATGTCACACTCTGCATGTCTCAGGTATTTATCACTAGGCTGCAAGTTGTAAGGAAATTCAATTTTATCTACATTCCTCTTGCCTTTGTTTTCCTCATCATTTCCCCGCTCTTAACAATTTTGACCCTGAAATCTTTAAGGTTGCTGAGGGTGGAAAGTCTTATCTTCTCTAGCTTCTTCCTGCTGAATAGGGTGTAGAGATATTCTTACCTATGGGTCAACATTGGTTAGTTGGGGGATTTATACATGGCAGTTACAAAAGGCAGAGGCAGCAGAGTCCAAGGTAGAGAACATACATGAAGAAATAGAAAGGATCATCTATTGGCTTGAAGTTATGGCAGTGAAGGAGTCTCTGTACCAGGTGGAGAGACACCAGAAAAGACAACAAAAAAGGGTTAATATTATTATGAGAAAAAGAAGCCCAATAAAAAGACCTAATAGTTGTCCAAAATCCTCCTCCACCCCAGGATTTTAACCAATTACTAATGGAAAGAAAGAGATTGTTTAAAGTGCTAAATTGAGCATTGGTATCTTTTAGCCATCCTGTTACATTTTGTGATAATCTGCAACACATACACAACCTTCTTTTTTTAATAATGACACATATACCACCTCATGCAGCTGTTCAACCATTTAAGGCCATTTGATTGTGTAGAACTGCTTTACACATTTGAGTTATTTCAGTGTTTAATAATATAACACTGTTTTAAGAGTCATGTAAGGCCTTATTTGTGTAGCAGGTAGTGTTAGCCATGAAATAGACTCTGTTTTGTTTAGCAAGCAAGCAGGTAGTTAATAAGAGCTGTTTTTATGGAAAAAAAGAAAAAACATAAGTTAATGATTGGAGTAAATTATAAACCCAGGGTCTGAGTCTCGAGGCCTGCCAATGAGATTTTTAGCTGTCAGGTTTGAAGCAACCTCAGATGGAGTGGGAACAGGCAGCTGGAATCATATATATATATATATATATATGTTTCGCTTTTGGTTTGTAATTCAAATGTCTCGGGGATCCTTTGAATCATAAAGCAACAAGCACAAAGACTGTCTATGCATGAGTTTTGGGGCAATTTCTCTGATGCTGACCTCAAGTTGTCCAGCATCAGTTTTCAGGACTTTAGGAAAAAGGGCAGTTTTAGTTTTTAATGACTGTAAGTTAAGAGAATGGAAGAAGATTGGAAACCTTCGTTTGGAGAGCCATCACCAAATCTTTGAGGAAACCAGATGAATTCAGGGTCTAGTTTAGTTTATAATAAATAGTATTAAAATTTAAGATTTACAAAGATGTGATATTGAAACATATTTTCTCTGTATAGCCATCCTGATTTTTATTAAAGCTAGCGAAATCAAGACTGATTTGTTTGTGAAAACAAGTACAGTTTTAACAAACTTCACTTAATTATTTATATTAGCTCAGCAAGAATAGTGATTGGACTCTTGGATCTTTTAAAATATGCTTTGCTGGAACTTTTTATAAGGAATCTCTAGATTGAGTTTTTAATAGCCTCGTTAGTCCAGAAGCCAAGCCAAATACTTGTCATCAGACAGGCTTGCAGTACCTGTATGTTTGAACGAATTCCTTTTCTCAAGGTCCCCAAAATATCCTGAGGTTCCTGCACCTGAACTTAGGCAAATAACTGCAATTTCCATGAAATAAGAATAATAAATAAGAGTGTTTCTGAATTCTGGAGTGTTGAGGTAGAGGGAAAAGTTATATGCTTCAATTTGTTCAGAAAGGAATATTCATATTTCTGTATTTCATGGATATCTTAAGAGAAAGTTTCCTTAATCTGGAAGAGCAAACATTAGAGAACCAACGATGTTCAAACAAGAGTCACAGAAACTATAATCATCTTCCTCAGTTCATTTAGTCCCATATTACTAATTTTTGTTCAGTCTGAATTCAGCTTTTTCTACTAGTTCTGAAAATTCTTTTCCATTTGAGTTTCATGATTCTAAAGATATAAAAATGCTGTATTTGTCTTTTTCATGAATCTCCTTGAAGATGAATTTTGCAAGAGAGTAAGAACAATAACTATGCACGATAAAAGACTCAAAAAAGGAAATGGTTAAAGATCTGAGAGTTCATTATAATAGAGCTGACAAGGAAATCTGGTTATTTCTGTGACATACCACATTTTAATAGTTAGAATGTCAAATGACAACCTTATACCAGAACATATTAAAACTTCAGGGATTTCATGTAATTTCTAAAACAGTTATAGCATTTACCCAAACAACATAACCTAAGGCTTACCATTATATGTTTTGACAGTGCTTCCCAAGTAATTTAACATACCAAATAAACAAACCTAATTGGTAAAAAAGACTTCATTTACAATTTAAATCTTGGGGAATTTTGTTAAAACCCTCAGAAAGTTTTGAAGCTCATGCCTAAATAGGATTGCAGACCATTAGAAAAGTAACCAACTTAACCAAGGTGGCAATAAGAGATTCTACAGGAAGTTATACAGTTGCTAGTAAAACATAGCTCATTTAATATTGATAAGTCTTAACTTTCTTAAGTAATCAGATACCTGACAAACAGATACCAAAACATAAAAGTTTTGGTTTTCCAGGCAAAGAAAAGAGAAAAGAGAAAAGAGAAAAGAGAAAAGAGAAAAGAGAAAAGAGAAAAGAGAAA
>NW_024412452.1:3132770-3290732 GCF_014898765.1 Herpailurus yagouaroundi
AGGAGAAGGAGGAGAAGGAGAAGAAGGAGAAGGAGAAGGAGAAGGAGAAGGAGAAGGAGAAGTAGAAGGAGGAGAAGGAGAAGGAGGAGGAGGAGGAGGAGGAGGAGGAGGAGGAGGAGAAGAAGAAGAAGAAGAAGAAGAAGAAGAAGAAGAAGAAGAACCACCTTTGTTTACATTTTCTTATCAAGAACAGAGGAACAATCCAAGAAAACTTTGTCTTTAAAAAAAAAGCAGTTGGGACACCTGGGTGGCTCAGTCCATTGAGGTTCCGACTTCAGTTTGGGTCATGATCTCAGGGTTCATGAGTTCAGGCCCTTTGTCAGGCTCCGTGCTGACAACTCAGAGCCTGGAGCCCACTTCGGATTCTGTATCTCCCTCTCTCTCTGCCCCTCCCCACCCTGACTCGTGCTCTATCTCTGTCCGCCAAAAATAAATAAACATTAAAAATTAAAAAAAGAAAAGCAGAATTTCAATCTTATGCTAGTGCAGTTTTAAAATCCATCAATTTCAAACTTTTATTTATTCAACCTACTCATTTAAAAAAAAATCCATGAAAACTTTGAGACAAAATTAACCATCATTTTAAGTCATCGTTTTGCTGACAGATTACAACAGAGATAACAGAAACAACTTCAGTAAACCTTGGTAGAATAAAAGTTTTATATTTAATGCTGATAACTCCAAAGACATGTCTATCTTAATTAAACAAACTTAAGTTAGTTTAAATACTGAATATGTTGCACCTGAGTCCACTTAAAAGCCAATCAATTTGTTCTCCACTGTCAATTTTTTACATGGGCACCTGTGGGGAAATCTGAAATGGGTAGTTTAAGTCCAAGGGGGTGCTCTCCACTCCTTAATAACAAGGGCAGGAAGAGCAGCAGCCAATGGCACTGAAGGAAAAAAGGGCAGTCTAGGAGCTGGTTATGTAAGCCATGCCCAAGGTGATGCAGAAATGTGGTAAAAGGAATGAGGAGGCAGAAGAGGGGAGGTGCTGCCAGGATGGCTGGAAGCCGATAAAAGCCCAGAGAGCAGAAAAAGAGGACTCCTCATCCTAAAGCTCATCAGCTCACAGATGAACAGACACATGTTTTCTTTCTACCAACAAAATGTGAAAATAGTACAGGTCAGGCCAGAGAAGATCGGAAATACCCCCAAAATGAAAGGAGTTTCTGAAGCTTCAGCAGATGCTTGGGAATATTCCTTAAAGTCCTGGTCCTCAGGTAGACAAACCAGACAATTGACTTTAATTATCATAGCCATTAAACTGGAAATGAATGAGGAAGAAAAACTCCCCATAAAACAAGAGTCAGGCCACATTCACCTAGTCCTCTCAAGATACATTTCAGATCTTAAGAAGAAGCACAGATGAGACAAGTAATTCAGGAAAAAGAGAGGGGCATGTACAGGATCTTGACAGAAACAGTATTGGAGTTTAAGGACCCATTAGGGGGTCATTTTTCCTTGTCTCCTAAGGAGTACTGAGACCATATGTTATTGAAGAAGAATATGAATTTTTCTTCTGTATCTATTGCACTCCAAATTGACTCCAATAGGTTAGGAAACACCCCAAGGGGAAGTCCCGGGGGGCTGAAGAAGAAAAAAAAGTCCATTACCATAATCCCCCTGACTCCTGGGTGGTGTCCCACTCAAGATAATATCAAGGGTTCCTAGTGTTCAAAGCAACCAGAAGCATTCCCTCAAAAGGTTGTTATGAACCTGTCTTACTGAAGAATGTTAATGCCCCTTTGGTTCCATATTGTTTTTCCCCTGAACACAGTGTGTGCCTGTAGATGGATCAAGAGAGCCTCCCATTTTAGCCCATGGAGATACTAAGAATTTGCAGGAGGAAATACCTAATGTTACAAGTTAAGCAGCCAGTAGGAGACAGTGATGAAGAATAGTAAAGATGGAAATCCACCATGCCCTAAGCTACATTCCAACAAATGTAGTCTTTAAAGCTGAATTCCCTAGACAAAGGTCCTAGGTTAGGTTTTAATTCAATCAAGTACTGGTTTCATCTGGCTCCAGAGGCCAGAAGTGGCCAGATGAGCAGGGACAGCATTAGACCAATGAGGAGGAAACCTTACATGGGAGTCTTAAGATTGGCAACCATGCTAGTGACTAAAGTGGCTGCCCTGTGCCCAAGAAAGACAGCTTCATATAATAGGAATAAAGAGAGAACACCAAGTTCTGGATACCAGCTTCCAGTTAACAAGCAGATTTTTATTCCTCCTGGTAGAACAGCCACAGGCTAGAGGATTGCAGCCTGAGCAATCAACATGAAAATGTTATAGTAAGACCACACTCCCTGAAAAGCCTCTGAAATGAATATAATAGAAGAAAAGTGAGTAACTCACCAAGTTTGCACTGAGGCTCAAAGTCCAGAAAAAGGAAAATACAGATTTCCCATACATATGGGCCACTAAAAATACAATGCAGGTTGTTGAGCACAATGGTCAAGGATGAATTATTATTTATGGTACAAAAGGGTGCTTTTACTATAACTCAGGGACACGACTGATGGGCAGAATTGTTTTTTGTTTTTGAAACATAGAGCACAAGTGAGACAGAGGGGCAGAGGGGGAGAGAAAAGAGAGAGAGAGAGAGAGAGAGAGAGAGAGAGAGAGAGAGAGAGAAAATCCTATGCAGGCTCTGTGCTCAGCAGAGAGCCTGACACGAGGCTTGATCCCACAACCATGAGGTCATGACCTAAGCAAATACCAAAAGTTGGACACTTAACAGACTGAGCCACTCAGGCACCCCCAAAGTAGTTTTTGATTATTGTTTCCAAAGATTCTTAGATAACCCCATTTACCTATAGCTGAAAATTTCCAACTTGTAGTGAGTTTCCAGTAAACTGCTCTTCCTGTTGGTGGTTAGGACCATCAGATTCACAATCAATTCAGGCTTGTTCCAAAGCAATCCTACCCTTCACCAAACTCAAGAGGTTGGCTGAATTTTTTCAGCCATTCTCAACATACCACATAGTACTTACTGTCATTGTAGGTCACAATAAAATAAATACATTTCTGTGGTTATCACCTATTCTTTATTCATCTTCATGCAATAACTACTGTATCCATATTTTCCTTCTACTCAATCTCCCCCAAAATTTCAAATATATCACAAGAAATTCTTATTTGTCATGGTATACTAAAATAATATATAGTGTCCCAACTTTTAAGACTCTCACCAAAGGGAACAAGCCCCAAAACATCTAGTTCTGAAAGTCAACAAAGTTTGTATCCAGGAGACCCCCAAGACTACAGCAAACAAAGCAAGGGAAAACAAATGAATTTAAGTCATTTCTTAAGATGAACAATATACATGTTCATACTCTGAGCTAGACTTAACCAAGGAAAAATGAGAACACAAAAAATAAAATCATAAATGAAACATCAAACATTCTACCTGCTATCACAAAAATATGAAGAATCATAAGAGACTACTATGAACAATTATAGGCCAACAGATTGGACACTATATAACAAATAAAATCCTAAAAATATATAACCCACCCAACCTGAAACATGATGAAACAGAAAATCTGAACAAGCCAATTACTACTGAGAAATCTAAATTAGTAATCAAAAACGTCACAAAAAGAAACATCTAAGATCACATAGCGTTAATGAATTCTACTAAACATTTAAAACACCAGTCCTACTCAAACTTTTCAGAAATAGATAGATAGATAGATAGATAGATAGATAGAAGGAAATATTTCCAAACTCATTTTATGAGGCCAGCATTAGTCTGATACCAATGCCAGACAAGGACTCTATAAGAAAAGAAAATTATAGGCCAATATCCCTTATGAACACAGATGCAAAATCCTCAATAAAATATTAGCAAATTGAATTTAATGACTACATTAAAAGGATCATACACAATGATCAAGTGGGATTTATTCCAGGAATTTTAGGATAGTTCTACATTCAAAAATCAATCAATCTGATATACCCATTAACAAAATGAAAGGAAAAGATCATATGATTGTCTCGGTAAATGCAGAAAAAAATATCTGACAAAATTTAACATTCATTCATAATAAAAACTCTGAACAGAATGGGTATAAAGAGTATATACCTGAATTTAATAAAGGCTGTATATGAAGAGCCCACAACTAACATCATACTCAACAGTGAAAAGCTGAAAGTTCCTCCTCTAAGATCAGGAATCAGACCAGGATGCCCATTCTAGCCACTTTTATTCCCGTTTATTCAACATAGTACTGGCAGTCCTAGCCAGAGCAATTATGAAGAAAAAGAAATAAAACTTATTTAAATCAGAGAGGAAAAACAAAATTCTTTATTTGCAAATAACATAGTATTATATATAAAATCTCTAAAGACTCCACCAAAAAACTGAGAATTTGTAACAATCAGTAAAGTTGCAGAATACAAAATAAATACACAAAAATCAGTTGTATTTCTATATACCAACAATTTAGAAACAATGCCATTTATAATAGCATCAAAAATAATAAACTTCAGTAATGCATTTAACCAAGGAAGTTAAAGATCTGTACACTGAATAGTATAAAACACTGATGAAAGAAATGAAGAAGACACAAATAAATGGAAAGACACTCCATGTTTATAGACTGGAAAAATGAATATTGTTAAAATGCCCATGCTACCCAAAGCAATCTATAGATTCAATGCAATCCCCATCAAAATTCCTAAGGCAATTTTCACAGAAATAGACAAAACAATACTAAAATTGTCATGGAACCACAAGAGACCCTGAATAGACAAAGCAATCTTTAAAAAGAGCAAAGCTGGAGGCCTCAAGCTCCCTGGTTTCAAACTACATTGCAAAACTATAGTAATAAAAACAGTATGGTATTACAAAAATAGATACATGGACCAACAGAATAGAATTGAGAGCCTGGAAATAAATCTATGCACATATATATAGTCAAGTACTTTCATGTAAAAACTCTATCACACTGATTTTGATGTCAGTCAATAGAAACTACTATCTCTTCCTAAACTTGATGTTATCCACCTCTCATCTAGTCAAGAGCCAGCATTCCTCAAAGACATTTGCACCTGGATAAATCCTTCCTTCTACTTTATGTTTTGCCATTATCCTATGTGATTACCAATATGATTTCACCAGTCTTATGGCTTAAATATCCAGATCTATGACCCTAAATGCACTCCGTGTGTGTGTGTGTGTGTGTGTGTGTGTGTGTGTGTGTGTGTGTATACATACACATATATATCCATTTTAGTTTGGTCACTAATAATTGTAGTCACACCTTAGATCTTGGTAGCATTTTTTTTACTGCTGAATTTCTAATATCCTAAATTTCTATCCTGATTTCTTAATCTATTGTCTCTAATACAAATGGTAATGCTATCATCAAGGTTTGTAGTTCTCTGAACTTTCCATTTTATAATTCATTCATTCATTCATCTGTCCATCCAACCAGTCATCCATCCATCTCATATATATCTTTCATATCTATCTATCTATCCATCTATCTATCCATCCATCCATCCATCCATCTTTCTGACTATCCATCATCCACCCATCCATGCATGCATCTAGGTGTAAGATACTTTCTGTCTAGACTTCCTTTATTCCATATCTAGCCAGATGACAGAAAACTATGTTATGGAGGTCCAAACTGATTAAGATAATTATTAAACTTTTTTTCGCTGATAATCTGGCAAAGGAGATAAAAGAAAGCCTTCAAAATAAGGCAGAAAGAGCATGTAAGCAAGAGTTAACAATAAATTATCAAAGGGAAGAGATTTTTGTACTAAAACAATAAAAAAGTGTCCAAGCTTAAACCTTACCTCTTTAAAATTTATCCTATTCTTGTGGATGGCCATTTTCCAATTGGATTAGTTATTATTAGTCCATATTAATTGGAAGGTATAATATGAATAAAGTAATCTTGATAGCTTTTGAAAAATAAGTGAGAAAAATATATTTTGATGGATAAATAATTGTGATTATTATCTAAGGATAATAATGCAATAAGAACCAAAAGCATGATGTAACTTTAGTTATTCAACTTTTATTGGCAAATATCAAATGAATGGCTTTGATGTGTTAGGCACTCTCCTAAGTGCAATGGATCAAACAATGAAAAATATGGAGATCAAGGTCACTGATTTCATACAAATCATAACCTAGTGCTAGGGAGAAAGAAAAATAATAATAAAAATCAAGGCATTTCTAAAGGAAACAATCAACAAAACTAAAAGGCAACCAACAGAATGGGAAAAGATATTTGCAAATGACATATTGGATAAAGGGCTAGTATCCAAAATCTATAAAGAACTCACCAAACTCCACAACTGAAAAATAAATAATCCAGTGAAAAAATGGGCAGAAGACGTGAATAGACACTTTTCCAAAGAAGACATTCAGGTGGCCAAGAGACACATGAAATGATGCTCATTGTCACTCATTATCAGGGTAACACAAATCAAAGCCACACTGAGATATCACCTCACGCCAGTCAGAGAGGCTAAAATGAACAAATCAGGAAACTATAGATGCTGGCGAGGATGTTGAGAAATGGGAACCCTCTTGCAGTGTTGATGGGAATGCAAACTGGTGCAGCCACTCTGGAAAACAGTTCAGAGATTCCTCAAAAAATTAAAAATAGAACTACCCTATGACCCAGCAATAGCACTGCTAGGAATTTACCCAAGGGATATAGGAATGTTGATGCATAGTACAATGTTCATAGCAGTGCTTTCAACAATAGCCAAATTATGTAAAGGGCCTAAATGTCTATCAACTGATAAATGGATAAAGAAGATGTGGGTTATATATACAATGGAATACTACTTGGCAATGAGAAAGAATGATATCTGGCCATTTGCGGCAACATGGATGGAACTGGAGGGTATTATGCCAAGTGAAATAAGTCAGTCAGAGAAAGACAGATACCATATGTTTTCATTCATATGTGGATCTTGAGAAATGTAACAGAAGACCACGGGTGAGGGGAAGGGGAAAAAAAGATTTACAGAGAGGGAGGGAGGCAAGCCATAAGAGACTCTTAAATACAGAGAACAAATTGAGGGTTGATGGCGGGTGTGGGAGAGGGGAAAGTGGGTGATGGGCATTGAGGAGGGCACTTGTTGGGATGAGCATTGGATGTTGTATGGAAGCCAATTTGACAAATTATATTTAAAAAGAAAAAATACAAACCAAAAAAAAAAAAAAAGAAAGAAAGAAAACAAAGGCATTTCCACATAGTTTTAAATTCTATGGAAAAAGAAAAAGGCATCATGCTATGCTTTATTAATTTTTGGATTTGGATAGATATGTATCATGTTGTGGTCTGCATGTTTTTTAATGTTTGAAATATATCATAAATAATAATAGAAAGAAAATAAGGTTTTATTCCAAAACAAGTATCACATAATACAATATGGCACTAGTCTTTGTTGTAATTGGTCTATTTAGATTGATGTAGGCTATACCCTAATATAGATGTGGATCCAAAGTGAAAAACTACAATTGAAATACTGAAGGCATATTGGAGGCAATTATGTATGATAAAGGAGAGGCAAATATATATGACAGAGGAAAGAAGAAAGAAAGGTCTAGGCTTTGAGGAAAAAAAAAGATGAACTCAGTTTGGGGTTCATTGAACTTGATAGGGCTTTAAATCTTCTGGTTGGAAATGTTTAATTTAAATCTGGATGTAAAGATAAGAGCTCTGGAGAGAGAGGTCTTTTATAAAGGTGTACCTTCAAGTTCGGTTACTTTATGTTGCAATAACCGCTTGCAACTCTTGGAGGCATGACCAATAGGGTTCGGTGAGAAGGCTCTTCTCATTATAGTCATGAACACTTGCTGACACACAATCCAGTAAGATATGACCCCATCACCTCAATAAGGGGCTTCAGGCGGAAAAAGAGAACACAGAGAACTCTTCATTGGCTCTTAAGTGTTTGCACCTGGAATTGATGTACATCACATTTCATGAGTCAAAGCAGAATACAAACTCAGTTCTAATTTAAATAAGTCAGAAACTATAAACGTCTTTTTTGCCTATAGTGTCAAGATAAATGAAACTATTAGTGAGCACTACCAAGATCTACTACAAGAGAACTTTGAGACATTTGCATTTTGGAGGTACTTTAAAGCATATTAATGCATGAGATTGTTTATAGAGTGACAGAAAGTAAAAAGTGCACATAGTGTTAAAAACCAATCTTAAAAAAATGTAAATTTTTAGCAGCCATTTTCTGGAAGAATAATCCACTCTTTATTA
Source organism: Herpailurus yagouaroundi (assembly GCF_014898765.1). Classification (NCBI taxonomy): domain Eukaryota; kingdom Metazoa; phylum Chordata; class Mammalia; order Carnivora; family Felidae; genus Herpailurus; species Herpailurus yagouaroundi. The sequence continues at coordinate 3,141,031 of NW_024412452.1, forward strand.
GAATAGTTAAAATCTCTTCTGAAAATTAAGTTGATGGACTAACTAAATAAAAGTCAAAGCAAAAGTACATATAAATAAATAAAACCACCACAAAATATTCATTGAAAAATTTGAGTGATTTTATTTTCAACTTTCACTATATGTTTTTTAAATTATTATTATTTATGTATAATGTCAGTACTTAATCACAATAGTAATAATAAATAAAAGCTAAAATTTGCATGGATCATGCATGAAGATAATTTGTATTTTAATGTTTGTGATAATTGCTTGCTATTTTAGGAAGCCCACAGATTTCATAAAAATATATAGTTTTTTCTTAATTCAAAATACTTTTATCTTCAAGCTTCAACAACTATAATAATTTAAGACCAAATATGTAGTCAGAACCACATTCAAATCTCCTATTATTTATTATGTGTCTGACTTTGAGCAAGTTGCATAACATATATAACTCTTAATTGTTTAATTTTTAAAATGAAGATAAAATTTATTTTAAGGCTTAAGTGATATGCTATTTGTACAATGCTAGACATATAACAGATAAACAAATATAAAAGTAATTTATTATACTTTTGCATGCAATAATTTAGTGAACATGTAATTTATTTCCTTGATTGACTGTCTTATTAATGATTTCATGAATTTTAATCATGTGTATTCTCAACATTTGCTTTTCTAAACAACATAGCTGTTGTTTTGATTGTTGTTGTATTTTAATTGTTAATATTTAAATTTGTGGTTATATAATCCAACCCTTCTGTGAGGTGGATACAAACTAAAATACTGTTCTTTCAAATAAAAAAAAATGTTGAGACCAAGTGCATGCACTTTAACAAAGAATTGCCAAGGGAAATCTATGTTTTCCACTGAAAGGAAACTGGTAATTACCATTTAGTTATTCCATGACACTGAGCATGCTGCATACCCTTAGAGATTATCACCTCACTGGTAACATGTGAGGGGATGGGCTATATGGCCTTGAAATTTCATCAAGTTCTTTTATTCTTTGACTTCAATAAGACTATTCTCATGTAATTCTCTGGGTTGTTATATTTTATTTGATTAAATCTAAATGTGTGAATTGCTTCTGTATCATTTAAAAATGAGCTTTCCTATTAGCTTAAACTGTACTGAGGCAGATCTCTACTGTATATTTATTATTTCAAGACAGAGAAATCTTAGAAATAGCACATTCCATTTGTTTACAACATATTTGAATAAATAATGCAAAGAAAAAAGTTTGCTAATAGAACAAGCCATGTTCACGCAGCTCTTTCTTCTTTATACTAATAGCAATATCACAATGTCACAAGTAGTGTCAATACATATATTACTTTCTTCCTGGGGGGCTATGTAAGGTAATTTACCTTTAACAATTATCTTCTTTTTTTGTAATTATTTATTAATTCATTTCTTTCAGTTCATCTTTAAAAATTTTTCTAACACAAAGGAAATTTGGCCCTTTGAAAATTAATCCAACATATTTTATAAGTTTTTATTTTCTGTTACATCAACAAATACAATTAATTTTATATGTAACAATCCATTATTATAATTTTCTCACTGTGGTCCAATTAAGGGAGGTTGAGCAATGAGGTAATAATCCAAATAAATAATGATATCAGTGTCCTCAGTAGATATTCTCTTCACATTCTTTGAGTGGAGTAATGACATATGTGAGCCTCAGATCATTCTCCTCACATTAATGCTAATATCTAGCCAAATTGCTTTAACAAAACATTGCATTGATCAGTTGGAGTTAATTATTCTAAAGTACTTTTTCAACTGTACTATTTAAGATATTAAAGTGAGTTGAAAATAATTTAAATAAGCTCTAATGTCAGTACCAGTGGCTCCTAGTGATTGAAGGACAGTTCAGAGGATAAAAATCTATGGGGTTTGGATGGTAAAGATGAAAAAAAGATGCATGTATAATTTACACAATTTGGATAATTTGGGGTCTTTAAGAGGAGGTATGTTCTAGATCTAAGTTATTCAGCCAATATCTTCTCTCAGCCTTCTCCACAGGGACCTATGGCCTTTTAACAAGGTAACTGTGTGTTGGAATAAAGGAAATAATTGGATCTTTCAGGAACCAATGGACATTAAGTCTGAACTGACACTAATCTCAGGAAACTCAAAATGTCACTTTGGTCTACCAGTCAGAATAGAAGCTTATGGAAGTCAGGAAGTCAATCAAGTTTTAGCTTATATCTGTGTCAAAACAGACCCAGTGGATTTCCAAACCCATCCTGTGGTTATTTCTCCAGTACCAGAATACATAATTGGAATAAATATATTCAGCAGTTGGCAAAATCCTCATAGTAGTTCACTCAACTGTACACTGAGGGCTAACAGGATAGAAAAAGCCAAGTGAGAGCCACTAGAATTGCCTCTACATAGAAAAATAGCAAACCTAAAGCAAGGGCCCATTCTTTGAGGGACTGCAACAAATAGTGCCACCATCAAGGACTTGAAATATTCAGGGACTGGGATTCCTATCACATCCCCATGAAACTTGCCAATTTGGCCTGCATAGAAGACAAGCCTTGGATAACAACTGTGAATTATCACAAGTTTAACTAGGTGGTGACTCCAAACAGTTGTTGTACCAGATATGGTTTCAATGCTTGGGCAAATTAATACTAACTATGCAGCTATTGCTCTAGAAAATGGCTTCCCTCTATCTCTGCCAAGAAGGACCACTAGAAGCAATATATGTATTCAGTTGGCAAGGCCAGAAATACACCTTCACTGTCCTACCTTAGGGATTATCAACTCTCCAACCCTAGGTCATAATTTAGTTGGGGGGGTGGGGATCTTGTGTTTCCCTTACAAAAGACATCACATTAGTCCCTTACATTGATGATACTATGCTATTTGGACCAGATGAGCAAGAAACAGCAACTATTTTGATATATTTTAAAGATTTCTATGTGTCAGAGGATGAGAAACAAATCTGACATAAATTCAGGGGCCTTCTACCTCAGTGAAATTTCTAGAGTTCCAGTGGTATGGTACAATTTTATGTGTCAACTTGGCAGCCACAGGTACCCAAATTCCACCAGTTCAAATGTTAATCTCATCCAGAATACCCTCATATAAACATCCAGAATAGTTTTGAGTAAATATCTGGGTACTCTGTGGCTCAGCCAAGTTGACACATAAAACTGACAGCGTACCCAGATATTTTGAATCTTTCCATTATATTTGATAATCATTCACTAGATCACAAATAAAAGAGAAAGGGCTTAGATTTCCAGTGACCATCTTCCCTTCTCTATGGGGGACTAATTCATTATTAGAAGAGATGTGAATAAGCAAGAATACAGAGTCAAGATACTGGAGAGACAAGAGTGAAACTGTGGCATTTTTGTGACCCTGGATCCATAATGCATATTAACATCATTTAAGTTGGTCTTAAGGTAGCTCATTCATTCTACCCTCAACAAATAAAATATATCAAATAATATATAGTAACATATAATACACAGACAAGGATTGTTCTCAGTGCTTCTGGTACAGTAGAGAAAACATAAGAGAAAATCCCTGCTTACATGAGGCTCACATTTTAATAGGGGAGAGGAAACAAAAAGATAAGATTGAGTTTCTGAGTTAGGTGTCTGTTTTTTTTAAATAAAACATCTTATAAGTCAGTCATAGAAAGATAAATACCATATGATTTTGCTTATATGTGAAATTTAAGAAACAAAAGAGCATAAGGCAAGAAAGAGAGAGAGAAGCAAACCAAGAAACAGACTCTTAACTATGGAGAACAAACTGATGGTTACTAGAGTGGAGGTTGGGGTGAGGGGGATGGGTTAAATAGGTGATGGGGATTAAGGAATGCATGTGATGGGTGATGTGTGGAAGTGTTGAATCACTATATTATACAACTGAAGCTAATATTAGTTAGCTGTATGTTAACTACCTGGAATTTAAATAAAACTTAAAAAAATAAAAAGAAATAAAAAGTCATGTGCACACCATAGTCTTCATGCTTTATTTCAACTAAAGGATATAATGGTCAAGGGTTCAGGGAAACAGATGGTCAGTGAGGAATTCCCTAAGTATTCTAGAGAGAATGTTTATGGTCACAGCATGAGGTGATATTTATACAATTGACAAGTAGATTTTATTTCAGCAGTCATATATTTCAGAAAAATTAAAAAAACCAAAAAAAAGGAGGGGGATTATATAAATCGCTTGATGGTTCAACTGTATTATTTTACCAGAAACAAAATTTTTATTCAGAATGCCTCATCTTCAGTTTGGATGAATTAGGTAACATACAGTTTAGATGCAATTATCTTAGCCTCTTAGCCCTTCACTGCAGCTCCTTTATCTATGTGTGAATAAACAATGATAGTAAAGGAAATCATTACATGATGAATCCCAGGTAAGGCCTTTTATAATGTAAAGACTAATTTTATAATACAATTTACTGGTTCTTCATTTACTCATCTTGCAAGAAAGGACTTTTAAAAATTTAATTCTCATCAAAAAATAAAATCAGTAGGTCTGACTTATAAATTGTCAAGTAGTAGTGACCTGAGACATACTACTATAATAATAGTAAATACATAACATGATAAATTATTCTGAGTTACAGAATGTGTGATTAAAAAATTAAAAATTTCTTAATACTGAATGTTTTATATGGACTCCAACCTCTGAACTATTAGAAGCAAAATTAAGATAATACTTGGTTATGAGTTAATATTAAAATGAATACAGATTTTTTTTTTCTGAATGAATGAAAACCTCTTTATTCTAAGTAAAAGACTTACAGACCTTTTATCACTAACGTTTCCAAAGGTATTATAAAAATACAGATAAGGAAATCTCTTTATTGTCATAGTCATGCATGACATTTTGTATGCTTGCTTTCTTTATTTTTAATAGGAGAAGATGTCTTTATTCTTCTCTTTCCAGAAACTATGGAGACAAAGACTGCAAAGTGAATGTACTGACTTTGCTGGCAATTTAATTGGATTAGAAATGTCTGTAATGTTTACAGGATTTTTTATTTAATCATCAGGCTTACATAAGGGTAGTATCCACTCTTAGTGAGACTGTGGAAGACATTAAGGACCTCTTCAGCACCCATTGGGAGGCTCCATCTAGTTCCCAGAGCTCACAGGCTCCTTTTCTACAACTCAGAACTATTTAGGTTGGGGATCTGAGGTCGGAGATGTTTAAGGACACAGCTGAAAGTACTGGCATTCAAAATCAAGATTTTCTTATTCAGAATGAATGATTCTCCAATGTTCCTTCATCTTCTGGTATGCCTGACATCGGAGGTAACCCTATAATATTTGAAGCTAGATATATTTTCCAATGACTATCCTTTCCCACTGGAAAATCTGTTTTCTGGCTTCACAAACTCACAACGTGCCTTGCCCTACTGCAACCAACTCCATGCCTTCCTCCCAAGATCTAACACCATTTTCCTACATTTCCCAAGGGACCAAGTGAGCTATATTTACTAGCCCATATTCACAGGTCATGTTCTGTGGTCTAGACTCTACCCTTCTATTCTGATACACAAACCCAATTCAGCCTCATAAAAAGGATGGGAAAATGCTATGTTTGTTGATGGCAGCTTACTTTGTTTCTTATCCTATGAGTATTATTCATAGGCTACAGAGGTTGAATTGGAAAAGTTTATAATCTATGCTTCCCTTGATTAAAACCAGAGGTATTTTTTATGTACCATCTTCTTGGTTGAAGCCCATTTAAAACAGAAATTCAAGTTTCTCTGCTCTCTGTGGAAACATATTTTTGGGTTGAATGGGAATGTTGGCACCCTTCACATCCATTCACATAAGAGTCAACTCAAGTATTTTCTTTCAAAGAAAGTGATTAGCTTAGGTTTCTTTAAAAAAAAAAAACAAAAAACAAAAACAAAAAACAAAAAAAAAACTTTTGAAGAAATTCCAGCCCTTGCTTTAATTAAGGAAGTCATTAATTGATAATGAAACACAACATTATCTTGGCAAATGTTAGTGGAAAAGCATGGGCCAATTTAAAAAGTCACTCTTTACAGATAAATTCCATGTAGAGAATATTCACCTCTTCCTTTTGTTGGTGATCAGGAGAGGTTATCCCAAGATATGCCACACTGGCATACGGATCATTTTGAATTAAAGTTACTTCAGAAACAGCCAGTAGAAGAAGACTCTAACCCTCCTTTGTCTCCAGAAGTAGGAAATGAATCTCCCATATCAGACGCACCCTCCCTGTACCAGGAGGTAGAGAGAGACATTCTTCTTGTCAGAGATGGGAATTCAGGGCTGGAGAAGCCCCTACAAACAAGCCTTGTTACTTTTACTAATTTACTGCCCCAGCCCAAATTCTGCTTAGAATTCTTTACCAATTGAAACTTCTAAACAGAAGCCTTCTTTGTCCTGTCAATTCGTCACAGATTTATGTTTCTGTGTCTAAAATGTATAAAAGCTACATGCCTTGATCTTTTCTTTGGGTCTCAATTTTTATTCTAGGACTTCCACGTGTGCATAATTAAACTTCATTTTTTCTCCTGTTAATCTGCCTTGTGTCAATTATTAATCCAGTCAGAAGAACTTCTGAGAGTAAAGGGAGAAATTTCCTTCTCTCCAATACTTTCAGTGAGCAAGTTTTCTTTTCTCTGTTAGAATCTGATAAAGGAATCTGGAATATTGGCTCTGATACTTTCTTTTTCTTTCCCCTTTTAATTGGTCCACAAACTCTCCAATTTTCAGGACCCTTTCATGTTTGTTTGTATTTGCTTCTTTTTGTTTGATTAATTATACTTGTCAAGTAAGAAAAAAAAAAGTATCATTCTGGGTTCAAATATTGTGTCCGGTTTTGTGCTCAGCAGATATAAAATCATAAACAAATGTCGTTTTCTATCTTCTTACCTTGCAAAGCTTTTTTTCAAATCACCCCCTTAACCCCTTTACTGTACTTCTCTTTTATTTCTCTCCTATTTCCTCATATTTATTCTTTAAAATTATTATTATTTTGGGGCACCTGGGTGGTGTAGTCAGTTAAGCCTCTGACTCTTGATCTCAGCTCTGGTCATGATCTCACTGTTTCTGAGTTTGAGTCCCACATTGGGCTCTGAGCTGATGGCATGGAGCCTGCCAGAGATTCTGTCTCTCCTGCTCTCTGCCCCTCCCATGCTTGTGCTTGTTCTCTCTCTCTCAACATAAACAAACTTAAAAAACAAAAATTATAATTATTTTGTATCTTTATCTTCACTCCTAACCCTACTGTCAATATTTTTCCTTCTTCTATTTTTCCTTCCATCACAGAGAAGGAAAGCTAACATTTCTCTCTGTAGTGAATTTTCTAATACTAAGCAAGTACTAAGGACAAGGCTTATAATGCTGCCAAGAGTGACATATTTGCCCTCCCTACTTAAATGGGAGAAAGCAAAGGTGTGATCTTTTGAAACTTACTTCATAAATAAGATTTGTTCTCCACTTGGAGAAAATTAAGGTAGTTGCTTTTGTAACAATAATTGAGGTGGTTATCAAGTCTGAAAGACCGAGAAAAAAGCCAATATTTGGAGAAATGCAATTTAGAAGATTAACAGAAAGGTTTATAGAAACTCTTGGGGGCACTGACTGGGTTTCACAAGGAACTGAAAGAAACTTTTCAACTGCAGAGAGAACTGAGGAAGCACAGAAGTCCACAGGTGTCTGGCTGCTTCATTAACACTATCAGGAAAGTACGAATTGGATATTGTAAAGAAAGAAAAAAGGTTTGAAATTACACGAAAATCAAACTATCAGGAAGGGAACCGAATTGAACTTAAGGGCAGAAAAAAATGCAGTGCTTTAGAACAGTTGAGTCTGGCTATTTGCAAGGTTTGACTCTTACGGTTCTCTAAGGGCAGGTGTGGAATTAGGCTAGAAAAAGAACTGAGGAGAGATTTTCTTTCCTCTCTGCCTCAGGTACCAGGTGATATTTCAGGTGGTGCCTCTTCCCTAGTGTGCAATAAAATGATTCACTCTCTAATTATGTCTTTCTTGAGGATGCTGTTGGTTTGATGCTGTTGATTCTGCCTCAAAATATTCTCCCAATTGGCCTTACATCATGTGTCCTCCTCTTTGTTCCCCTTAAAATCTCCACTCTGCCAATCACAGATGGTTGAGCTAGAGAATGATGTCATTACCTATAAAAGACTTGTATTACTATTAAAATGTGTGCCTTTTTTTATGTTTATTTATTGATTAGAGAGAGAGAGAGAGAGAGAGAGCTAGGGGAGGAGGGGCAGAGAGAGAGGGAGACACAGAGTCTGAAGCGGGCTTCAGGCTCTGAACCATCAGCACAGAGCCTGATGCGGGGCTCAAACTCACGAACTGTGAGATCATGCATGACCTGAGCCAAAGTCAGATGCTTAACCGATTAAGCCACCCAGGCACACCTAAAATGAGTGTCTTTATGGGAACAATTCTTTTGGATTCTCTTACCCATCTATTTGGAAAGTTATAGAAAGGAGTATTTTCAGGCTTTGTTTAATAGCAACACTTTCCATACTTTGAAATTGTACATGGAAATCTGATGTATATGTTATAAAGAGGGTTGCAGAAAGGAAAGGAATGAAGAATCTCTGTCGCCTCCTCACGTTCATTTCTTCCCTCTTTCCCAGAATGAGCTCTATGTGACATCAGTCCAGTCTCTAAGGGTCTGTGTGTGGTTCATATATACATATTTCATGAAGACAGGACAATTTTGCTACCTTTGACTTAAATTCTTGGTCATTTTCTGTATATTATTTGTAAAATACTAGCACAGGGGCTTAGGCAAAGAGAGAATGCACAATATGGGAATACTACCTCATCTTAACAGGGTGTGAGATTTGATTAGAGGCTGAGAAAGATTGAAGAATAACAACAACAACTGAAAAAGATTAAAATTCTAGGCCCTGTAAAATCCTGCTCAAGTTTGACCTCTCATGCATGTCACAATAGAATGATGATAAAAATAGTTATGATTCACTGAGAAAGCACAAAAGAATTTTGGCGTTAATAAATATAAAAGCCAACATGAGTTCATTTATTTTTCTATCAATTTCTTCTCATTTGTCCCTCTAGCAAAACAAAAACATTCAAAAAAATCTGTCTAAGGTAAAGAAAAAGTATGCTGATTTTAAATAAACAGGCAAAGAGTAGACAGAAGGACAAGAAATGACTTTCCTATCAACTCTCTTAAGTCACCCCAAATAAACACACTGAGTAAAATTAGTGTGCTTCCCTGAAAAACAGCTTCAGGAAAAATTCTCCACAATCCTTCTTCATCTGCTACTCAGACTGTCACTCTCTCTCTACATAAATATCTTCTGTCTGTTTTTTCAACACAAGATCTTAAGTGCAATGATGAGTGTGGCTTTGCACTAGGCACCAAGTAGGATTTTGAAGTAAAAGATGTAAGTTGGGCACATGCCAGATTTTTCATGGATCCACAACTATTGCCCTATTCCAATACTAATGGGAAACAATTTGTGTCGTTTCTGAAAGAAAATGCAAATTTCTACCCCTGACTGGCAGCATTACCTAAGAGAATAAAGAAGTACATATTCTATTCAATCTAGTAGCAGTTTACCAGAATAAAATATGAGAAAGATGGCAGAAGAACAAGAAAGTATTTTTACCTTTTTCTTGAATGTGAGTCTTTTACCCTTCCCCCATAGTTCCTCAGAGGTTAAAAGGGAAGAAATAAAACTTTCATCGCTCATATATTTCTGGTCAAGCAACCCTGAGGGCTACTTCCTGTTTTGCTGTATGTGAATAATAGTCTGGTGCTGAGGGCAACTGGCTTGTGTTTTATTTTATTGTAGTGCTGTAAAGCAATTTTGGTCTCCAATTGAACATTTCATTTCTTCTTTATTAAATTTCACGATTGTTCTTTCACCTCAGGTACTTAGAGTAGTAGCACTTATATTTTTGGAGAGCACATTTTCTCCAATGTAAGTGCTTATCATAAAAACCTGGTGCTTTTCACTACATGGATTCCAGGCAAGACACACTGGATATGGGTACTTAGATCCTGGAAGAGCAGAGTCCAGGCACTTGCACAAGAGAAAGGGGAGGAAGGTGAGCTGACAGAATGCATGGGTGATCAATGTGATACCTAATCAATGTGGCAAGAGGGTCAATCCTTCTCAGTTGAGATGTGATTGACAAAAGATGTCATGTCTGTGAACAGCCAGAGAATGAATATGAACTCTGCTGAGGTTGGAGGCAAAGGACACAGCTACAAATGAGTATAATAGATTTCAGGCCAAGTTCAAGTGTCACCTTTTCTATCAAGTCCTATCTACATCAGCCCTCACTGTTCTTCCTCTTCAATGAACTTATATATTGCTTCCTTCACTGCTACACAATTTAACATTTAACCATATTTTTGTATTATTCGTTTTTCTTTTTTAATACTTTTGAATACCTAATGCCATTGGTTTTGGTGATTATACCTTACTCCTTAACTAACCTGCAAGGCTTTAAGAATAACAGTCAAGACATCAAATGATGTGGTAGATTAATATTAATATAGCTACACTAATGGTATAAAGTATCATGATGGTAATGTTTATGATGCATAATCTGCATTTCCACAGGTTTATATAATTTTCCCAAGTGTTGATGTTAAAATTTAAACCCAGATCTATAAAACCCTGCAGCTCATATGTATTCTATAATAGAGAAGCACTGGAAGTCTACTCAAAAATCAGAATTCTAAGCTGACCTCAATCTCCTCTAGTTGTAAAACTGTGGACATTCACTTCTCTTTTCTGAGTCTCAATTTCATCATCCATAATATGGATATAATATCTCTCCTGAAAACTCAACATGGTTTAAGTTTCAACAAAATCTTAACACATATGAAGAAAGGTATTTTTATAATTTTTTTTAACGTTTATTTATTTTTGAGACAGAGAGAGACAGAGCATGAACGGGGGAGGGACAGAGAGAGAGGGAGACACAGAATCGGAAGCAGGCTCCAGGCTCTGAGCCATCAGCCCAGACCCCAACGCAGGGCTCGAACTTATGGACCGCGAGATCGTGACCTGAGCTGAAGTCGGACGCTTAACCGACTGAGCCACCCAGGCGCCCCAAGAAAGGTCTTAATTAAAAAGTATTATGCAAATTGGATATGATGTCTCATATTTTCTTTTGTAACTTCCCAGTGCCTAGTACAGTGTTCATAAATGAAAGCCATTCAACTATTTTTAAATGTCATGGTTTATTTTTTATTTTTTTAGAATAAGACTTTATTTTTAATATGAAATTTATTGTCAAATTGGTTTCCATACAGCACCCAGTGCTCATCCCAACAGGTGCCCTCCTCAATACCCATTACCCACCCTCCCCTTCCTCCCATCCCCCATCAACCCTCAGTTTGTTCTCAGTTTTTAAGCGTCTCTTATGTTTTGGCTCCCTCCCTCTCTAATAAATGTCATGGTTTTAAAAATGATGATGGAATGAGGAAGATAAAGTTAAGGAAGCAGGCTTATAAGATATTTAATCAATTCTAAGTGACCTTTTATATTGTTTTTAAAACTTAATTTCAGGTGTGTGTGTGTGTGTGTGTGTGTGTGTGTGTGTGTGTATGTTTATTGTGTTGAGCAAGGCTAGTAGGTGGAGAGAGAAGTGTGGTGTCTGAAAATAACCATATTAGCAGAGAATTTACACAGGAAACCAATTAGTTCTGCAAAATTCAGTTGTTAATACATCAGGGAACAAAATTCAACTAAAGTTATTGATTTGGTATATTAAAGTGGTAATTGGGCCCCAGAAGATAATTACTAGAAACCAATATACTTTGTTTAAAAAAATTCTGGAACATTGCCTGACCTCTATTTCCCATGTACCCTCTCTATCACCCAAGGCATAATAATTTAAATTCAATTTGTGGGAATTTGATGTTTATTCTGAAATTCTAATTATGAGAGGCTATTAAACTGGAAGCTCCCTATAAACCATTCCTTCTAGTATTCAGGTGCTTATGTAATCCTCTCCTACATTAACTGGGGTGGACCACATAGCTTGCTTTGATCAATGGAACATTAGCATGGAAATGAAAGCAGAGGTTTGAAACCTATCTGCACATTGGGGCTTGCCATCTGAGAACTCCCTCTCTTGGAAACCAGCTACCATTCTATAAAGAAGTTCAGACAAGTTTACTGAATAATGAGAGGTGGCACAGAAGAAGAAAGAGAGACTTTGAAGAACAAGAGGCCATCTTGGAAATTACATTCTCAATTGAGCTCACATTTGAATGTAGTTGCTCAAGTGACTTCAACAAAAACAAATATGGAGCAGAAGAATCACCCACAGAATTACAATAATGAGTAAGTCATTGTTGCTTAAAGCCCTTAAGTTTTGCTCACTTTGTTTCACTTCAATAGATAATAAAACACTCATGAAAACTCAAGCATTATTGATATAACACAAATTTCATCCTCAACTATCCTTTAATTGGGTGGTTTCTTTTCATATATAAATATATATATATGTACACACACACACACACACACATATATATATATATATATATATATATATATATATATGTAAGTATAAAAGTAATCAGAAACTTGAGTTTTAATTCTCTCAAGATCAATGCCCTTTACCACCTAAAACTCAAAACTGTAGCTTAGAAAACTCAAGAATGCTCCTTCTATATATGTCCCATAAGAATATATGGGGAGGGGCAATTTCTGATTGAGCTTTAGCCCTGTTTTTCTACAGCCTTTTGAGAACTACCACACCAAAGCTTGCAAATAAACATGAAGTTATTTTTGAGGAATTGGGCCTATACAAAGAGTGGAATAACAACTTTAGAAAATTCTTGTGAAGTGAGTCCAAAGAAAAATCTCCAAAGGACTTTACCTTCCCACAGCATTCCCTCTCCTGAGGGGTACCATTTCCTAGCTTAATATTTATGGCCCATTCTCCCAAAAACATCAAAAATCTTGAAGTCTTGGGGCACTGGGGTGGCTCAGTGGGTTGAGTATCTGACTCCTGATTTTGGCTCAGGTCATGATCCTAGGGTGGTGGGATAGAGCCCTGCATTGGGCTCCATGCTGAGCACGGAGTCTGCTTAAGATTCTCTCTCTCCCTCTGCCCCTTTGCCCCACTTGTGTGCTCCCCCCCCCGACTGACTCTCACTAACATTTGGATAATAACCATTTCTATTCCAAGTAGGGTTCCTGCGCTCTCAATCTATTTTCCTCCTTCTCTATTATTCTCATGTCTAAGTTATCTTTCTTAGATGGGACTTCGGGTCTTTTTTTTGAGATAATAATTTTTGCCCATCATTCACAAGTTTGAAACAATCATGTTGGGCACACAGAGTAGGAAAATGGAAAGGAAAATTGGAATGATAGGCCTCAAGGTCTCCTTTGAAATATTCTCATTATAGTAAGTTGCAGACAGATTTCTTTCTCATTGAACCTATTAAATCAAACTCTTTTTCCAGGGTAGAGATTTATTCTGGAGGCTGCAACAATCTAAACCTTTATCAACAAGTAACCTTGTTAGGTATTACCTTACCTAACTCATAATCACTATTGCATCTATGGAATTAGTAAGCACCACTGTTCTTTACAAATAGAATCAAATGACACTTCATAGACTCCTTTCTATATAATCTCAGGCAAGAGAGCGGATTGGCCCCTCTGGTATAAGAACAACCACAAAAATATCTATGTCTCCTAAGAGGATAAGGAAAACAGAAAAAAAGAAAATAAGGGAAAAGGTGAGTGGCTTACTCTTAAGTTACAGGAAGTATGTACTTTTTAAAGTAACTGAAAATTTAAGCACTTGATTAAATAAAACAGGTAATAATGGAGAAATGACTTTCTGTTACAATTTTCACAATTATTTGAAGATCTTTCTGTGGTCCAAGCTCTTCATTAATGTAAAAAAAAAAATTACCTTGAAAGTTTTTCTCATAATACCTAACGAAATGTTTTTAACTTAATGCATTTATATTGAATGGAAAATTTGGGAAGCTTAAACTACCTAAATAACAAATATGAATTCTATAATGCAATCAAATTACACTAGTACTTTCCTTTGACTTTCCCCACCCTAAAGACTGGAAATGTTAAGGGGACTCATATGGTAGAGCTAACAATTAAAAACACATCATTAGTGGGGCACCTGAGTATTTCAGTCAGTTAAGCGTCTGGCTTCAGCTCAGGTCATGATCTCACCCTTCGTGAGTCTGAGGCCCACATAGGTCTCTGTGCTGACAGCTGGGAGCCTGGAGCCTGCTTCCGATTCTATGTCTCCCTCTCTCTCTGCCCCTTCCCCTCTCACACTGTCTGTCTGTCTCTCTCTCTCTCTTTCTCTCTCTCTCAAAAATAAACATTAATATAAAAATAAATAAAAACACATCATCAGCTAATATACATTAATAAGCATTGTAGATTTAGATGTAAAAAATGATGACAAAGATAGTACATACTGCCCATATATGTCATACCCTATTTCTCTTATTACTAGTATCTTATATAGTATATTTGTTACAATTAATGACAATTACTGATACCTTATTTTTAACTAAGTCCATACTTTATTCAGATGTCCTTACTTCATCCTTATTGTACTCTTTCTAGTTCAGAATCCCATTCAATTTACCACCTTACATTTAATCATTAAACTTCTTAGGCTTTTCTAGACTATGATGGTTTCTCAGACTTTCCTTGTTTTTTGATAGTTAACCTGAAAATTTGTAGAATATCACTCAATTGAGATTTATTCTATGTCTCTTATAAACTACAGTAATGTTTTTTTAAAGGATCACAGTGGTAAAGTGCCATTTTTATCACATCACATCAAGAATATTACCAATATGACTTCTTACCATTGTTATCCTTAACCACATGAATTTAAGACTGTGGTTCTCAAGTTGCTACACCATAAAGATACTCTTATTCCCCCTTTCCTGCATAAATATAGTCTTTGGAGGTAAGTCACTGTGCTCAGTCCACAAGTAAGCAGTGGGAGTTAAGCTCTACCTCTTAGAAAGTGAAGTATCTTAAAAAATTACTTGCAATTCTACAAAGATATTTGTTTATTCTCAAACCTCATTTATTATTGTTCAAACATTTATTTATGTTAGTATGGACTCATGCATATTTATTTTATAGTTTAGGTTATAATCCAATGCGACTTAATGTTCTTTTTTTCTTTTTTGCTTAAATTGTCCCTATTTGGCCACTGAAGGTCTTTCAGTTGTCTCCTTTCAGTTGTATCGATTTGACATACTCCCATCATTTTGTTGCTTTTGTTTGGTTTTTAGTACTTTCTTACCTTTTGCCACTATAAGATGATCCAGGCTAATCTTGTATATTTCTTTTCTAAGTCCTAGAATAAGTTACTTCTCCAAGGAAATCCTGGTTTTCTTTATTAGAAAACAGTATTAGAAATTAATATCATGGCACTATGTGTATTAATTGCTACTAGAGTGCCATTGCTTTTAGACCATCTCAGCTGACAGAGGAAGGACATATAGGTGTATATATTAACTCATGTATATATATATATATATATATATATATATATATATATATATATGCATTTCCACATATAAACATCAGTTTGTCTACTTAGGTAAAAATGAGTTCATACTGATGCCTCTTACTTTATTACTATATGGATCATTCTATCCTGCTTCCCCGGCTTATTTGCACCTCCTATAACAAGGACATCTTGGTTATTTACAGCTTTGGCAAGTATGAATAAAACTGCTATAAAAATTCATGCACAGGTTTTTGTATGAACATAACTTTTTAATTCAACGGGATAAATACCTAGGAGCTTAACGTGTGGATCATATAAATAAAACTATAGTTAGCTCTTTATAAGCAACTGCCAGA
This sequence comes from Herpailurus yagouaroundi, assembly GCF_014898765.1. Taxonomy (NCBI): domain Eukaryota; kingdom Metazoa; phylum Chordata; class Mammalia; order Carnivora; family Felidae; genus Herpailurus; species Herpailurus yagouaroundi. The sequence continues at coordinate 3,156,911 of NW_024412452.1, forward strand.
CACTCTTCCAAAGTGGCTATACCATTTTGCATTTTCACCAACAATAAAGGAGAGTTCTTTTAGCTCCTTATTCATGTCAGGATTTGATATTGTCAGTGTTTTGAATTTTACCTTTCCTATAGGTATGTAGTGACATCTCATTGTTGCTTTAATTTCCAATTTCCTAATGGCAAATGATGTAGAGAATCTTTTATTTATGGTTGTCACCTAAGTATTTGCCAATACTACTTAGCTATTTTGTCATTTTTAACTGGACTGCTGGTTTTTTCATTGCTGAATTTTAAGAGTTTTCGAATTATGCATATTTTGGACGTGTGTTCTTTAGCAGACATATGTTTTGCAAATCATCTTCTCACAATCTTTTCATTGTCATATTGATATCCACAGAATAGAACTTTTTAATTTAATAACATCTAATTTTTTTTGTTTGTTTGTTTTCATTCATGGATCATGCTAGTGGTGTTTTATTTAAAATTTCATCACCAAATCCAAAGTGATGTCAGTTTTTCTCCTATATTTTCTTCAAGATGTCTTACAGATATGCATTATACACTTAATGTCTATATTCCATTTTGAGCTAATATTTACATAAGATATAATGTATCTACGTTCATTTTTTTATGTATGCAGTTCCAATTTTTTCAACACAATTTGTTGATAAGAAAATACTTTCCCCTGTTGTCTTTGCTCTTCTGTTAAAGATCAGTTGACTATACTTGTGTGAGTCAATTATTTCTAAGCTCTCTGTTCTACTGACCTATAATCTCCTCTTACTAATACTCTATTGTTGTGATTACTATAGCTTTACAATAAGTCTTACAACTGAGTACAATGAGTCATCAAACTTTGTTTTCTTCTTCAGTATTGTATTGGTTATTTTGACTTTTCATACAAATTTTAGAATCACTTTATCAATTTTTTACAAATAGCTTGATGGGATTTCGATTAGGGTTGCACTGAATATATCATTGAAATTGAGAATAACTGTTACTTTAGCAATATTGACTCTTCATTCCTAGTTTATATTATTAACATTTAAGTTACTTGGTGACTGTGTTAAGTTAGTATTGCTGATTATATTTCTGTGCACATTGTTTACATAATATTGCTTGGAAAGGACAGTCTGTTTCTTGTTACTATAAAAGACACATTTCTGGGGTACCTGGGTAGCTCAGTCAGTTGAACATCAGACTCTTGATTTCAAATCAGGTCATGATCCCAGGATCATGGGATCTAGCCCTGTGTTCAGCTCTGTGCTGAACATGGAGAGTGCTTAAGATTCTCATTCTCTTTATCCCTTTCTCCCTCCCTCTTCCTCTCTCTCCCACTCATGCTTTCACTCTCCTTAAAAAAAAAAAAAAAAAAAGACACATTTCTGGACACATGTTAATTAGTAAACATTTAGAGGAGCATGTTTCTCATATTTTGAGAGTCAGAGAAGTTCTAGTCTTTAATATTCATTTAGGATGTTTCAGTACATACATATTATACAATAGAAATTCAGAAACCACCTAAAATGCATTCATTCATATTCACTTTATTTTTTGGGTTGGGGATAAGGACTAAGGAAAGTCTGAAGTATCAGTATTTAAATACCCAAAGCAATATTCAAAGATCTATGAAAAATCATTCATCATATCAAATCTACCAGTGAAGTCAGTTCAGTTCAAAGCATATGTTATACTAAATCTTAAGCCTTTGGTAGACCAATGTTGGATGTTTTGATCAATATGGGGGCTTTGAACAACTGCTTTTGGCAATGTGTAGAAAAAGCTGAATCTGAATCTAAACTCATCCTGATCAATGAAAATACAGTCTCTTCCTTTTTATTGTATATGGCACATTAGAATATATTATTATTTTTCCTAAGACAATACCATTAAAGCGACACCTTTGCATATCTTATATATAGTAATGATTCCTAACATTAATTAAGTTACCCACCATAATACAGCAGACATTAGTGTCCTTAACATATTAGAGTATCCACAAAGCATTCATCTCTAGAAAAAGCAGTTATATCATGAAAAATTGATTAAAATGTTACCAGTTAGCAGAGCCAAAATTTAAAGTTCCATTCAAAATTAAGTTCAATATTAAGTGTAATATTATGGCATAGTATTGTCATGACTTATGTTGCTCCTGTGTCTTGGCTAAATTATTTCCCCAATTTCTGTTAGCTAAATTTGATACTGAATAATACAGAGATCTGCTGCCTGTAAAATGTGCTGGAAGAAATGTATGAGGTATGACAATCAGAAGAAAATGGTAAAGATCTGAAAACTGTTAAATCAATTAGATCCAGATAGTTGAAATTTCTTCCCCCATGAAAACAGTGGGTAATTAACTGATTCCTTTATTTTTAAAGTAGAAGCCCAAGTCCCCCCAAAAAACAATACATATAATAGGAAACATTGTATATTTTTAGAATACTATAATCTTAAAGAAAGAATTAATGAAAGAGAGACAGAGATTGAGATTCAAAGATTTTTTTTAATTTTTCACTTTAAAATTCAAAACAAATATTCTACATGTTAAAATTAGAATTAGGTATTTACTTTACAGCCCCAAAACAGTTTTCAAAGAACTGCATTGTATCTACTAGAAAAGATACTTTATTTACTCTGGTATTGACTGCTTCTAATAGATCTCCAGAGAGATATGTTTGATGAACTACTTATACCATTATAAATTTATAGTTATTCTTCTAGATTGGTAAGAATATGATAAATTCTATCTTACTGTACATTGTGAGAACAATGAAAAATGTAATTTAAGCTGATCACTTCTATAATTTGGGGATGGATAAAGGCAGAATTAAGGGGTTCATGCAAGATTGACTTAGTTTTCTCAAAGATGAAAAAGGCAAAACAGTGGTTTCTTTAAATGGTTCTTCATTCCTTTATTTACCAAGAGAGAAAAAAAAAATAAGAAAGAAAATAACAGGAAAAAAGAGGGAAAAACAGAATAATGTATCTTTTTTTAGCTCCGAGTCCTATGATAAGTTGGAAGAGTCTCTGTGTGTTTGAAAGAGATAGAAGTTGAGTAGAAGTTTATCTGTTCAGAAGGTCAATGTGGAGAATTATCAATAAAGTTGTTCCATATTTGGATATTTAAATGACTTACTTAAAGTTTTAGTCTCTCAGTTGTGTGTAGTCTGAAGTGTGAAGAGATATCCAAGAGAAAGATGTATATTCTCAACCACAGGTCACTTAACTAGGGGGAGAATCCTATTGAACCACTGCTATCTGTAAGGTTTCCCCACCTATTTTCTTTTATATTGGACTCTGTATTTTAAAAATAATATTTTAAACTTACTATTACTGATAATCTCCCACTATTGACAGCCTTAGCCCAAGTTTACATAAAATATACAATTTTCATACAGAAAATAACATTTTATAAAATGATACCCTTGGACAAAAGATACAATGATTATCAAGTGTTACTAGAGGAAATTATTACCAACAACAAACTGATTTGATTTCCAAATCTTTCCATATCAAGATTTAATAAAATTAACATACCTATGTTATTTTAATGAAAATCATTACTTATGTCAGAAATAAGACTGAAAAAATAAATGGTTGTATTTTATTTAGTCAAATTGATAAAGGAAGTATAAGAATATGGTAGAATAAATAAAATAGAACCTTGAGTATTTAGAAATGCAGTTGAAATGGGAAAAAATTAAATTCAGACTATACAGGGTAAAAGTGCAAATGAGGAGGAGGTGACTGTGTAAGAGAAGTGTCTCAGGCAGCCCAGGTAATGTTGAAAATAAAAATCAGCTTTCATGACTTGAATATTAGGAAAGGAGAGTACACAGGAAGTTGTGACTAGGGAATTCAATATTATTCATTCATTCAACAAATATTTATTGTGTCTTTTTCATGATGCTGGGGATACAGTGGCAAAGACAGCCCCTGCATTATTAGCTATAATAAATAAATAAATAACCAGTAATAAATATCCAGTAAATAAAATAAACACAAAAGTTGATAGGTGATAATATATTCTGTAAAAATAAAAACAGTATTGGGTAGAGAGGGGTAGAATAGATTCTAATGTTAGAAATGGAGGTCAGAGAAAACTTCTCTAATAGGGTAAATAAGTGATACAAGGTTGGAAGCTCTGCAAAGATCTGGGGACTCTAGAAAAATGAAACACTAGATATAAGACCCCTAGCAGAGAGATGCTTGGTATGCTTAACACCACAAAAGCCAAATGGCGGCAGAGAAGCGAGCAGTGGGAAAGGAGGTAGGATATGAGAAAGACAGCCAGCACCAATTAATGGAGACATGGTAATCACTCTGGATATTTTTGAGATACATGCAAAAAATTATATTAATTTTTACAAAATAAGTGATATGAGAGCTACCTTTAATAGCATCATTTTGTGTTCTGTGCAGAAAAACACATACTGCTTAGCACAAGAGTAGAATCAGGGACATGTATCAGGTACTAGATAATGAAAGGCTTGCAAGGCTTACACTGAAATAATAGTGGTAGCATTAGGAAGAGCTGCTGGAATGTGGGTATGTTTTGAAGAAAAAGTCAACAGAATTTACTTCATATTAGAAGAAGAATAGTTGATAAAGAGAAATACCTAGGATATCTCCCTGGTTTTCAGCTTTGGCGATAGGAATGATGGAGTTACCATCAAGTGGGTTGGAGAAAACCGAGAAAAGGAATAAAATAATATGAGTTGAGGAGAACATTATGATTTAAATTTTGACTTGTTGGTTTTGTCTTGTTGACTCCTAGACTTTCAAATGAAGATGTTATAAAAAATAATAAATAAATATATACACCTGACATTTGAATACAGATGGCATTTAAAGTCATAGTTCTAGATGTGCTCATCAAGGGAAATTAGATGAGAGTTCCAAGGAATGGGTCCTAAGTCACTCCAAATTTAGATATTTGGAATAGACAAGGAAGATTGAGCAACAAATGTTCGGTAAACTAAGGAAAAGATAGTGGTGGCCAGAATGAAGGAAATAAGTGTTTAAAGAAAGAGGAAGTTATCAGCTAGGTTAAATGTGATAAAAAGTTGACTGAAGAGAGGCCAGAAAAAATAGCACTGGTATGCTACTTATGCTACTTTATTTTATAAAAAAACACTTTATTTTATAGAAACATGAGGGTCATGAGTGTCCAACAGAGTAATAGTACTTACATTGATGTCAGGGAAATAAAATATTATTGTGATAAATTCAAGAGAAAATGGGAGGAGGGGAAGTTAAAACAGCAAATTTTGTGCAAAGGGGGAGCCCATAAACCAGGTAATTTGGCCAGACAGAGATTTGACATCACATAAGATTTTATGAGTTTTTAGGACGGGAGATATACACGGAAGCAAGGCAAGGCAGTGTTAAGATTTGTTCTGTCATGCAAAAAAAAAAAAAAGAAAGAAAAAAGATTTATTCTATCATATACAAAAGGATCAGGTGGCAAGGGGAAAACTGTGTCAATGGTAGGCTGTTCATAAATGAAGTCATTTTTGTTTTTTGTTTTTTATTTTTTTCTTATTATTTTTTTAATATATGAAACTTATTGTCAAATTGGTTTCCATACAACACCCAGTGCTCATCCCAAAAGATGCCCTCCTCAATACCCATCACCTACCCTCCCCTCCCTCCCACCCCCCATCAAGCCTCAGTTTGTTCTCAGTTTTTAAGAGTCTCTTATGCTTTGGCTCTCTCCCACTCTAACCTCTTTTTTTTCCTTACCCTCCCCCATGGGTTTCTGTTAAGTTTCTCAGGATTCACATGAGTGAAAACATATGGTATCTGTCTTTCTCTGTATGGCTTATTTCACTTAGCATCACACTCTCCAGTTCCATCCACGTTGCTACAAAGGGCCATATTTCATTCTTTCTCATTGCCATGTAGTACTCCATTGTGTATATAAACCACAATTTCTTTATCCATTCATCAGTTGATGGACATTTAGGCTCTTTCCACAATTTGGCTATTGTTGAAAATGCTGCTATAAACATTGGGGTACAAGTGCCCCTATGCATCAGCACTCCTGTATCCCTTGGGTAAATTCCTAGCAGTGCTACTGCTGGGTCATAGGGTAGGTCTACTTTTAGTTTTTTGAGGAACCTCCACACTGTTTTCCAGCATGGCTGCACCAATTTGCATTCCCACCAACAGTGCAAGAGTGTTCCCGTTTCTCCACATCCTCGCCAGCATCTATAGTCTCCTGATTTTTGAAAACTGGTTTTAAAAGTAGTACTTAGAATGGCAGAAATTAAACTGAGAATACATCCGCCCCCAGCAAAATGTTCTCATAGAGTAAATAATAAGTAGGTTGGGAAGTAAACAATCACTTTAAAGAATACTTTTGTATTAGTTAATAGAGCTGAAGGTGCCCATTCATTGAGACCAATCCAACTTCAGAATCTGTGTGCTGAGAAAACCTCATATATAAAAGAGGAAAAGGCCTTGAGATGCTATAAACCCTTAGGTTGACTAGAAAATAAAAACAATCTAAATGGCAATCATTAATGGCCTGGATAAATAAATAGTATTATAGTATTAGAGATGAAAGCAGGTAAAGAAAATGAACTGTATTTACATACATCAACATGTATAAATCTCTAAAATCTCAGGTTGATAAAGATGCCAGCTGCAGGAAGGTATATACACATTGGCACTAACATGGGTAAATTACAAAGAGACACAAAGCAATATTCAATTTCATTACTGTTTCTATATAGACACACCTGTGTTAAAAATGTAACTGCTGGATGGAAAGGACACATAGAAAATTCAAAATGATGATTTCTGAGTAAAGAATGAGTTTGAGACCAGAATATGGCTCCAAAGTTTAATTATATCTCCTAGAATATATTTTTATTCGCTAGCATGAAAGAGAGGGAGGAGAAAAGATAGAAAGAAAAAGACAGAAGGATGGGTTGAATAAGGAGCCTGAATTTTGCTACATAATACCGGGAAGGAGACCTCACCTATGTCTCTCTTGAGCTAATGAAGAGTTGCCCAGCTTGGAGAGACTGGGCCTGGAGAAGTCCTTCATCTATGGAATCAATTTCCTATTCCCCCTGGTTGTATTACATTTTCTATATGCACAAATACATTGAAAAAATTTCATATATATAATTTTTAAATATTTTAAATTTGTCTGAATTTAAAAAATTATTTTGCCTGAAAATGTCAAATATTCCCATTTTAAAACAGAGCAGCTACAGTAAGAAAGAAAAAAAAGTGTACAACTGGGGAGTTTAATGTGATGAAGTTAGTTACGTGATGAAAACTTATTTTATACATTCAATGGACAGCCAATGCTAAACTCAGAGGGTTTTTCTTTTTTTTTTCATCTTCCCTGTAGGCCTATAACCTCATATACTTTTCTGCATAAGACAAGCACACAATCCAGAGACTGCAGCCTCTTAATTAACTGCCATGGGAATGTTTAGGTGTGAAATTAGTCACCAGAGGGAGCCCATATTATTCTTCAAAAGCAATCACAAAAGACTGAGGACAAAATGAAAATGTATGTAGAGACTGGGGGATAGAAGTTCAAGGAGAGTACAGAGTGTTCTTTTACTGTTTCTTAAATTGCAGTTTCCTTCCAATTTCAAGCTTTGGAATAAACCAACTTTGATAGATGCAAAGGCATTTTTATAGAAAAGACATAGGGAGAAACAAAATACTTTATTTTTTCCTCAGTGTCTATTTATCCATTGACCTTCATATCTACTTAACATGAAAACTTCTCTTGTATATGCTGGTTCAATTTACCCAGGAATAAGGCATTTTATTAGGCTTCTGGGTGGGTTAACTGTGATAATTCCTAAACAATGCAAGTGTCAATACTTTGCCTGATTCTTTTTGAAATGAAATCAATCACAACCATGTATTTAACAAATGAAATTGTCTACACATTTTAATCTTTTAATCAAGTATGAAAGAAAGCTGAGTTTAAAAAGCAGAAGAAACTCCTTATTCCAAAGTACTTCCTTTGTGAAATTCTGTAATTGTAGGATTCCATGAAATGGATAAATGGAGCCTATAAGTGGCTGTCAATCAATCGATTCAAACAATGAAGTTCTTTTTTTTTTTTTTTTTTTTTTTAAGACTAACTCAGAACAAAATCTTAGGCAGGCATTGGTACTGTACAACTGAATCATTTGTATGCTTGACTGGACAGAGATGGAATAAAATGTCATATGCAATATACTCTATGATCTCTACTGGCCTTGCTTAAAAGCAGCCGGCTATTAAGCTTGAAAAACTAGAGTGAGATCATGGTTTATTCAGACTTTTTAAAATTAAATTCTCATATATCTATTACTAAGAATATGACTGAAACCCTACTGGAACTTGTATTTCTTTTCAGTCAGTAATAATAACTTGAATTCACTGGCCTGCCTTTACATGCTGAATTCTGTATTATCTTAAGATACTTAGGCACATGGAATATGTGTCTGCCACCCACCAGTGTGCAAACAACTTGTGAAGTGTTTATTATTTTACTCTATTGCTATTCACCCATTTATTCAAAATGTAGATGCTCATTTTGTTTCACATGACCTTCCTTACCATTCCTAGTTGGAATAAAACAGTGGCTAAAGACTTCATGTATATGGCCCCATTTATGAATCTGTGCATGAAGCATACTATAGCAGCCACTGGATATGTGTTCTGGAGTGAAAGATCTTGACTCCTGACTGGCTGCAATATTTTCTACTCATGTGACCTTAGGGAATTCAGTTAATATCTGTTTTTCCATTATGAAATTGGGTTACTAATAGGTTTTTGTCTCATACAGTTTTGGGGAACATTAAATGAGCCACTCCCTAGTGAATAATATTGACAGGGACATGGTCAATTCTCAGTAAATGTTGCTGCTGTTGCTGGTCTTTTTATTATGGTTGTTCGTGTTGGTATTATAGTCAATAAAGAGCCAAATTATGACCATCCCATAATCTACACAGTTCACTTTCCACCAGTTGAACTGAGTTGCTTTGATTTTGATTTATACATTTTTGGGGCTTGAAATTAGCAGTTTTGCATATTACTGAAATGTTCTTCCAATGGGACAAATGTCCCATTCCAACTGGAATCCTTCCCCTAACGATATTCAATAGTTTCTTAATCTTTACCTCCTCTCCAAATATTTTACTACCTATGCCTTTGGACATACACATATGTATATATACGCATACCCACTGTTGTCAAAATATAAAATAAAGGGTGTAGGCAAGGAGTCTTCTGTAACTTCTCAATCTTGGTCTGCTAAACATCCATCTCATCTACAGACTGTGGTTGTGGAGGAGGTGGGGACAGTGGTGGAGGTGGTGGGGAACTGGTATCTATGTAGTATAATTTAAAACATAAGACAAAATGAAAAAATGTGTTTAATTCTTTGCAAAAAAAGTACCAAGAATAGTTTGAACAATGATTGCCTTCTTCGCATTGTATAACATCTGACATAAAATTAGTATCTTTTTTAAGTCTTGGTGATTTGTCATTCTCCTTTCTAATATTTTTAGAGTTTCTTTTTAATGTTTATTTTTAAGACACACACACACACACACACACACACACACACACACACAATGCTAGCGGGGGAGGGGCAGAGAGAGAGGGAGACACAGAATCTGAAGTAGGCTCCAGGCTCTGAGCTGTCAGTGCACAGGCCAACGTGAGGCTCGAACCCATGAACCGTGAGATCATGACCTGAGCCAAAGTCAGATGCCTAATCATCTGATCCACCCAGGTGCCCCTCTCATTTCTAAATTTGCATTAGCTTCCAACATTTTATCATTCTTGCTTCCAATGTGATTACATATACCCAAGAGTTCTTTTAATGTGAAGTGTTTGTTTTGTTTTTCTTTGTTTTGCCAGTGTCACTTCTTCTGGGATACCTACATCCTTTCTGTCACAATTACTTCCTTTATGCTGATAAGGTCTCTTTCACTACATTCCTCTGGCCCCTTATGTAAAATCTCTCTAATGATGGCCATGTCAACATTCTTATGGACAGCTATTTCTTCTATAACTGCATTTATCTTTGTTTGAATTTCACGTACAATGTCATCACTCTTCACTTCTTTACTACACTTTCATTTTTATTGGCCTAGATCATCTTTTGATTATCCATTTTTGTAAAATGGCACATAGGTTTATAACTGGGAGACAAAGGTACAACTCAACCACATGCTTTGCTGTCTGTGTATGAACTAACAAATGTACAGTGCCCAATACATAAGAGACTTTGGAAGAAGTGATACGGTGTTTGACCATGATGCTCATATGTTCTTCATGTAATGATTTGTGGATTCAAGAGCCAGCAGAAAACTTTGCAATTTACACATTTATTTGCAGTTAATATACTTGGTAAGGTATATTATTATACACCTGAAATCTGAACTGTGATGTTGGGGACTGGTTTTATGTAACTAAACCATTATAACTTAGATTTGTGTGTGCTTTAAACAAGAATTGTCTGTATATACACTGGGATTTATCTCATTAGCCATTTCCTTGCCCCATCTATTGGCCCAGATAATCTCCACATGCACATCTCAATGATCACAAAATATTACATTTTTCTCTAGTATGGATGAATAATTATTATCTACCCTCAAGGATTTTGCAGTATCTACAGAGTATTGAGTAATATAAACAACCACAATTAGTCAATAACCTACAAGATGACAATTGCTGTGATGGAGAATTGGATATTTAAATGAAGAATAAATAATTGGCCAAAATGTGGTCAACTTTCAGACTTTTTTTGCCTGTTTTTTTTATAATGAGAAAAATTGCTTATGAGTAAATTCTAATATTTAAAACCAATTGGGATTTGGTTGTTTGTTTTAATCAGTTTATATAATTTGACTGGAGCTTTGGGGAGGAAATAATTTTTCACTTGCATTATGTTCCAGACAAGAGTTATTCAAGGAGGCCTTTGATGCTGTCTCCCATGTCACAGCCTGTTAGAACTGCCTTATTTTAATCTATCTGCTTTTGAATGGACACAGATGAATGATCTCCGCATTTCTGAAACCCTTTATGTGTAAGCAAATCATGGCTAGAAGAGCTAAATTCCTCCTTTAAGAAAATAAAAAAACCTTGCATCTCCCTTCAGCCTCTAATTGGAAGGCAATTAGTTTCTTCACAGTTTTCACTGCTGGTGCCTGGGAAGAACGGTGTCTTATCTTCACCTTCTATTTTTGAGGTGGAAAGTATACTCATCCAGGCAGTCTTTACTGGTTCTCCATTTAGCATAGCTTCCCAATCCACTCTGCCTCTTCCACGCTTTCTAACTTGGTCTGACATTGTATGTATTTTTCATACTGCCTATAAAAAAAAATTTTACCCCTTCCTTAGGATGTTCTGTGGATGCACCGCGCTCTGCCATGTGTTAAGGATTCTCCTAGTGTGATAAACACAGAAATTAAATAAAATGCTTTTATCTCCCAAAAGGACTGTATTTAATGTCTCACATTTAATTTCAGATAGTATCTGAAGCATTTTAAAAGATACTATTACCCAGTAAAAAGAAATAATCAGAAATAGTTCCCGCATGCTAAAGTTGGCTTCAGAAACACAAATTACAGTACCGAAAGAAGTGTTATATTTTATATACTCAGTTTTTTGACAATTTAATATACCACTCAGTCCAAATTGTCCTAGTGGCTTATATTAAATTTCCAACTGAAATTCTTTTATTTGCTGGGAAGAAAATGAAAACATAAACTAATAAGCTGAAAAAATACTATAATATATCTGTGGAAGAATATAAATTTGAGCTAATGGCTTTATTTATATGGGATGCTAAGTAATCATTAAATTTTATTCTATGAAATGTGCTAATATTTAGAAAGAAATGCTTCTTACCTAATAGTGTGCTAAAAAAAAAAACCCACAAACCTTTAGATATAATGATGAATAAACATAGGCTCTAATTTCAAGAAGATTATATTCTTCTAAAAAAATATACATGTGAACAAATATTTGAAATACACAACATTAAGAAGTGGTCGGGGGTATCTGTTAATTTTCCTCCTAGTCGTGGGACATGGACTGATTCAAATGAGGATTCCATGAGAGGTGACCACTGTGCAAAGTTTGGAACAGGGAAAGGATGTCAGTAGAGAGACAGCACAGAGTGGAGGCCAGTGGAAGGAGAAGGGCAGAAGCATTCCAGGCCACAGCAGAACTGAACAAAGGCAAAAGGGTGCAAAGCAGAGCTGTGCCTTACTGCCCCTAACCAGTGGTCCTGATAGGCATTACAGGGATGCTGAGCCAGAGATGGGAATGCAGAGGCAGTCAGTAGAGGCAGACTTGGTGTTCTGTGCCTGGGAAGGCATGCAACAACTCAAGGAATAAGGCATAATAATTTAGAGTATTACTGCATGTTGGAGGTTATTTCACTTCCCTACTCCAGGGCAAGGAATTCTATTTAACATAAGTGGCAGAAGGAAAAACGCTCCTTCCCTTCTCCCTCCCCTCTGCCTTCCTTTTTATTTTCAAATCACTTTATTTGTGTGTGTGTGTCTGTGGTTTTGTTACTTCATATAACAAATGAAATAATTTAAGAAAATGGAAGCAAATAAATTGAATGAAACATTTTCTGCATGTTTCTCTCTCTGTTTATACACACATGCACACATTCACTAAATTTTTACCACTTCCATGTTTGCAGTTTTAAACAAAATAGGTTCATGATTATGAACCAGGCACATGAAAAGATGCTCAATGTCACTCCTCAGACATGAACCTGGGAAGGTCTCCTGTGGAAAACTGAGCTCCTCCATAAAAAAGGCCTTATAAAACACATACTTAGGGGCTCCTGAGTGTAAAGCTTTCTTTAACATGGGCTCTCCACATATTATTAGTCCACAATCAACAAAATATGCTTAAACATTTTTCTCTTCCAAGATTTTTAAGACAAAATATCACTTGTATGAAGAAAAATCATAATTACATTATGAGCATGGGAAGGGGATTATGATGTATAGAGGAAAATATAAGAGGTCTCTTCTATAAGACAAAGCAAATAGGTATTTTATAAAATAAGAAAAGGAAACATATTTCTACTGTTACAAATATGCAGATACAAAGCAGAAGAAACAGCTATGCATAGAATTCTGCTAATATTTGTCTTAGATCTTATTTTTATTTTTTTATTTTAATTTTTTTATGTTTATTTATTTCTGAGACAGAGAATGAGTGGGGAGGGCCAGAGAGAGAGGGAGACACAGAATCTGAAGCAGGCTCCAGGCTCTGAGCTATCAGCACAGAGCCTGATGCACGGCTCTAATTCACAAACTGAGATCGTGACCTGAGCCAAAGTCGGTCGCTCAACCAACTGAGCCACCCAGGCGCCCCTAGATCTTATTTTTAAATGCATGTCACTGAACTGATAAAATAAAATTGTTTAAAATATTTTTCCATACTGTACTATAAATAGGCTATATTCTCTTCAGGCAGTTAATTTTTTCTCTGTTTTTCATTTATAGCTTTAATCAATCTGGATTTCTTTTTGGTTAAGTAAAAAAAAAAAAAAGATCTAACTTTGTCTTTTTCGTTTCGAAGAGTCAGTCCTATAAACTCTACTAAAAGTATCATTCTTTTCCAACAATTTAAAATTATGCCTTCATTACATACTGAAATTTTACATGTACTTATGTGTGTGTGAGTGTGAGTGTGTGTGTGTGTGTGTGTATTTTATAGATTCTGATTTCTGTTCCATTGATCTTTAATATTTCTGTGCTAAGATCTCACTGTTTGAATCACTGTAGGAACATAATTCTTTTTGATGTACCCTGTTTTTTGTTGGGTAGCTATAGTCAACAGAAAATTTGCACACAAAACAAAATGAATGTCATTTTGCACACAAAACAAAATGAGTATCTCCAAACCTGACCTGGTTTGAAGAAAGATAACTTGGTCACTACTTGAACATGTCATGAGTCTAGCAGCAGAAATCAAAAGAGAAAAAGAATTTGAACTGGTCATGCTTGATTTTTTCATGGAGGGAAAAAAGAGGCCATTAGAACACTGCTATTTCATGACCATAATCCTATCTGCCCACTCACCTCAAGTGCATCCCCATCTTCCCCTCCAAACGTGAGTGAACTGTTCATAAACCTTTCTAAAAGCAAAGCAACTTCTCCATTCAGTCATGACATCCTCTCCTCACTCAAATAATGAGCATATTGCTCTAATTTTTCCCATTTTTTTCCTACTGAATTAGACCCAGCAGTATGCAAGTATGCAAACTGTATAATCTCTTCATCCCAAGTACATATTTAATTAAATGTGTGAATAAAACAAATAAGATAAAACTCTTTGATCTGCACCTCATTCTATTCACTGTCCCATGTCGCCTTCAAAGCAAAATGATTTGCCCCTCATGCCTACCTATCCTCACTGACTCTTTTTGTTAGATTTGCCTTCTCTATTCAACTCTCCTCAATTATACTGTTGCTTCAACTACCCCACTAAAATGTACCTTACCAAGATCACCAATAACAACTATATTTCCATGTCTCCTAGTTAACTCTCAGTCTTCATCTAGTTTGACCAATTAGCACTGACTGCTCTCATTTTCCTGACATGCTATTTATAGGTAGCATCTTAACCTCAGACTCTCCTGATTTACCTTGTTCCACATTTGTTACTCACTTTTCCTTATTTCCCAATCTCTATATTCTGGCATGCCCAGACTCAGCCTTTGGGCCTCTCTTCTATACTCCTGTGTGATTTCATCTAGTCCCATTGATTTAAATATCACATATTCTCCAATACTTTCTAATTCTACAATAAATCCCCTTCCTTGACCTCTTTCTTGAATTCATGAATCAAATTATCAACTGCCAATTCAGCATTCCCACTTTTTTTAAAATATGAACTTTATTGCCAAGTTGTTTCCATACAACACCCAGTGCTCATCCCAAAAGATGCCCTCCTCAATACCCCATCACCCACTTTCCCTTCCCTCCCACTCCCCATCAACCCTCAGTTTATTCTCAGTTTTTAAGAGTCTCTTATGGTTTGCCTCCCTCCCTCTCTAACTTTTTTCCCCCTTCCCCTCCCCCATGGTCTTCTGTTAAGTTTCTCAGGATCCACATAAGAGTGAAAACATATGGTATCTATCTTTCTCTGTATGAATTATTTCACTTAGCATCACACTCTCCAGTTCCACCCACATTGCTACAAAAGGCCATATTTCATTCTTTCTCATTGCCAAGTAGCATTCCATTGTGTATATAAACCACAACATCTCTATCCATTCATCAGTTGATGGACATTTAGGCTCTTTCCATAATTTGGCTATTGTTGAAAGTGCTGCTACAAACACTGGGGTACAAGTGCCCCTATGCATCAGCACTCCTGTATCCCTTGGGTAAATTCCTAGCAGTGCTACTGCTGGGTCATAGGGTAGGTCTAATTTTAATTTTTTGAAGAACCTCCACACTGTTTTCCAGAGTGGCTGCACCAGTATGCATTCTCACCAACAGTGCAAGAGGGTTCCTATTTCTCCACATCCTCTCCAGCATCTATAGTCTCCTGATTTGTTCATTTTAGCCACTCTGACTGGCGTGAGGTGGTATCTCAGTATGGTTTTGATGTGTATTTCCCTGATGAGGAGTGACATTGAGCATCTTTTCATGTGCCTGTTGGCCATCTGGATGTCTTCTTTAGAGAAGTGTCTGTAATCATCAAGACAGCATTGGCACAAAAACAGACACGTAGACCAATGGAATAGAATAGAGACCCCAGAATTGGACCCACAAAAGTATGGCAGGAAAGAATATTCAATGGAAAAAAGACAGTCTCTTTAACAGATGGTGCTGGGAAAAGTGGACAGCAACATGCAGAAGAATGAAACTAGAACACTTTCTTACACCATTCACAAAAATAAACCCAAACTGGATAAAGGCCCTGAATGTGAGACAGGAAACCATCAAAACCCTAGAGGAGAAAGCAGGAAAAAAAAACTCTCTGACCTCAGCCGCAGCAATTTCTTACTTGACACATCTCCAAAGGCAAGGGAATTAAAAGCATAAATGAACTATTGGGACCTCATGAAGACAAAAAGCTTCTGCACCGCAAAGGAAACAATCAAAACTAAAAAGCAACCAATGGAATGGGAAAAGATATTTGCAAATGACATATCGGACAAAGGGCTAGTATCCAAAATCTATAAAGAATTCATCAAACTCTACACCCAAAAAACAAATAATCCAGTGAAGAAATGGTTGGTATTCCCACTTTTAATAGGCCTCTCCAGTTCAACAGCATTTTATGTCCCTGTCTTATTATGAATTTCTTGACTCTCTCAAGTATGCTTTCCCTTCAGTTTGTCCCTGGAAAGGCCACTCCAATTTCCCATTGTTTAAAACAAAACTCTTGTTGTAATCCTTTATTCCTCTCTTTACCTTAAAACTTTCATCCATTTTTTGATAAGTCTCATTGTTAGTAACATATTCAAAATCCTACCATTTTTCACACCTTTAATGCTTTCTTCCTGTTCCAAATAATCACATTCTCTTACCTAGACAACTGAGGTAGTCTACCAAATGGATTGTTTATTTGTTTGTAGTTTCTGTCTACTCTCTATATAGAAGACAGAGTGAACTGACTGTGGCAATTATTATAATATACCTCTCTATATAGATATTATATATCAATATTGATATTATATATCATCAAGCTATATACACCTTTAATATATATAATTTTATTTATCAATGATACTTCAATAAAACCAGGAAAAAAATCTTGGTTCAAGCCACTTCTGTATTCACATATTTTCAGTGACTTCTAACATCATAGTGAAAGTCAATTTCTTACAATCATTGCACAGCCTTGTAATATCCTCTCCCCTTGCTGGCTCACCATTCCTCTCATTCACCCACTCCAGCCACACTGGACTCCCTGCTATCCTTTACACAAATCAATCCCCTCTCAACATCAGGACCTTAAAAATACTTTTGTTTTCCATGAGAATATCCTTCTCCTAATTTCTAGTCCTCCCCTTCATTACTGCTACATTGCATGAGATATCTAATTAAATGTTATTTATAAAGCATGTATTTCCTGATTATTCATTTTCAAAGAGCAATCATCCCCAATTTTCCTTTATAGAAGAAAAAGTAGAAATAACTTGGATATATACAAGGTAAAAAAAAAAGGGGGGGTAAATCCACACTAAATACATCCTGATTCATTCTATAAGAGATGGCCATTTTGATGTATGAAATCTTCCAAGTGTTCTTATGAATAATGTCTTCCACAAAATATTCCTTCCTAAAAATTCCATCTATTTCTTTTGTTCTATCTGAGAGAATCATTTAAAATGCATTGTCTCTTCTGTATAACTGTCCTTCAGGTGCTTGTGAAAAATTATTTTTGTCTCCACTTCATCTTTTCTTCTCTAAAATAAATACCCCATTTTGACTGCTTTCTATTTCTATAAGCTTAGACATAAAATATGTTGTCATGTTCGACTTTCTCCTCCATCACTTCTAAATAAAAATAGTATCTTCTGGCTTTCATCTTTAAATTCATTTAGCAGTCTAGCAAACCTTTGTCTGAGTCTGCATACTAAAACCAAGTTGGAACAGTCTCATAATATCCAAATTATCTTGAATTTAAATTTGCTACTTATCATAATTTTCTACACTTTTGAACTTTCAGTATAGCTTTCTTGCAAGAGAAGATTAAAACAAAGTTGTAGTTCAATCATTTTGCCTTCTACCTTGTTCTATTTATAATTTTTTTTTTCAACGTTTATTTATTTTTGGGACAGAGAGAGACAGAGCATGAACGGGGGAGGGGCAGAGAGAGAGGGAGACACAGAATCGGAAACAGGCTCCAGGCTCTGAGGCATCAGCCCAGAGCCCGACGCGGGGCTCGAACTCACGGACCGTGAGATCGTGACCTGGCTGAAGTCGGACGCTTAACCGACTGCGCCACCCAGGCGCCCCTACCTTGTTCTATTTATGCTACACTGTTGCATTTTTTTTTTTTTTTACAAACAACTGGCCTATCCCTTCCAACTTCTCATTATTAACAAAAAAGAAAAATGAAACAAAAACAAACAAAAACAAAAGTTCTGTGAATTACATTTGCTGTATTTTTTGAACCTCATTCTGGCTCTGTTCTCACTCTAGGGTTCAGACGATATTTAGCTATACTTCCTTTCATGGATACAATCCATCTCAATAATTTTCAGGGATGTTACAATGTTTTTGTGCATTAACCAATTTTTTCCATTTTTCTTGGGATAATTTCCTATTGTATAGTGTTTTAGTACTTTTAATATCTTAGTCAATCAGCCATTTAAGAACTCATTCACTGATGTGGTACAAAGATCAGGACTTTTAATCTGGATCTGGGTTCAATTCTCAGTTCAATGAATATAAATTTGGGCATGTCCCTTAATCTCTGTGAGTCTTATATTCCTTCTCTATAACATAAGAAAAATAACTTATATCCTACAGGTTTTTTTAATTATTTCTATTTGAACTAATATTTTAAAAATCTCTTATACAAAGTAGATGTTATACAAATAGATGTTGATGGTGATAGTCATATGAGAGATTATGTCTTTATGATTTAAAAATTTTCTCTGTGTGTGTAATAAAGTATATGTGAATCATGCCTTAATTACACCTATTTATTTTTATTTTTATTTTTGTGAAAATTTTTATTTTGCTACTAAGAACTTAAATGTGTCTGTATGAGTAAGTTTGCCCTGCTATAACAGAGTACCATAGACTGCGTAGTTTAAACGACACAAATGTATTTTTCACAGTTCTAAAGGGTGAACTGTCCAAGATCAAGATGCCAGCCAAGTGTCTGGTAAAAACATGGTTCCTGGGTTGTAGATGGCTATCTTCTCTTCCTTTTATCCTCATACACCAGAGAGCAGAGAACATTCACCTCTTTCACGTCTAGTAAAGGCACTAATCCCATTCATTTAGGATCCACCTTCTTTACCTAATTACCTCTCAATATCCACACTATCATATTGGGATTTGAGTTCCAACATATAAATTTGTGGGAGAGGGGCACAAATAAAAATTCAGTTCACAACATTGGCATAACAATTGTCTCTAATCCTTCCCACTTTTTGTTCCCATTGACATGAATGATCTAATTCAGTTTAGCAATCTCCCTATTCATTCATTCTGAGAGGTAAATTAGTGAACAACATTAGGTGGCATGCTCTGATAAGTGGGAATTCGAGTAGATTTCTGGAAGGTTAGAGTTTCCTTGTCACTCCAAGTCTTGGTTCTACGTGGACACTGTATTCTGTTTTAGAGAAACACGCTTTGGTTGCCAGCTACTTTTAAAATACTTCCACAAAGATTGCCTTTGCTTGACGAAGTCATATGCGAAACAAGGTCTTTCTTTTGGAGAAATGAACCGTGACTCTTCTCACCCATCCTTCATTCTGGTTGTGCCATCCATGTGATGGAAGAAAAAATTCTATCACTGTACTCAGAGGTGGAAAACTTCAAGCAAAACAAAAGGTAAAAAATACCACTTGTGCTCCTACATTCTGTAATCTCCTTCTCAGACCTTCAGAGTTGACTTGGAATTGCTGGATTCTTCCAATTGCATTATCTGTTCCCTCTAGTAGCAGAAGCAGTTTTTATTCCTGTCAAAGGCATATATTAAAGTTGGCATACAGGCCATATTTGCCAAGCTACATGGCTGGTCCACAGAGAGGCGAGGTAGGAGATAAGCTATATGACAAAGTGTGATTCTAGGAATTCTGTTTCTCACATACAGCCCCACTGACAGCTGCCTGAAACTTCCCTATTGGACTTTTATGTCATGACCAGCAGCCAGTTGCAAAAAATATACATTCTCCCAGAAAAGTCAGTACTTGAATGTTGCCTATCATTATAAATCCCTTTGGTAGAAATAGTAAAAAAATTATCAAGATACCCTAACTTTGCATTTTTCTCTGCCATTTACTGTCTGTATAAGGTTAATAAACTTGCTTTCTCAATGAATTTTATTTGTCATTTGTTAAGTGATATATTAACAATATAAATTTCTCAAATTTCTTACAGGAATCAATTGAGAGGATTTTATGAAAATATTTTATGAGCTATAGGTTGAAATACAAATGCTTTTTGGTTGAAAAATAAAACATTGTATGACATTTTGGAAAGATGACAGACTTTACATTTAAACAGATTTGCCCTAGGCTAGGTTTTGCCTCACCCTCTCTAAATAATCATATCCGTAACTTTTCCTCTCCAAACCTCAGCTTCCTTACCCATAAAGGGGATGACATCATCCATATATAAGGAACTATTATTATAATAATAACAACTTTAAAAAAATTTTTTAAAACATTTATTTTTTGAAGGACAGAGAGAGCATGAGTTGGGGAGGGGCAGAGAGGGGCAGAGAGAGACAGAGGGAGACAGAATCCTAAGCAGGCTCCAGGCTCTGAGCTGTCAGCACAGATCCTGATGCGGGGCTCAAACTCACAAATGGTGAGATCGTGACCTGAGCCAAAGTCAGATGCTTAACTGATTGAGCCATCCGGGCGCCCCTATAATAATAACTTTTAAAAGTATATTTAAATTACCTAATATAGGGGCGCCTGGGTGGCGCAGTCGGTTAAGCGTCCGACTTCAGCCAGGTCACGATCTCGCGGTCCGTGGGTTCGAGCCCCGCGTCGGGCTCTGGGCTGATGGCTCAGAGCCTGGAGCCTGTTTCCGATTCTGTGTCTCCCTCTCTCTCTGCCCCTCCCCCGTTCATGCTCTGTCTCTCTCTGTCCCAAAAAATAAATAAATGTTGAAAAAAAAAATTTTAATTACCTAATATAATGCTGGTCTCACATGATGTTAATTCCTTACTTGGTTTTCTCCCTTTAATAAGCCAAAAGACTTTAGAGAAAGTTTTGATGAGGAAAGTAAGAGAACAAAAGATGAATCTCAACCTGAGAAATAAGGATTCCCAGACTGGGGTGGGGCCATTCTGAATAATAACACCTAACACCTTTGGGGTTTATTATGTGCCTGACACTTTTCTAGTCCCTTTGCATATAGTAACTCATTCCATCCTCACAATACTCCTAGGAGTAAGTGTCATTATGATCTCTAGTTTAAATATGTGGAAAATGAGGTAAATAGAAGTTAAGTGTCTTCTCAAAGTTACACAGCTAGGAACTGGTGGAGCTAAAATTTAAACTCCTGCAGAATGGCTTCTATGATTGTGCTCTGAGTCACTAAACTAAAATGTCACTATCAAAAAGAGCTAGAGTTCATATTTTTACTCTTGTTAATTGACACAATCTTCTCAGTAACTAGTACATCAACAGAAAAAAAATAGACAAAATTGGAATAGTGGTCATTTTGCACCCCTAACATTGTATTGCAGTGATCTTTCTGTGCCAGAAAGAAATCACAGTGCCTAAGATTTGTTTTTCTGTTCCCAGCTCAGCAGTTTCATTTTCAGTCCTCTCATTTTGGCAGGTAGACAAGGTCACAAAATACACAATTGCCTGAATTTTTTTAAGCTAGCGGCCTGACCACAGAGTCAGTGACATTTGCAGCTTTTTAATTATACACACATGCCCCTTTCATCTTGCATAATGCTCAGCAATAAAATCAAATGCACATTCTTTCCTCTGGGTGGCTATTTGGAACATAAAGCATTTGTATTATGTGTTAATCAGCACATCTATATTTTGGTGGGGTATGTATGGACATGAGATGCAAGTGTTCACTTACTCCATTATAATGAATTTATAGTCCTGAGGAACTCACAAAAAGGTTAGAAAATGTTGGCTATTGTGCTCTTTTAGGAAAATATATTGCCTGAGGATGTAGAAGTGCTGACTATGGGGGAACCAAAGTGGATTTAAAAAAAGCAAATAGCATGACATAAAGTTACATTAAAATAACTTTTAAGAATGTGTTCAGGAGACATGGAAGCCAAGAAACAAGGAGGATGAGGGCACCATTACTTGCAAATGAGTGCTTCTTGGCAAGATTTAGAGATAGGTTGATTCTGTGAAAGATATAAATTGAACAGAAATTCTGTTTTCAGTTGATGCTTAGACCACAATAAGCAAATGGAATTAAGGAGAAGGTTAGCATGTCTGACATCATAATCTAAATAGCACAGTCATTGTGTTTGTTTGGCTCTCCATCTCTCCATGTGTCTTCCTTCCCTCCTTGTTTCACTACATTCTCTGACATCTGCTCAAAGAGCCTCTACTTTAAGAAATCATTTTCAAACAAGAAAGAAAGTAATCCCTTACCAGAAGGTACTGGTTTCTGACAATTTGAAATCTGTTTCATAAACCTCAAATTTACCTAGATTCCAACTTATTTTAAATACAGTTTATTCAAGCAAATCACCTATATAATTAGCTGAATGAGAAAGTGTATGTAAAGTACTTCACAAAAAACACAGTCCACTGTATACACTCAATAAACAACAGGTATGGTTTTTAATTTAAAATGGTTTTATCGGGGCGCCTGGGTGGCGCAGTCGGTTAAGCGTCCGACTTCAGCCAGGTCACGATCTTGCGGTCCGTGAGTTCGAGCCCCGCGTCAGGCTCTGGGCTGATGGCTCGGAGCCTGGAGCCTGTTTCCGATTCTGTGTCTCCCTCTCTCTCTGCCCCTCCCCTGTTCATGCTCTGTCTCTCTCTGTCCCAAAAATAAATAAAAACGTTGAAAAAAAATTTTTAAATGGTTTTATCATCAGGCTAACTGTTCACCTCTTCTATATTAGTTTTTTACTTGAACTCTTCATTTTTTCAAATGTAATGTACTCACTAAATATTTAATAGTGTTTGTGAAACTGTCCCAGACCTTGTAATAAAAAGTAGAAATGTAGTTTAGTAATACTGCCTCCAAAAAAAAAAAAAAAAAGTATAAAGTCTAGTTTGAGGATATAAGCTTAGAATAAATGAGAAAAAAAAAACACAGATCAAGGCAATGTGGAGCAAGTTTCAAGTGATTAGCAAATAAAATCTCTAGATGCTGAGAGGAGAAGTCAGTGGGGTTATCATGATCAGTGAAAGCTTTATGATGAGGGGTTTATCATTACCTGGGCCTCAAAAGAAGATGGGAATCTGAACTGATATAAAGAGAACATTATTTGATAATCACTGTAACTATTAGGCATATTTAAAAATAAAGACAAGACCTTTCAAAGTATTTTAAATGTTAAAAATGGTATGAATACAAGACAGCATGTGTAGTCACATGATCCAAATGTGACATTTTGGAACAGAGAACATTTTTTTTTAATTGGTGAAAACAATGTTTCTTTTTTTTTAATATGAAATTTATTGTCAAATTGGCTTCCATACAACACCCAGTGCTCATCCCAACAGGTGCCCTCCTCAATACCCATCACCCACCCTCTCCTCCCTCCCACCTCCCATCACCCTCAGTTTATTCTCAGTTTTTAAGAGTCTCTTATGGTTTGCCTCCCTCCCTGTCTTTTTTTTTTCTTCCTTCCCCTCCCCCATGATCTTTGGTAAAATTTCTCAGGATCCACATAAAAGTGAAAACATATGGTATATGTCTTTCTCTGTATGGCTTATTTCACTTAGCATCACACTCTCCAGTTCCATCCACGTTGCTACAAAGGGCCATATTTCATTCTTTCTCATTGCCATGTAGTACTCCATTGTGTATATAAACCACAATTTCATTATCCATTCATCAGCTGATGGACATTTAGGTGCTTTCCATAATTTGGCTATTGTTGAAAGTGCTGCTATAAACATTGGGGTACAAGTGCCCCTATACATCAGTACTCCTGTATCTCTTGGGTAAATTCCTAGAAGTGCTATTGCTGGGTCATAGGGTAGATCTAATGTTTCAAAATAAGGATAGTTATTATTATTTCATCTTTAATATCAGACTAGTACTTAGGACCTTGATTGTCTTGGTGGGGGACTTAGTTTGGCAGTGGATAATGATATAATAGAAGGAGGATTTTAGGTATGATGTGACAAATATAGTACTAAGGAGATGTAGTTAAAAGAATTAGAATGGAACACTTCAAACATTAGCTGAAGAGAATGTGGACTTCTACACTGGTTGACTAGATTTCTCTGCATGCAAGATTGCCATTTTTACCAGGTTTTAAATGTATCTTGGGTTATAAACTACAAGGTTTGAACAAAATAGTCTCTATAGTCCCTATAAACTTTTAAATGTCAACACTCATACCTACTAAAAGGTAAATTATTCAGTAGTGTTACAGAGGAAATGTTTCACATGGCAGCTGAGTCTTAAATATCACTTAAATAAATGGTTTGGAAGGTTTATTATTATTATTATTATTATTATTATTATTATTATTAAATTCAATGAACAACACATAGGAGGGCATTAAAATCAAAAGGATAGGTTTTTATGAAGGTTTGGGACATTAAATATTATATTAGAAATTCCATTTTTTTAAATGTGGTTATTCTTTCCTTAAATACTGGTTGTGGGGTACCCGGGTGGCTCAGTCAGTTAAGCGTCTTGACTCTTGATTTCAGTTCAGGTCATGATCTCATGGTCATGAGATAGAGCACAGCTTCAGGCTCTGTGCTGGGTGTGTAGAGCCTGCTTGAGATTCTCTCTCTCCGTCTCCCTTTGCCCCTCCACCATGCATACACATGCTCTCTCTCTCTCAAAAAAAAAAAAAAAAAAAAAAGACAGGTTGCATCTATACTGTTGAGCATTAATTGGTATATGTTTCTTTTCTCAGGATATGATGTTTTCATTTCTCCTATAGAACTAGGGAAGGAATCACTATTTATGCCTTAATATTCTCGCTTCTCCATGGGATAGACAGAATAGACTCATGCCTGGAGATATTACATTTAAAATGGGGCAGAATTATTGAGGCACAATAAAGAATTTATAAGATGGGTAAAAAAAGAACGCAATAAAAAAACTAAAATAATAACAGCAATAGCAATAATAATACTGGGTTAATTTTGTTCATCAGATATGTTAAGATAAAATGTAATAATTTTGAAGCTTTAAGACATAAAATATTAGACAGCAGAATGTTATATTTTGGCCATATCTACAGCACATGTCAGAACCATTAAAAAGGTTAACGTGTTCAATACATTTGCTTCTCAGTAATTAAATAAGTGGGAATACACTCAATAAAAATTGTGAAATCATTAACAGTAAAGACATCTTAAAATTCCCAATACAATCTTTAAAATGTGCTCAAATTAAATTTAAAATGATAAGCTGCAAAGTTCAACAGTATAATCATTTATGCTTTTGTAAAAAAAAAAAACAAAACTCAGTGGTTGTCATATATCTGGATCAGTGCAGAAATTTTATAGTGCTATGAATGAGCAAAAGTCACAAAGGAGAGAAACCTGAGATCTGAGGTCAAGAGGAGAAAGAAAGGGTTGCCATCATCATCTGTGAAGAGACAGGTCATCTCAATGTAACAGGTGAAGCCATGATATTCAAATTTTGCGATTCACTCAGACTTGCTCTGAGTGGTTTCCAAAGAGGAAGTTGTGTGGTTATATCATATGAGAACAATAAAGTAAAGAGAGTGATTCAGTTATCTATGATATATAACAAACTACCCCAACATTTATCACCTCAAAACAAGAACTATTTTATTATTTCTCATAATTCTTTAATCTGGATTGGACTCAGTTGTGCGGTTCTTCTGTTTCTTATGGTGTATGAGAGGGACAGGATGTCCCATGTGTTCTTCCTCATTCACATGCTTTGTCTCACCTGAGGCTGGGCATCTATCTCTTTCCATGTATCCTTTAACATGGCTAACTTGAGCTCTCTAAAAGAAGTGTAATAAGATTTTTTTTCTTTTTTTAATGTTTGTATTTATTTTTGAGATACACTGAGCATGAGTGGGGGAGGGGCAGAAAAACAAGGAGACATAGAATCCAAAGCAGGCTCCAGGCTCCAAACTGACAACAGAGCCAGACGCAGCGCTTCAACTCATGAACCGCAGGATCATGACCTGAGCCGAAGTCAGATGCCCAACCAACTGAGCCACTCAGGCGCCCCAGGGTAATAAGATTTCTTATATGACAACTGGTTTCCAACAGAGTGTCACAAAAGTGCAAGGGTGAAACCTGAAAGTCTTTGCAGAGCTTGGTATTAAAGATTCATGTCAACCACATGCTCTTGGTTATAGGAAGCTAAAAGACTAGCTTACACTCAATGGATGAGAAATAGATTCCACCTATAGATAGGAGCAGTGGCAATGTGTATGTGGCCACCTACTGCAGGAACCCACTCTCTTTTTAACATATGATTTACCTGTGTGATTGGCATCTATTATTAAAAAAACCTCTTGGTCTAAGATATGCCTGCATCTGCACCTGATCAGAAGGTAAAAGGAAGGGAAAAAATACATCATCAACCTTACGAGGCATATACTAAAAACCACTTCCGTTTTTTTTTGTTTTTTTTTTCCTCCGATGAATTTAGTTACATGACCATATCCAACTCTAAGGGAAGCTGGAAAATGTAGTCTTTGGGCAGACATGTGCCATTTTATCAAATCTCAGGCTCTTTTTCTATTGAAGAAGGGGGGAAGACATTGTGAGACAACCAGAGTCTCTGGTGCAAAACTTAGTGTCTAATTTGCTTATTTTCCTAGCATTCACAAGTAGGGCTCTATCTACTATATTCCTGTCTACCTTGTAGGATATTCTCCAGACAACATGGAATGCTGCCAGAGGGCTGTGGTAAAAAAGACAATTTTACTGGAGGATATTTTCTTTTAATGGTATTTCCTATGAGAACCTGCTTTTTTTTTTAGCCCTACTTCTTAGATTGCAAGCCTCCATCCCCCCTCTCCTAGGAGCTGTAGGCATTTTCCTTATGATGCCACATCCTTGGATGGATGTGAATACAGCCAACTGTTTCTATGAATGCAAAATTTTCCTGGTAGCTGAGCTACCAGGAAAAAACTTCACCACTGTGTGGCTTTTCACAGCTTAACCATCATCTTAATAAATCTCAACAATGTTTGTTTCTTATTCAATACTGACCATCCCTCTTCCTCACACAGAAATGACTGGTTATAGGCATTTTATTTAGGGAGAACACGATGGTATCTGTCTGAATAAGAACAAAGTAATTTCCCTCAGAGCACTTGCCAAATGCATTAGGAACACATACTCCATCACTGTCTAATACACACTTCAGTGTTCATTCCCTAAACTCATCCAGATAGCATATGCATCTAAAGAAGGCAAAATACTCTTGAATTCAGGTTGTTGTGTTACTTTTTCCAATAATATAAAATAAAGATTAACAGGGAAAGGCAAACTGGAAATTACTAACTCTTATAAAGTGATTTAAAATGCTATCCCAATATTCAACATTTTCTTTAGCTACATTATACCTCTAAAACATACCTCTACATGCCCTTTCTGCTAATATTTTACACAATTTTGACCAACTTACTTCTTAATCCTACTCCCCAAAGTTCCCTGACAATATTAGACCTATGTGGATCACTTGCTTAAATGACTCCTTACCATCCAAATGAATATTCTCTGCTTGCCTGGCTTTGCTTTTGAGCACCTGGCTGAGATTTTTTTTTTTCTTTTCCTTTTCTTTTTTTCTTTTCTCTTTTCTTTCTTTTTTACCTCAAGTAGTTTGGACTATGTTGGCTTAGTTTATTACCCAGGATCATATTCCTTACAAGTTTCCATGTTAGAGTTTTCCAAAAGAAGAATCTGCAAGACTTTTGGGGGATAACATTCAGGCAACAGCTATTATTCTCTGATGGTTACCAAGGTGAGATGCTGTGACAGGCAGATACAAAGGTACCAGTGGGTTCCTGTCCCACACTCCTCTGTTTTGTGTCTAGACCTTCTTCTCAAATGCTGACCTTGTTAACCAACAGCAGCTCTCCAAGAAAGCTTCTCCAAGAGCTCCTCCAAGAGAAGCCTGAAAGTAAACCCATGGGGAAGGTAACACACAGAAACAAAATTTTCTATAGACATACCCAGAAGCTTTATCCTTGCCATACTTTTAGCCTCTGAACATAGCTGGCTTCTCAGATTAACTGCTTGGAGAAAAAAAATCTCAACTCTCTCCTAGACTTTTACTTCTTAGCTTTTTCCAAAGTTGTGTAATATCTAATTCCTATCATATATCCCTCTATCAACATGGATTGCATTTCTGCTTCCCTTACTGAACCTTGACAGTTTAAGTCCCTAACATGAAACTGAGAGTCATACCAGAAACTAGACTCATCACCTCCAGTTGACAAAAATAAACTTATTTGTTTAAGCCACTGTTAATTTAGTATCTTCTACTATTTACAGATAACCAAATCATAACTAATATACAGGCTTTCTCTATACTCATCGCAAATAGAATTGTCCTCAATACCAAAATTGTCCCTATCTTACCTTAGTTAATAGAATGAAGATCAGATGCAATTTCACATAAGTAACTACAAACTCCAAATGCAAGAACAATATAATAAGTGTCTATTTTTTCTTACTGCTGTATCCCCAATATATAACAACAACAACAACAACAACAACAACAACAACAACAACAACAACAAAAGACATATGGTCAAAGAAAAAAATATTTATTGAGTAATGAAATAACCCCCTTTTTAATATAGAGTGCTTTATGGATAAAACATGGATAATTTGGGAAATCATTGTAAATATTTTATACCCCTAGGGTAACATTTAGCTGCTGAAAAGGTAATTCATCCTATGAATCACTTAAGCATTAAAGTGCTAATTTTCAATTGCATTTTCATAGCCTAGGGATTAAGAATTAATTCAGATAATAAGTCCCATTGAAATTCCAAATTGGTAGTCATCTTCCTTTAAGCCATGGTTTCTACTCTAAAGTCTATAGTCTCCTAGGGAGGGGTCATAAATCGCAAAAAGTTCATGAATCCACACATGCATTAGACATTAGCAGAATATTAAAATATACATCTAGTACATATTTGAACTGCTATTTAAAAAATGCAAATGAATTCCATATTTTGATTAATACGTTTCACACACATTTAAGAGTTACTAAAATCATACTGTTACTTTTTTCTTTATGTTCTCTTAATCAGTATATACTAAAAGCAGACTGTCATCTCTGCCTCTACAAATAAAATCATCAAAACAATTTTTTTAACGTTTATTTATTTTTGAGAGAAAGACAAAACAGAGACTAGGCACGAGTGAGGGAGGGACAGAGAGAGAGGGAGACACAGAATCCTAAGCAGGCTCTAGGCTCTGAGCTGTCAGCACAGAGCCCAATGCAGGGCTGGAACTCACAAACCGCAAGATCATGACCTGAGCCGAAGTCAGATGCTTAATCCACTGTGCCACCCAGGTGCCCCAAATCATCAAAAATTTTTTAAAAATGATGTCATGTATTCAACTTAGTCATCCTCCCTCAAAAATTCCAAGTGAAATGGAAAAAGCAGTATAGAAATAACTAGAGGATTCTGTAACTGTACTGGAAAACAGGAAAGAGTATCATCCACTAACCAAAACTGTAAAAAAGACTCCTAAAATATAGTGTGGATGAGATGAAATTAAGAGGTCAGAATTGCCTAAATGAGTTACGACCACAATGAATGTTGTAGAAAAAAATAAATACCTCACAGATAACAGCTGAATGGATCATTCTTTAGACGTCCCCACAGAGGGGCACCTGGGTGGCTCAGTCCATTAAGCATTGATTTTGGCTCAGGTCATGATCTTGAGGTCTGTGGGTTCGAACCTTACATCGGGCTCTGTGCTGACACCTCAGAGCCTGCAGCCTGCTTCGAATTCTGTGTCTTCCTCTCTCTGTGTCACTTCCCCGCTCACACACTCTCTTCCTCTTTCTCAAAATAAACATTAAAAAAATAAAGAAAGAAATATCCCCAGATTTCCAACAATGCCAAAGTAAAAGTCATGAAATTCTATGACAATTAGCAGTAATCAAATCTCAGCCACTAAGAATGTTCAAACCTCCCTTTAGTACAACAGAAAAGGAAGATATGGGTCTTCTAATGTGATACAAAGTAAAAGACATAGGATCAGCTGACAAATATTTTCACCAAATGTTAAATTTGAATATGTTTTGATCTTTGGATCTAGTTTGAGGTTTAAAGGAAATACAACAAATACTTCAACATCAGAAGACATTAGAACAAAATCATAAAGTGGGATATTCTTCAGGACAGTGGACTGTGCATTTCAACAAATAAAATGCATTAAAAAAACCTGGGTGTAGTAAGGTCCGTCTATATCAAAAAACACTTGAATGATATAGCAACAATGAAATACAGCAAATAGACCTTGTTTGGGTCCTGATTAAAAAACAAAACAAAATGAAAACCCAAACACTTCATTAGACATCATTCTGGTATTCTAGTATTGTGGCTATATAGTAAAAATCCTTAATTTTTAGAGATCAATCACTAATGAATGATATCTAAGTGTGGTAGGCAGAATAATGAACACTGTCCAAAGGTGTCCACATCCTAATGCCCAGCACCTGTGACTATGGTATGTTACATTACATAAAAGGGAATTGAGGGTGCAGACCGAATTAAGGTTGCTAATCAAGTGACCATAAAATAAGGAAATTATCCTGTATTATTTGAATGGGCACAACATAATCACAAGGGTATTTTAAATATAAAAGAGGGAGGTAGAACACTCATTGTCAGTGGTGTGGTGTGAGAAAGCCATGACTGGGTTTGAAGATGGAAAGAGACCAGGAGCCAGGGAACAGAGGGCCTATAGAAACTGGAAAAGACAAGAAAATAAATTCTCCTCAGAGCACTTACAAAGAAATGCAATACTGCCAACACTTTGATTTTATTCCACTGAGACCCAATTTGGACTTCTGACCTTTAGAAACATAAGGTAATAAATCCGTGCCAACATAAGGCTTTGAATTTGTGGTAATTTGTTACAGCAGCAAAAGAAAACCAGTACACTAAGATTTGAATTAAATGTTTCAGCAAAACAATAAAAAAATTAAACCAAATAAAGCAAATGTAAATAACAATTCACTGAAGGAGATCCATTTTACTCTTCTCTGTATTTCTAGGTATGTTTGAAAACTTTTTATAATGAAATTTTTACAAGTTGTCATTTATACCAAATATATTTTAAAAATGAGAAAACTGAAAAATGTTAAGTGTTGGTAAACTGTGGCAATATAAAAACCCTCATTCATTTCTCAGGTAAGGTGGTCCAGAGCAGACAGTCTGGAGATAGGCAAATATCTGATGTACTTGAGATTCACCATGGATGTATGGTCACAAAGAAAAGCTCACATAGTCTCATCAAAGGACAGACATGACTATGGCAACTGCAGCATCATGTATGATTTGGGGGAATCTGAAGTACCCTGTGGTACAAAATTAAGACAGTGAAGATGTAAAAGAGAATGGATGTACATTATATAGGGTTAAGCAGCAGTTAGAAGCAGCAAAAGAAAGGGAGAAAAATAATGCAATTCTATTTACATAAAATAAAATTATACACCCCAAAACAATGCAGTTTTTAAAGGAATCCTGATATATCTAGAGGCACGGACAGATGGACATAAAAGTCAGGGCAAACTCATTAGAGATACACAGAAAAACAAACAAAAAAAAAGTGATCACAATATTATCTTTGAAACATTTAACGTTTTTAAATGTTTAACATTCACATTTTAAATATTAACCTGGACAACAGGCTTGAGCAAGAAACTTGATCAAGGCAAAAGGGCCCAGAGGGAGCACCGGGATGAATATAGACAGGCCCATCATGTGACCCACATGGAAATATCCATTGGCCCTAATTAATCAATGGATGGGTTATTTACAACCAGACACAGTTACCAAAAAAGGGAAAATTCCATAGTCCCCTTACCTCCTCACCTTCCACTTTAAATTAGGCCCCCATCCACTGCCTCCTTGCAGAAAGTCTCTCCTTTGATGTCCTACCTGCTACGCCCCTGTGGAGCAATAAACTTCTATCTTGTTTGTTCTGCCTTGGGTGAATCCTTTCCCAGCCCATGCCACTGGCTCCTACGGGATCAACAGTCTCCCCACATTTGGGGGCCCCCATCTCATGGGACAGACACCACACTGAGACACCACAAAAACCTCCCTTGTGTAAATAGTGTTACAATAAATCACTTGTTAACAGTGGTAGAGTTTAGCCTCCTGAATTTTCTTCCTATATCCAGTATCTTGCCATCCTCTCCACAATACCTCCCACACTAAAGAAAACAGATATATTTAAATGGGGGAAAAGATAGGATCTTGTTCCTTGCTTAAAATCTTCCCTTGCTCTGAGGAAATAATTCAGAATCTTTAGTCTGCCCTCTGGGCAGAGGAGGGTGCCTCCAGTCATCCTTTCCTCCTTCTCTTTCTTCCAACCGTATTTTTTACCTCCTTTCACTTGGTTTTTCTTTCTGTTTTTCACTCAAAGCCTTCACACTTTTGCTTTTCTCCTGCCTATAATTCTCAATCTGCAATCCTCAGCATACATATTTCCTAGAGAACTATACATTAAATAGCATCTAAAAGAGAAGCACAGCAGAAAAAAGTCATGGCTTTCCACACAAAGTAAAATTTTCTTATTCCATATCGATATATAGTATCTGATATTTATTCTTCTTAGCAGTTAGAAAAATTGAAAAGAAATTATACAGTGTTATTAAAAGTGGTTTTTATTTTACTTTGTTTTGATGTCCATAAAATATTTCCCATCATGAGGGCTTCAGGAGAGCAGGAACTCTTTTTTTATCTGATATAGATTAAGTGTTTTTAAAATTTATGCTGAATGGAGTTTTTAAAGTGCTTTATGTATTGAAACCTATGTTATTAAAATAAGTTTACTCAGAACCATTCAGACAATACCATCTACCTTTGAGTGATAAATTAAGCAAAAATAAGTAAAGATAAAAGGCATTTGGTAATCATAAAGCATATAATGAATATATAAATCCAACATTGTACAGCACTGAAAATGTATATTCTTTTCAAATTCCTGGACTGTTTTCAAAAAAGAATCATGTATTACTTTCACAGGTTATAAGTTATAAACACCAGATTTTCTGAATTCAGTGCAAAACATGTCTGATTAATAACAAAAGAATAAAGAAGCCAAAAACAATATATAGACATATATACCCAGAAAGATAAAAGCTCTTCTTAATATCTCTTGGGTCAAAGAGGAAGTGATTATGGTAATTTCAGTCTATTTAGAAAATTACAAGTAT
The DNA here is from genome assembly GCF_014898765.1 of Herpailurus yagouaroundi. Lineage (NCBI taxonomy): Eukaryota > Metazoa > Chordata > Mammalia > Carnivora > Felidae > Herpailurus > Herpailurus yagouaroundi. The sequence continues at coordinate 3,190,155 of NW_024412452.1, forward strand.
GAGTTCCGAGAAAGATAGAGGAGAGAGAGATCACAGTGACATACTTCACCATACGGAAATGAACAAAATTGAACAAAATTAAGTAAAAATGTGAAGGGGTGTACTTTCCCTAATGTGAAAACAGAAAATTAAAAAAAATTCCTAACTATCATCCATATCCAACAAAGGTCATAAAAAATTGACATACAGCAGATATCTACAAAATTTTTTCTGGAAAAGGTCAGTTTAAGTTTGCAAGGCCATACAGTCTTTACTTCAACAACTCATCTCTGCCATGTAGTACAAGAGCAGCCATAGACAGTAAGTAAAAAAATGTGTGGCACTTCGTTACAGTAAAATTTTATTTATGAACACTAATATCACACATCACAAAATATCATTCACATTTTGCCTTTTTTCAACCATTTGAAAATGTAAGCATATAAAAACCACTCATAGCTCTCCCACTTTCCAAAAAACGTAGGGCGAAAAATAAGCTATGAGCTATAGCTTGTCAATCTATGTCAGAACTTTCCTTCTGTCAAATATAAATAGTAAAGGTAATGACTGGGGCCTGGGAGCCATAGGAAAACCAGGAAATAAACTGCATTTATATGCCAGAAAACAGCTGAACTCAGACATCCTATTATACATATACATACACACACACACACACACACACACACACACACACACACACCAGGAAAACCAGGAAATAAATTGCATTTATATGCCACAAAACAGTTGAACTTAGATATCCTATTTTATTTATATATATACACACACACATACACATATATGTATATGTATACATATATACATGATTATAGGTATATATAATACCTTATATATATAATATTGTATATATATTACATGTGTATATATATTTTATACATATACATTACGTGTGTGTATATATATATATATATATTATATATATACACACACATAAAATATATGTATATGTATCTTATTGAAATAGAATTGACATACAACACTGTAAAAGGCTGTGTTCCCTTGCAGGTAGTATGAGTGAGTATTGCAAACTTTTCTATAGGGGAGGGCTATAGGCTTGGCTCTTCCATCATTCATGGTCAGGTGTGTTCTCCTACAAGCTGGTGCCACTGCCTGATTCCATGTTCAGGCTGGGTGACAGGCTCTGTCCTGAAGTTGCGGGTGGGGGTGCAGACTGGGTTTAGCAATCAGGTTACTGGGGTGTACTCTGTGGTTGTGCCAGGTTACTGGCCAGGCTCTCTGGTTGGAAGGGGCCTCTAGCTGTATCATGCAGTTGGATGGGACTATGGCTTACTCCATGATTGAGTGGAGTCACTAGCTGAGATTCCTACTCGTGCAAGTCCACATGCTATGTCAGGGCTGCATGTGTACTCTGCTGCTGGGTCAGGTTGAAGGCTGGGCTACTACTGGGCAGATTTTAGGGTGGATCAAGGTTGTCAAGGATCATCGTGTAGGGTCACTGGTTCTGTTCCACAGTTGGAAAGATCTGCTGGTTTGGTTCCCTGCCTAAGTGAGGCCATAGAAGGCGTTCTGAAGCTGTCTGGGTTCTCTGGCCAGGCTTCCTGATTGGGCAGCAGTAAAAGCTATGCTCAGCAGTTTGATGGGTCTGAAAATTTGCTTCCTTGTCCAGGTAGGGTAGTAGAATGGGCTCCAGCTGGCATGGCCCATTGACTGTGGATCCAAATCAGGCATAACTGCCAAATGAGCTCCCTGGCCAGACAAGGCCACTCTACTGCCTCTAGAGATAGGCAGAGCTGCTGGCTAGGATCTCTGCTCAGGTGACACAGTAAACAGGCAAGCTGTCTGCCAATATCTGTGCACTGGTTGCTGTAAGCCTTGCACCCCTCTCCATCTCTATCTGATCCCCAGTGGTTGAGCCCCACTGGAGATTCCCCCAGTGATCCCATAAGACCTAAGTGGGCCTCCTGCAACATTGGGGGAGCTATACATCCACCCTGGACTCTTTTGCCACTGGAGACCCAGAAACCCCTTCCAGTGCAGCCTGGTAGAAAAGCAATGCGGTATTATGTAGCTGTTCTTCCATCCTTCTAATGTGGTGCTTCTTGGTCTCTGTGGTCCAGAGGCACACTTCAGCTACACCTCCAGGTTCTGGGATTTTCACAATAGTGTTTTGTCTATGGGAAGTTGTTAGTTGGTTCTTGTGAAGAGGGCTTAAGTCAGGAACCACCTATGTCAGGACCATTTTGATAATGTCACTAGCAATTGACATTTGGTACTTCATACAAACATACTCTCTGACCATGCACAGCACCATCACAATCTTCTTTGTTTTTGTTGTATTCTCCTTTTTTGGTTTCTATTTGTTTTCTCCTTTTGATGGACCAAAGTTTTTGAGTGGAAGGAGTAAATTCTGAATATGGCAGTGGGCTAGAAGAAAAATATGATATACTCTATTTCATTGATTTTTAAGATTCACAATCTCTCACAAATATCACACATAAAAGCTATTTTTATCTCATTATCAATAGTGTCTTCCAATCTTTGTCAGACAATTAGGAGTTGTGAAGTAGTTGTCAGTGCATGCACATAACAGACTGTCATTCCTATTTCATTTTTCCATGCAATCATTTGATGTGCTCCACTGTTAATGCATGTGTTGGGTTTAACTGCCATTTAAAATTGCATCACAAAGATTACACTGTGAGTCATTCTCACAGTGAAATGTCTCTGATTATGCAGGAGGGCTCAGACACAAGCATTTGATATAGTGGAGCAAATCTTTGTTGTTGGAGGAATGATAGCAATTCCATGTTTTGTTGTAAAGAGACCATCAAGTACTATGCGGAGCCTAAGAAAAGACAATAACCATAAAGTAGATGAAATAGAATTAAATTTTATTTCTGAGACACATGAAAAGAATAACCTACCACACAACAAGTAGTGCAGCTAAATGTAGGTAGAATTGCCAAATCCCCTAAAACAGACTGAAGAGATTTCAAAGCAACAGGAGGCTTGTAATATTTTTGAGGCACTGAGTTATGATTAAATTAACAAAATTTTTCTTCATTCCTAATCAAGCATGAACTAATGATGAGTCTTATAATCAATCATTTGAGTAGCAGACTTGCTAAAATTTCATCATAAATATAAAGTCAACTTTGAAGTAGCTAGCTAATGCTGAATTATGAAATATAAAACTTGTAGTACAAACATGAATACCTTGATCATCTTTCCCCTTCTCCTAGATATTACTGAAAAGCAACAATTTTGGAAAAACTTGCATATTGTGAGTTCTAGAAGTCTTTATTTCATCAATATTTATACAAAACTGGTTATTATTTCTCTAGTATTATACCTTTATGATTTCAACTCAGAAAATAATTAATGCAATAGAGGGTATAAAACAGAGACAAAACTAGAAAATCCAATATTGGATTCCTGATAATCCATAGTCCTTTCTCCTTCTCCTTTTTATTTCTGTATGAATTTGTGAATTTTTTCCTTTTTTCTTAGGCTATATATTATTTTATCTACTTAAAAAAAACTGATCTTTTGAAAGGTAACAATTGTTAATATTTACCATGTTCATTTCCTTCTTCTCCTCTATTATTTTCTGTTTGCCTTTATTATATCCCCACATTACTTCCCCCATCAATTAAATCATTCATAATATAAAGAATGTCTGGGGACAACTGGGTGGGTCAGTCAGTTAAGCATCCAACTTCGGCTCAGGTCATGATCTCACGATTTGTGAGCTCAAGCCCTGTATCAGGCTCTGTGCTGACAGCTCAGAGCCTAGAGCCTGCTTCAGATTCTGTGTCTCTCTCCCTCTCTGTCCCTCTCCCACTCACCTCTGTCTCTCTATCCCTCTCAAAAAACAAATAAACATTTAAAAAATTTAAAAAAAAAACATAAATAGTGTCTTTAACCAGTTTCTGAAGGAAATATTTGCTGAAGCTAATATTGTGAGGCAACAGCTAGACCTCTCCATGAGGGCATATTGATGCACTTACTTGTTCACTTCAGTAAGAACTGGTCAACAATCTAAGTGTCTTATCATGCAGTCCACAGTCAGCTATTATTCTAGCAAGTTTTCATGTGTGTGCATAGTCCTAATTGGATGAGCTAGCATTAAAAAATAATATGTGAGGGGCGCCTGGGTGGCTCAGTCGGTTAAGCGTCCGACTTCAGCCAGGTCACGATCTCGCGGTCCGTGAGTTTGAGCCCCGCGTCGGGCTCTGGGCAGATGGCTCAGAACCTGGAGCCTGCTTCCGATTCTGTGTCTCCCTCTCTCTCTGCCCCTCCCCCGTTCATGCTCTGTCTCTCTCTGTCTCATAAATAAAACGTTAAAAAAATAATAATATGTGATATAAATTATGGATATAAAAATTGTCACTAAATTAAGATACCTTAGAGAATCACAAAATAGTACTTTAAAATGAAATTAAAAATAGCTTCATGGGGGCACCTGGGTGGCTCAGTCGGTTGAGGGTCCGACTTCGGCTCAGGTCATGATCTCATGGCCTGTGAGTTCGAGACCCACATCTGGCTCCGTGCTGACAGCTCGGAGCCTGGAGCCTGCTTCAGATTCTATGTCTCCCTCACTCTCTGCCCCTCCCCCCCTCATGCTCTATCTCAGGAATAAATAAACATTAACAAATTTAAAAAAAAATAGCTTCACAAAGACATGGAAAACAAATAAACCCACATAGCTGTAGGGCAGGAAGAGGAGACTGTAGAGAAACTGGAAGGAAAGTGTTGAGAATTAATTTACATAGATAGACTTTATTCATTTGTAAAAGAATATTTTATTAGCTGGATGTGAAGAACTTGCAAATGGCAATGGCTGTGTAATTAAAGAAATATATTGCTAACCATCTGACCAATAGGAACAAATGAAGTTTAAAATGAGGAACCAGATGAACTACAGAGAGACCTGCTTTCCTAGTGCAAAGGAGATTGTCACTACTCTGTGGAACTGTCATGCATGTAAAGGTTGCTGAGGGTATAATACACAGAGTAGAGGGCTAAATGAGCTCAATCTAGTGGATGGAATTATATGATTCTAATATAATAAATATTGTAGCATAATAAAGTTATACCAATAGTTGACATGTCAGCTATGTTACTTTAACTCATCTTGGTCGAGTCAATTTGTCCCTATGGGCCTTAGTGTATCTAATTGTAAAATGAGAAATGTTGCCCAGAAAAATTTTAATGACTATTCTTATTTATCATGCTTGTGAGTATTCATTCTATTACAGTCTAGGAAAGGCTGGATATTGTTTTTAAGACTTTTCTTGTTCAATTTGTGTCCCTAGTTAGATTTACCCATTGTGCTATTATAATTATCAAGAAATTAAGGAGTCTTTTTAAGATACCAAGAACTTCTGGAAGTGAAAATAGAAGTTCAAATAAAAACAAAAACAGGCTTCTAGTATGGAATTATAAAGTGAGGTAGTAAAAATGTATCCAGTAATTGGATCTGATAAAATAGACTTATTATTTAAAAAATAAATTAAGTTGGATTGCTCATTTTTCACAACAACATAAAACAAGGTTAAAAGGTATTACAAGTACTTTATATAAATGTTTTTATAATTGTAGGGTTGGTATGGCTCTTTAAAGTATGTTATCAAAGCCAAAAAAGCATCAAGGAAAATACCAAATCTGCAGGTGTCCAAAATAGAATCAACAAAAGACAAATTAAACAACAGGGTATATACATTTATATTATACGAAACTGTTGCTCTAAATATATATGGGGGGTGCCTGGGTGGTTCAGTTGATTAAGTTTCCAACTCTTGATTTCAGCTCAGGTCATGATCTCACAGTTCCTGAGATCGAGCCCTGCTTCAACAGGGTGTCTGCTCAGGATGCTCTCTCTCCCTCTCTGTCCCTCCCCCATTCCTGCTCTTTCTCTCTCTCAAAAAAATAAAGTTAAAAAAAAAATAAAAATATATGAGGTGCTTATACATATCAAAGAATGGTTTGTACCCACAGATAAATAGGCCAGGGCATCATCTGGAAAATTTTAAATGCAGATATAAAATTTTCAATAATCATATGAAAATAGTGTAACTTTCAACAACAATAACAAACTGTTAATGATCAATTTAATAATGTAAAAGGTCAAAACAGTCAGATTCAATTAGAAAAAATGGGAAAATAAGCTCTTTACAAATAAAAAATATGAATGTTGAAAATATATGAGTTGACAAATAAAAAATGAATCTAATATCTGTAATTATCACAGTTTCTATTCTTCTTTCAAATGGGAGCCAATAGATTAAGTGAGGGTATGGCTCTCATAGCTAGAAAGATGCCATACTGTGTTCCTACCTCTCCCAAGAAAGAAAGTTTCTCTCCCACCTTTAGTTAAAGAAAAAAAAAAAAACACCTTGATGTTTTACATAAGTTATGAAGGTCCTGTCTTCTAAATCAGCAGATTTGCTCTTATGGATTTCTTAAGTTCAAGCTTATTTAATAAACTGAAAGCAATAGAACATGAAATGATAGTAGATGAGAGAAAGAACATTTGTATGGGGTAAAAGAATGGAGAAAATACATTACAGGAATCTTAGTGAGGCAAAGCCTAATAAATAAAATTTTATATATATATATATATATATATATATATATATACATACACACACACACACACACACACATACACACACATATATATATGTATACACACACACACATATATATGTATACACACACACACATATATATATGTATACACACACACACATATATATATATGTATACACACACACATATATATATATACACACACACACACATATATATATTCTCTACTGTAATACCTGGTCCACCTAATGCACGAGGTTGCTGAAAAGATGGATTTCCAAATGTGATAATACATGTTGAAGATGTTTTGTGACCACAAAGCACTGCACAAATGTGACCAATTAATATCTCAGTATTATTTACATTAAACTCAGACTTCTCTACCTCAGCAGGCATTTCTAAAGATATATTGATTTCTAGCTGTAATATAAAGACCATAAAAAATGATCTTAAGACTTACCCTTAAGAATTTTTTACCCTATCTCAGAACTCAACATATATACCGTAATAAATTGGATAATATTCTTAGAAAAAAAATGTTTGATTCAGAGTAAAACTTTATAAATTTGATTTTATTTATTTTTATTTTTTAAAGAGAGAGAGAGCATAAGCAGGGGTGAGGGGCAGAGAGAGAGACAGAGACAGAGAGAGAGAATCTTAAGTAGGCTCCACACTCAGCACAGAGCCGATGTTGGGCTTGATCTCGTGAGCCTGGGATCATGACCCAAGCCAAAATCAAGCAACTGAGCCACCCAGCCACCTCAATTCAGAGTAAAACTTTAAGTCGAAGATGCACATCTGTTCACTGATTGATTAGAAAAACAGAAAGTTCAATTGCATATCTATATGTTCCACAGCAATCTTAAGCTCTAAGTTCATCATCTTTATAAGAATCCTTAACTCCAAACACAACAACAAAAAAATGAAATATCCAATTCCTTATCATTCATCTACATTGGTAAATGTTAGTCACATTAACAAGTTTTCAAGAAACCTTACAAAAGCTTAAATCTGATGAGTCACCAAGTCCTCTTAAGTCTATGTTCCCTTTATCATTCTTTATCGTATATATTTGGGCCTTTATGAATTTTTTCTAAAGTAATGTAAAAAATTCCTGTGATGGACTAAATGTGTTCTCCACAAAATTCCTATGTGGAAGCCCTTATCCCCAAAGTGATGGTATTAGGAGGTGAGGCTTTGGACAGGTAATTAGGCTTTTTAAATGAGGTCATGAAGATGAAGTCCCATGGTGGGATTAGTGACCTCAAAATATGAGGAAGACACACCAGAGTTTCCTCAAATGGACACAGCAAGGAGGTGATCATCTGCAGACTGGAAGAAGGCCCTCACCTGACTGAAGGTGCTTTCACTATGATTTTGGACTTCTTAGCCACCCAAATTTCAAGAAATTAAGTCTGCTGTTTAAGCCACCCTATCTGTGGTATTTTATTATAGCAGCTGAGCTAAGACAATTACCATGCAGTTTCCCAAAACTGTTTTCCCATTTTAATCTGTCTTCTACAGAATTACTGGGATGATTTGGAAAATCATAAATATCTTGGGGATCCTGGGTGGCTCAGTCAGTTAAGCGTCCAACTCCTGATTTTGGCTCAAGTCATGATTTCACGGTTCATGAGTTCCAGCCCCACATCAGGCTCTGCGCTGAGGACAGAACCTGCTTGGGATTCTTCCTCCCTCTGCCCTTCCCCGACTTGTGCTCTCTCTGCCTCTCAAAATAAATAAATAAAAACTTTTTAAAAATCATAACTATCTTTCATAGTTTTCTACTTAAAACACTTGAGCAATTCCCCATTGTTTTTAGGCAGAACCCAAATGCCCAAAATTGATATACAAGACCCTTCCTGAACTGATCCCAGTAGAACTTTGCAGCCTCATCTCTAGCTATTAGGTCCAAACAACTTTTTGCTGCAATCATTCAGAATGACACAGGATTACACATTTACTCCTCTGAGTCTCTTCCCTTTTTTTTTCCAACTTTGGTGGAGTATCCTTCACTATTTTTGCCTTCATGACCCCAAATCTATTCTTTGATACTGAACTCAAATTCATCAGCATCAATTCTGTCTAATACCAGTGGAATTTATATATACATACATATATATATATATATATATATATATATATATATATATATATATAAAAAGTTTTTTTTTTTTTTTTTCAATGCAAGCCAGTATGAGTTTATTATATCTACTCTCTGCCAGGCACGGTGTAGGCATGGGTAATACAAGGCAAAATAAAGCAGCCATAGAACTTGCTTTCCTGGAGCTTAAAATATCCTTCCATTTTATTCTGATAGCAACACAATTTCTCCATTTTCATACTTCTTGCAAGTTTATCTCTCATACCAGCATGGCAGTCATAATGTTTTATTCACCTTCTTGTCCACAGCATATAAGTGGCATCTGGTACCTAATAAAAACCTCAATGAAGCTTCTATTGAATGAATAAGTTTTATGATTATGTGGATTAGATTGTCAAGGAAGTCTATATGGAAAATATTGAATTTGGGTATGCTAAAATAGTTAATTTGGATTGTTAGAAGAAAGGAAGACACTACACAATGAGGATATATATTTAAGGTGTGTGTGGCATTAAGAGTAAATCAACCTCTCTGAATCTCAATTCCATCAACTGTAAAATTAGGATAATAATATCTACCATATCGGTTCTTTAAAATTAACCACAAAAGCTGGAGTAAAGTTTTCAGCATTATACTAGGTACATACTGAATAAACAATAAGTAAGAATCACCATTACTATTATATGAGGTGTATCTATTCTCTGGAGGGTTTTAAGAGGGATAAGCTTAAGTTTTCAAATTATTTCTGTGCAAAATGTTACTGCAACTGATGTATGTAATAACTGATATTTTTTTTTTATTTCAACCTGTACAAAAGTAATGTAAAACTTCACTAAGTAACAATTTTGTGGGGCGCCTGGGTGGCTCGGTCGGTTAAGCGTCCGACTTCGGCTCAAGTCATGATCTCATGGTCCGCGAGTTTGAGCCCCGCGTCAGGCTCTGTGCCGACAGCTCAGATCCTGGAGCCTGCTTCTCATTCTGTGTCTCCCTCTCTCTCTGACCCTCCCCCATTCATGCTCTGTCTCTGTCTCAAAAATAAATAAACATAAAAAAAATTTGTCATTGCATGTAGAAGTGTTCAGTTGATATTTATACCTATATTTAATTACTGTTTATACATTATACAGTTAATAGATCTTAAAATTAAGCACATTAGATTAAACAGAGCTTAACTGCAAGCCCAGGCTACTCAAAGTTAAGTAATTTCTGATAAATTATTAACTGTTAAGACTTAGAAGACTCTTAAAAATTTACAATGACTCTTGAAGAGAAATATCATAGTTAATAAAGCAGGAAAAATTAGAGTATTTTTTAATAGAATGGCTACTATACCCCAAACACACACTGCCCAAGTCCTTTATGTGTACCATCACACATAAACTTCAAAAAGTAATCTATAGTCTAAAGAAGATATATAAATGCCCAGTAAGTATGTGAAAAGACTCAAAAATAGTAGCCATTAGGAAGGTGAAAGTCAAAACCACAGTGAGATAATACTGCATATACACACAGAGTGGCTATATTCAAGTTTTGGCAAGAGTGTAGAAAAACTGGAACACTTATACACTGTAGAAGGAATATAAAGTGGTGGAACTGTATTAGGAAACAGTCAATTCCTCAAAAGATTAAAGCAAGAGTTACCATATAAACTAGCAAAATTGCTATTTAGTGAAGTTTTACATTACTGCTGTACAGGTTGAAACAAAAAAATGTAGCAGTTATTACCTATATCACTTGCAGTAACATTTTGCACAGAAATAATTTGAAAACTTCAGCTTATCCCTTTTAAAACCTCCCAGAGAAAGGATACACCTTATATAATAGTAATTGTGATTCTTATTTATTGTTTATTCAGTATGTACCTATTTTTTGTTATATATCCAAGACAATTGAAACTCTACTTTCTCACACACACACACACACACACACACACACAAAACCTTGTAAACAAATGTTTATAATAACATTATTCATAATAGTCAAAAAGCAGACACAATGCAATGGATGAATGCAATGAATGGATGAAAAATAATCAACAAAACTAAAAGGCAACTGACAGAATGGATGGAATGGGAGAAGAAATTTCCAAATGACATATCAGATAAAGTATTTGTGTCTAAAACCTATAAAGGACTTATCAAACTCAACACCCAAAAACAAATAATCCAGTGAAGAAATGAGCAGAAGACATGAACAGACACTTTTCCAAAGAAGACATCAGATGGCTAACAGATACATGAAAAGATGCTCAACATCACTCATCATCAGGGAAATAAAAATCAAAACCACAATAAGATATGACGTCACACCTGTCAGAATGGCTGAAATTAACAACTCAGGAAACACCAAAAGTTGGCGAGGATGCATAGAAAGGGGAACCCTTTTGCACTGCTGGTAGGAATGTAAATTGGTGCAGCCACTCTGGAAAACAGTATGGCGGTTCCTCAAAAAATTAAAAATAGAACTACCCTATGATCTAGCAATTACTAGGTATGTATCCAAAGGATATAGGAATATAGATTTGAAGGGGCACATGTGCCCCAATGTTTATATTAGCGCTATCAACAATAGCCCAATCATGGAAAGAGCCAAATTTTCCATTGATTAATGAATAGATGAATAAGAAGTGGTATACACACACACACACACACACACACACACACACACACACTGGAATATTACTCAGTGATCAAAAAGAATGAAATCCTGCCATTTGCAACAACATGGATGGAACTAGAGGGTATTATGCTACGTGAAATAAGTCAGTCACAGAAAGATAAATATATGATTTCACTCATATGATGAAAGGAAAGTAAAGAATAAGATAAAAACAGAGAGGGAGGGAAACCATAAGAGACTCTTAAATACAGAGAACAAACTGAGGGTTGCTAGAGGTGTGGTGGCTGTGGGGATGGGCTAAATGGGTGATGGGCATTAAGGAGGGAACTTGCCGGGATGAGCACTGGGTGTTATATGTAAGTGATGAATCACTAAATTCTACTCCTGAAACCATTATTACACTACATGCTAACTAAATTGGATTCAAATAAAATTAAAAAAAATAATGTGGTATATTCATACAAGGGAATATTATTTACCTATAAAATGGAATGAAGTACTGATATGTGTTATATGACATGGATGAACTTGAAAAAATACCAAATAAAATAAACTTGTCACAAAAGGCCACATATCATGATTCCATTTAAATGAAATGTCCAGAATATGCAAAATCAAGAACCAGAAAGTAGATTAAGTTGTTGCCTTGGAATGGATTTGAGTGTTGGGAGAAAATAAGAATGATTGTTAATGGGTAAGGTATTTCTTTTAGTGATAATCAAAATGTTCTACAACTGATTGTGGTAATGGTTGCAGATGCCTCATATTCTCAAAACTTAGTGCAGATCCATGGCCATTCTTTCTCAGCTCATGATTCTCACTTTTGCCCTCATTCCCAACCAAACACAAATCTTAAAAGATTTATGGTTGCCCAAAGTCCTGTAAACATTAGGAAAGCATCAAGTTCAAAGCTAATTAAATCAGGCACATGAAAAGATGTTCAGCGTCGCTCCTTATCAGGGAAATACAAATCAAAACCACACTCAGATATCACCTCACGCCAGTCAGAGTGGCCAAAATGAACAAATCAGGAGACTCTAGATGCTGGAGAAGATGTGGAGAAACGGGAACCCTCTTGCACTGTTGGTGGGAGTGCAAATTGGTGCAGCCACTCTGGAAAGCAGTGTGGAGGTTCCTCAGAAAATTAAAAATAGACCTACCCTATGACCCAGCAATAGCACTGCTAGGAATTTATCCAAGGGACACAGGAGTACTGATGCATAGGGGCACTTGTACCCCAATGTTCATAGCAGCACTCTCAACAATAGCCAAATTATGGAAAGAGCCTAAATGTCCATCAACTGATGAATGGATAAAGAAATTGTGGTTTATATACACTATGGAATACTACGTGGCAATGAGAAAAAATGAAATATGGCCTTTTGTAGCAACGTGGATGGAACTGGAGAGTGTGATGCTAAGTGAAATAAGCCATACAGAGAAAGACAGATACCATATGGTTTCACTCTTATGTGGATCCTGAGAAACTTAACAGGAACCCATGGGGGAGGGGAATGAAAAAAAAAAAAGAGGTTAGAGTGGGAGAGAGCCAAAGCATAAGAGACTGTTGAGAACTGAGAGCAAACTGAGGGTTGATGGGGGGTGGGAGGGAGGAGAGGGTGGGTGATGGGTATTGAGGAGGGCACCTTTTGGGATGAGCACTGGGTGTTGTATGGAAACCAATTTGACAATAAATTTCATATATAAATAAAAAAAATAAATAAATAAATAAAACAAGGGAAAAAAAAAAATCTGGGTTTGAATTCAAGCCCTGCCCTTACAAGCTGAGTAAACATCTGATCTTCTAAGTTTATTTGCTCTCATCTTTGAAATGTTATCAATGATGATGATTTCAAAGGGATTTTGTGAATATTAAATATATTTAATATATATTTATATATAAATCATATACAGGTATGCATATATATGTATATATATGCATACATATATGTGTATATATGTGTGTGTGCATATATATATATATATATTGCTCCTTTCCCCCTATTTTAATTACTTCCTTTCCACAACTCTAACATATACTTCATTAATACTTTGATCTGTTCTCAAACACTCAGCCAGCTACCCTGATGGTCTAGCCAAGTGTGAGAAGTGAGATGATTCATTTTCAGAAATACCAAACAAAAGCTGTGCTGTCTAGTTAACAACAGGTTTACAACCTCTTGGAAATATGTACGAAACCTCCACACAGGATGGAATCCCAAACCCTTAGATGCTTCGCTTCCTGGTTCTTCTGCCCCTCTCTGTTTTACCAGCTGATTTTTCACGGGCTTTGCAATTAGCATGTGCCAAAGAACTGAAGTCTCTATGTCACCTCAAGGAATGTACACTTGTTCCAAGCAGACTATTTTTTGCCTTAAATGGGAATAGGCAACTTCCTGGTAAGGCTGTAACCTCTATAGTATTCAGCCAATGAGGAATCAGGGGAGGGATCTGGATGCTAGGAGATAAACTGCCTGTTGTAACTGCCCCTATTGTGCCTGTCCATCAGACCCCCACTCTTGCAAGAACATTGATTAAAGCCTCGCTTCACTGTGCTCTGGGTTTCCACGTCCCTCCTTTGACTGGGTCAGTGGGCTTACTGCTCACATCAAGCTTTGAGAAATCCAGGGCACTTGTGTTGTAATCATCACTTTGGAGCCCAAGGTTGACCTCTAATAATTATGGTTCCAATTACGAAGTGTGGAGAAGTTCTTCCCACACCACCAAGCAATTCTCTGACACTAGCTGGGTGTCATATAATTCAACTCAATTCTGTCACTTTCTACTCAAAGACAGCATCAGATTTTACAGGGTAAGGTCAGTTCCGTAAGACTGCCCTCTACTTCAGATGCCAAAAGAAAGAGCAAGTTGTCACCTGGGCTTCTGACTAATTGGTTATAGACTGGAGGCTCCAATGACCCTTCCTTTGATAATTTTCTAGAGCCACTCACAGTGCTGAAATAAGTATTTCATTTACCAGATTACTAATTTATTTTGAAAGGTTATAACAGAAACAGCCAGATGGAAGAAATACATAGTACAAGGTATGGGAAAAGGGGTCAGAGCTTCCTTATCCTCCCTAGGCACACCACTCTCCCTATATCTCCATGTGTTCACCAACCCAGAAGCTTAACAACCCTAGTCCTTTTGGGTTTTTATGAAGGCTTCATTGCATTAGGTATAGTTGATTGAATCATTGACCATTGGTGACTGAACTCAACTCAACTTGACCTTCTGGGAGGTCAAGGTGGAACTTAAAGGTCCAACCTCCTAATCATCACTCCTGGCAACCAGCCTCCATACTTAGGTGCATTCCAAAGTCACCTCATTAACCTAACAAAAGACACCTTATGGATATCATCAGTTTAGGAAATCCCAACAGGTTTAGTAGTTCTGTGCCAGAATTGGGACAAAGATCAAATATATAATTCTTCTTATAAATCATAATATCATAACCTCACTAATCTATTTCCATACCACTTCCTGCTGAGTATAAATAGAACCCTAGAACATGGCCCAAGTTGGCAAAAGAGTTAAAGCATATTTGCAACCCTTTATTAGATAGTCATGAGAAAGGCTTCAATTTATACTAATGGCAATAAAGACATGTTGGTTACATCTAAAGTTACTTCTGGAGACAAAGTACATTCTTTAATTTCATAATGCATGGCTGACATTTTTAACTTTATCTTTTATTTTTATTTAATTTTCCTCAATTAGGGACTCAAATCTTACAATAAAAAAACACGTAAGTACAAAATGAGATACAATAGTATGTACACACATGTATTTATGTGCTTATCCACATGTATAAACATACACTAATTGTCTGGAAAATGTAATTTTGTGCTAAGATGACCAAAAAAATAAAACGGTAATTGATTTTAATTTCCAGGTAGATTAAATGTGAAAGGCTACTGTGACCTGTAATCACATCGGAAGGACTCACAAAATACAAGCCTGTGTTAGGCCTTGTTTGGTTGATATATTTGGATATATTTTTAAAAAGATGTCGATATTTAAAATTATGATATTTGTATGAACAATCGATAATCCTAATTAGGATAAAGGAGAAATCATGAAGAAATGAGACCCTAAGGAAATGATAGTTACCAAAGTCCTGGGTACATCCACAGATACATATATTTGCAGTACAAACCAAAAATACTGCAGATAAGTTATGATTTATCTCCATTTAAATGGTGAATATAAAATCCTGTTTATATGATTTATGGAGTCTGAGGAATGCACATTTCCTTCTGGAGCATTAACAAATGAGTGAGCACTCTGGTCAAGAGAACCATTAATTTAGGAAGAAGATACACTTGATCTTGCACTTAATCAAGAAACACATTTCCTTAGATTAAAAAAGGAATCCAAGAGAATTAGGAATGCAAGGTTGTCTCCCATGCAGAAAGGTCAGAGCAAACCCAAGGCACTTTATAAACGTGGCAAGCTTGGCTGTGCCCTGTGCCATGCCTATTGTTCCCACAGCAGAGCTCTGAATGGCCTGGGGGAAGATAGAAGAGAGGAGGATCTTCCCAGTTGCTCTCTCACCTGAAAGCCCACAATGGTAACTTTTATTTCAAGTAGAGGTTGGTTTAAAACTCTTTTCATCACCTAAGGCAGAATTTCTGCCTCTTGGTGCTAAAAATATCTTGGGGCTGAATAGTTCTTTATTGTGAGGGCCTGTTCCTGTGTTTTGTAGGGTGTTTTGCAGCATCCTTGGCCTCTACTCACTAAATGCCAATAGTACCCTTGCCAAAGTCATGTAATATCTCTGAATATGGACAGATTTCCAGGGAGGGTAGGGGGCAATATCACTGACGTAAGACCTATTCCCATCTTCCTCACCTCAGAAACATCATTTATACAGCAGAAAAAGAGCAGAAGAGATCTTAAGTCACTGCCCCATGCGTTCTCCTTTCACCATCCAAATGCCTTCTTCTTTTTTTTTTTTTTAATTTTTTTTTTCAACGTTTATTTATTTTTGGGACAGAGAGAGACAGAGCATGAACGGGGAAGGGGCAGAGAGAGAGGGAGACACAGAATCGGAAACAGGCTCCAGGCTCTGAGCCATCAGCCCAGAGCCTGACGCGGGGCTCGAACTCACGGACCGCGAGTTCGTGACCTGGCTGAAGTCGGACGCTTAACCGACTGCGCCACCCAGGCGCCCCTCAAATGCCTTCTTAAGAAAGGTCTACTCTCTGCCTCTTTGCCTTTCCATGAGCCTATTACGATTCAGCTCAGGTCCCAATTCCTCCTGAAGCCTTTCCTGATGATACTAGTTTCAATTATGTGTCTCTGCTCTTTTTTTTTCACTTATACTTTCACCAATCACAGAATTTACCATGCCGCATTGCAATTTTTTGTTAACTTTCCTGTCTCTTTTTCTAGGCAGAGAGTTCCTTCAGGTCAAAGAATCTTTCTCATCCATGTATCAATTTATAAAGCCTTACATAAAAGTGTTGTGAAGAGGATGACTTAAAAAAATTACTGAGTGAAGGAATGAATGAATATGAGGTTTATCTCTCTGATGTGATACATAACTTAAAGAAATTGGAAGAAGAGATACAGACATGGAATAATTAAAGAGCCAAAGTTAACTACTGATATTCTGAAGGAAAAGGAAGTACAGACAATTCAGGTGGGAGAAACAATAAAATCTGGACAGACTTGTACAGTGAGGAATGCACAGGAAATATAATTACTGATGAGAGAACCAAAGGCAAAAAAAAAAAAAAAGTTTAAATTAAATCCCTCTACAGCGTGCATGCAATTCACTGATAGATACCAGGAGACCTGAAGCATATAACATTCCTCAAGGAGTTGATGGCTGCCTTAATGCCTTAATGTTTACATGTCATTAAAAACTAAAAGCAACCTCATCTTAATAATAGCTAAATCATCAGGGTCCTTTAAGACCCTGCTTTCAGACCCAGAAATTCCTTAGAAACTAACTTTATCTCTGTCCCCCCTCCCACCACAAACTTCAAAATATATAATCAGTTGCTCTTCACAATCCCAGTGCAGCTCTTTCTGTCCACAGGTCCTGTCCCAGTGCTTTAATAAAACCACCTTTTGGCCCCCCAAAAAAAGTCTCAAGAATTCTCTCTTAGCTGTTTGCTTACTACCCCTACTTCAAATTCCATCAATTACCATTTCTCTGTTTCTTCTTGGGAAGAAGATTACTTTGCATGAATCTAAGTTCTGGATAAACTGAGAAGCCAGGACCTATCCATAGTCACTAGGTTGGCAAAGCTTAAGAATGGAAACTTTCATGGTTGGCATGAGCCACCACAAATTCCTAGTCTAATCTCTTCTTTGTAAGAAATTCATTTTTTCAGGGCTGCTTGGGTGGCTCGTTTAAGCATTCAACTCTTGATTTCAGCTCAGGTCATGATCTCAGTTCCTGAGATTAAACCCCACCTTGGGCTCTGCGCTGAGCAGCTGAGCATGGAGTCTGCCTAAGATTCTCTCTCTCTGGACACTTGGGTGGCTGCTGAGTCGGTCCAGCTCTTAATCTCAGCTCAGGTCATGATTCCATGATTCGTGGGACTGAGGACCACCTCAGGTTCTACACTGACAGTGTAGAGCCTGATTGGGATTCTATCTCACTCTCTCTACCTCTCTTCTGTTCACACTCTCCCTCAAAATAAATAAACTTAAAAAATTAATTTTTCAATCTCCTTATCAAATTATAATTTAGGTAGCGTAGAAAAATACTTGTTGTGAGAATTAACTGTGTCTATTGTATGTTGCATATGAATAGCATTCAGTGAAGTTTTTTTTGCCTATGCCAAACCTTCTCTTTTCTGTGTAAATATTTCTACTACCTTCGACTAGTCTTCCTGTGGGCTGGTTTCTGGACTCCTTATCAGGCTACATCAAATGAGGAAAATTGTGGTTTACTGAGAGTAAATTGTGGTTTTGGATTCAGTAATTAGTTATAAGAACTAGTAAGTATTGCCTGTACTTTCTAATTTTCTCCTTCCTCATCAGTAAAGTTGGGATAATTTTATCTTTCTTGGATTCTTATGAGGAAAACTTGAGATAATGTAGTCTTTCAAAGTGGTTGGCACTTAGCAAGCATTTCATAAGTGAGTTTCTGTGTTACTTCTCCATTCTGTGTCCCTCTTTCTCTTGCACTCTCACTTGATCTATTATGAACAGTTACCTATGAATAACACTCTTAAGAGAACTCCCACCTACTCATTATCATGTTGCCTCACTTTCAGAATTGCCCTCTCCACTCCCACACTCCCCAAGATGATCAGAAAAATTTCTTTAAGAACTACTTTCTTGGGGCGCCTGGGTGGCTCAGTCGGTTAAGCGTCCGACTTCGGCTCAGGTCATGATCTCGCGGTCCGCGAGTTCGAGCCCCGCATCGGGCTCTGTGCTGACAGCTCAGAGCCTGGAGCCTGTTTCAGATTCTGTGTTTCCCTCTCTCTCTGCCCCTCCCCCGTTCATGCTGTGTCTCCCTCTGTCTCAAAAATAAATAAACGTTAAAAAAAAAATAAAAAGAAAAAAGAACTACTTTCTTTAATATCTAACTCAGGATCCAACACTATGACATAATACAATAGGAATAGTTGAAAAGATAAAATAGTAGTAAAAAAATCAGAATGTCAGGCAATGGCGCTATGATACAGTGCGTATAAAATTATAATTATTTCTACATGTAATCTACTGAAGAACAGGGATTCAAAACGTACTTACCAGCTATGTTATCTTTGATTTAGGGATTCCAATGGTAAAAATTGACAGAAATATAGTTCAGATACTGCATGTGTAAGTAGAAACATAAAAAATATTTATGGAGAACTATGTAAATAGCTATAATATAACGGTTGGATAGAAGTTTTGGTCCAGATGAATCAGCCATATGGAAAAGCATGTAAAAGGTCACATTTAGTTTCCTTAGAATTCACTTTGCTTGCTGAACAACTAGTAAACAAGTATACATGCAAAACGATAAATGTTCTTCTCAACCTCTTATTTTGTTGTTTTTCTTAACCATCAAAACATGTGAAATCTTAATTAGCTACCTATTGCTACATCACAGCTTATCCTAAAATATAGTGCCATAAGAGAATAAACAGTTATTGAATTACAGTTTCTTGGGATCAGGGTTTAGATGAGAATTCCTGGCTTGGGGTCTGTCATAAGGTTTCAGAAAAATTGCTGGGCTTGACTGGGGATTACAAATCCACTTCACAGAGGGTTTACTCACCTGTCTGCTGGCTAGGTGTGGAGGGACATATTCTCTATCCCTTGTTCTATGTATCTCTTCTCAGGCCTGCCTTAGTGCTCTCAAGGCATAGAAGCTGGTTTTCTGTGTACGAGTGATCTGAAAGAGAGTAATCAAGACAGATATCACAGTACCTCATTATATTCTTGTCTCGGATGTCAGTTATATCTTATTCTATTCATTTGAAATGAGTCAGTAAAAGTCCAGCCTACACTCAAGGGGAGGAGGAAACAATATAATAATTATTATATTGTTAGTTATAATAAAACAGAAACAAAATACAAACAGACTGAGAAAGACAGAAAGAGAGCAAAAAAGGAAAGGTAAAGGAAAGGAAGAAAGAGAAAGAAGCAGAAGAAAGAGATTAAAACAATCTGATGGTAGCAATAAGGTCTGGGGCTAGTTCACTGTGCATGTGGTGGGAGAGGAAATCACATCCACATGCTGGGACAAGGGCTGGAGGCAGAAGATCTAGACTGATACCAAACCTTACATAATCCCTTTGCTCAAGATTCTAGGCAAGTCATTTAAGTCATTTTTTTTTTTCTGGAAAATCCTCAGCTTCCTCATCTGTAAAAAAGGTAGAATACAATGACTTTTTTTTCAGCTCTAACATTCTTAGAGTGGGGATATAAGAAGGCAGAGGAACTATTTCAGATGTGAACACTTACATCACAACAGAATGTTTCTTCAAGGACATTAATTATCTCTACTTAGCCTGTGTGTTTAAGCGATCTATCACTGCAGAACAAAATATATCCAGAATGTAATATCTGGAAACACTTTTTTTAATGTACTATTTCCATTTATTGTTCTATTGGTGGTTGGGTTCAGCTGAGATCATTATCAGATTGGAATGGAAGGTGTGCTGTGCAGCACATACAACATGGATGGCTCACAGCTGATGCTACTGGTCACGGATTGCGACTCAGGAGCAGCCAACAACAGGGCACCCACATGGCCTCTGCATGTGGCTTGGGAGTTTCTCACAGCAGTGCTGATGGTTTTCAAAAGGCAGGAAATGGAAGCTTCCAAGCCAGTAAAGGGCTACCTGTACAAAAACTGCAGAATCACTTCTCCCTTATTCTAATGGTCAAAACATTAGATTTTAGGAAGCAAAGTTAAAAACTTCACTTCTCAATGATGGGGGTTTTCAAGGTCACATTACAGATGTGACAGGGGAGGGAAAACGTTTTCCGCAAACTTCTTTGGAAAGTAAAATGTGCCACAGCATGATTATGTGATAGATACAAGAACATTTAATGCACAGTCTCTGAAAATATTTGCATATATAAAAAATTCTGAATCGGTTGTGAATCCTAATGATATCTGCAATTAATCATTGATTGTTGCTGGTGCATGGCCACAAGAGCTGCCTTAGCAGGGTATCCTCACGTCTCAGGTTGCAAATTTAGCAGTTAAAAAGTGGTCAGTACAATTAGGCTAACAATGTGGTCCATTAAAAAAATGGGGATTCATAACACCTTTTATTTTACAAACATTTCTTGTGAGTATGTATATGTGTGTGTGCCTGTGAACATATTCATTTACTTCCTTTTCTTTTTAATTTTTTTAAATCTTTATTTATTTTTGAGAGAGAGACAGAGTTTGAGCAGGGGAGGAGCAGAGAGAGGGGGTGACACAGAATCCGAAGCAGGCACCAGGCCCTGAGCTGTCAGCACAGAGCCCAACGCGGGGCTCGAACTCACAAACCGTGAGATCGTGACCTGAGCTGAAGTCGGACGTTCAACTTACTGAGCCACCCAGGTGCCCCTCCATTTACTTTCTGAATATTTAATTATCACATACAGATTAGCAAAGGACTGAATAAAATATCACTTTTCTTTTCTTGAAATTGTTATTTATTTATTTTTGAGAGAGCAGGGGAGGGGGAGAGGGAGAGGAAGAGAAAATCTTAAGTAGGTCCATGCCCTGCTTGGAGCCCAATACTGGGCTAGGCTTGATCTCATGACCCTGAGATCATGATCTGAACTGAAATCAAGAATTGGACAGTCAACTAACTGAGCCACCCAGGCGCCCTTCTTAAAATTGTTATGTAAATCAAAGAAAAATTGTCAGTCCATAACAGTATAGATATGGTACACCGAATTTATTGATAACATTAATTAGATGCCTGGTTTCCATAATTTCCCTTTATATCTTGGCTACCTAACAAGTAATATCTATAGATTTTCATTTGGTATGACAACTTAGAATCTACTTTACCATTTTATGGTAGTTTTGTTTAAAACTCACTCCATATTATCAGTTTTAATATGTTTTAAGAAATGTGATGGCTTTGTCAAAAGTCATGTTTTAGCTTCTAGGAGAAAAGAGCTAAATTTGTAAGACCATGTGAAGTGAGAATTCTCTAATTAGATAAGGACTTAACATTAGGATAGTAAAAAAAATGCTTCTTTTGCAAATTTATTCTTCCTTTTTTATATTCTATTTTGCTTTTGTTTTGAAGTGGAGATTCAAAATCACATTTGGCTAGGACTAACTATAATGCGGACAGATTAGTTCTTGAAATGATATGGTAGAGATTCCATTTCTGGCAGAAGTAGACTAGGGTTGGTATGCTCAAAACCCCCAGTGAGAACAAATAGAAAAGTTACAAAAAAATTAAAACATATGTTTAAAAGCATTGGAGAGAGACTATGAACTCTGTGTCAAGACCAGGGAGAGGGAAACTTATGTAGGTAATCCCAACTTCTGCCTTTCTCCTGCAGACAACTGTGAGCACTGAATGTGGTGGCTGACAAGTTGAGCAGACACTTCAGCAGGTGTGTGGGGCTGATGGTATATAAACTGGAGTTCAGAGCCTACTATAGCTCTGTTATCTGGATCTACTGTGAGTAGATCCAGATAACAGAATTACAAATGCACACACGGAAACACAAATGATGATTATGTTCTAGGAAATAAAAGACAAGATGGAGAATTTCACCAGAAAAAAAGGTAAAATTTACCAGAAAATGGAAGAACTATAGAAAAGAATCACAGAGAATGTGTAGAATTTAAAAATATCACAAATTAAGGACTCAAATAACAACTAAAGATAAAATTATGAAAGTGAAAAACATGTCAAGAGAAAGCATCCTGTCCACTGGTACTGTGTATTTCATTCCAGTTGTATCTTGTCAGATACTCTCCTTCATTCATCCCTGATGATACTTAATTTTATGTGTAAAATTGGGCTACAGGTTCCCAGACATGTAGTCAAACATTATTCTTGGTGCATCAATGAGGGTGGTCCTGAATGAGATTAATACTTGAATAGTATTAGTAGATGTGAATTGGCACACACACATACACCCTTCCTGCATCACTGTTTTGTTTTTTTTTTCTTTTCCTATACTGAACCATTCTGATTGGCACATAAACAATCTCTGACATTTCTGCCCTTAACCTCGGTTTCCCCTTCCATTTACTGCTCATTTGTTGCGGAATCTTTGGACATACTTTTTCATTCTCTCTTTTCTTTGTGTCAGTGTGATGTTGAGTGGGTGAGATGGGAGAAAAGGAGGTGGAGGTGGCCCAGTAACCAAATCTCTCAGTGAAGAATCCAGGTGAAGGCTAAACATATCACCTGTTAAGCTCCTAAAATTACAAAACTAGGGGTGTCTTGGTGGCTAAGTCAGTTAAGTATCTGAATTTTGATGTCAGCTCAGGTCATGATCTCACATATCATGGGATCAAGCCCTGTGTCAGGCTCCATGCTGACAGCACAGAGCCTGCTTGGGATTCTCTCTCTCTCTCTCTCTCTCTCTCTCTCTCTCTCAAATAAATAAGTAAATAAACTTTAAAAAAAAGCACTTTTTCTTAAAATTCCAAAAATATTGGAAAAGTTCCATTGACTGTCTTTAGCCTATAAATTTGATAAATTGACTAGAGGCAAAAAAGGATTGCCATACCTTGACCTTATAGATATTTTTTTAAGGGAAAAGGATATTTAGTTTGCCTTGATCACTTATTTTTTCAAGGAAATATTCTTTGTCCAAATAGACTAGTTTCCAAGCACCAATACTTATTCTAAGTATGGTTTTAAAACGTCTAGGGTCATAGGACCTTGATCTAGCATGGCAGTAAGACCAAAAAAATATACGTCAGCTCATGCTCTAACCTGCCAATAATATAGCTAAGAACAGAGAATATGTAAACACAATGACATTTGAATTCAAACAAGGTGAAAATTTTATTCCCAGGTAACATGTTCAATATAGAGGTATCATTGAAATTTATGTTCAGAAAATGACACTGCTCAAAGTACCAGACTAGATGGGTCAGTATAGCTGTTTGATCAGTAATTAACTGTCAGTCCCTCTAAGCAAGTTTTATACATTTTTTTTCATAGAGAATGGTAACAGTTTTCCCAAATGTTTTGTTGCCTTTTCTTGAGTAGCTGACGGTGCTATTTTTTTTTCACTATTTTGACTAATATTACCTGTTATCTCTCACTTTTGCTAGGAGTGAGTTGTTTTTTTGTTTTGTTTTGTTTTGTTTTGTTTTTTATCTTTTTGTCTGTTTTGTATAAGTGGTCACATAATTAGGAAAGTGAGGGGATATAATGATTAAATTTGTAGCCACTGAACAGCTTGGCTTACCCCAGAGACTCATTTTTATTTGTAAATGAATTTTAGAAACAGAACTAGTTTGCATCCTGGTCATACTTTTTGAGTATTATAATATTTGGTGGCTTACTCTTCCTATTCCTGTTTCTTTTATCTATAAAATGAAACGGTATTAATTTCCTCTTAATGTGAGGAAAAAGATGATATGTATACACAGTATAGAATACGTACAGACATGGGATTATACTAGGGAATAGTATAATTTTATATAATACTCCAATATAGAATAAGGAGCTCATAGAAGCCTA
This sequence comes from Herpailurus yagouaroundi, assembly GCF_014898765.1. Taxonomy (NCBI): domain Eukaryota; kingdom Metazoa; phylum Chordata; class Mammalia; order Carnivora; family Felidae; genus Herpailurus; species Herpailurus yagouaroundi. Next base: position 3,214,563 of record NW_024412452.1, read on the forward strand.
ATAAAATATAGCTATAATGAAATTGTAAGTATCTTTGTACATTTAATTATTTTGTTTCCAGTAGTTTTTAGTTTTAAAATTGTGGTTAAAAAAACATAAAATTTACCATCTTAAACATTTTTATTTAAAAAACTTTAATGTTTATTTATTTTTGAGAGAGAGACAGAGAGACAGAGAGTGAGTAGGGGAAGGGCATAGAGAGAAAGAGGTAGACCCAGAATCCGAAGCAGGTACAGGCTCTGAGCTGTCAGCACAGAGCCCAATGCGGGGCTCAAAGTCATGAATCACCAATCTTGAACTCATGAATCTGAGCTGAAGTCCGATGCTTAACTGACTGAGCCAACCAGGCACCCCAACCATTTTTTAAAATTGATTCTTTAAAAAGAGAGAGAGAGAGAGAGAGGGAGAGAGGGAGAGAGAGAGAGGGAATGAATACAGGGAAGAGGGGCAGAGGGGGAAAGAGAAAAGCAGGTTCCATACTAAGTGCAGAGCCCAAAGAGGGCTTAATCCCATGACTCTGGGATCGGGACCTGAGCCAAAATCAAGAGTTGGACACTCAACCAACTGAGTCACCCAGGCACCCCTCATCTTAATGATTTTTAAATGTGTACTTCCATGGTATTAAGTATATTCATATTGTTACACAACCATTATCATCATCTATCTCCAGAAGTTATCTTGCAAAACTGAAACTCTATACTCACTGAACAATTATTTCTCATCCTCCCTGCCCTCGAGCCCCTGCCAAGCACCATTCTACTTTCTGTATCTATGAATTTGACTACTCTAGGGACCTCACATAAGTGCAATCATACAGTATTCTTCCTTTTGCTAAACTGACAAAGAAAAATGCCCTTGTTTCATCCATATTAAAATATATTTCAGAATGCACTGCCACCTCTTTAAGGCTGAATAATACTCCATTCTGTGCTTATGCCAGATTTTGTTTATCCATTCATTGGTAGACACTGGATTGCTTCTACATTTAGGCTATTATAAATAATGACAATTAGCAGTGAAGATTGCAAAAATGACTGCCCAACTCTGTGTCTGCAACTCTGTGTCTCTAATGAGAACTTGCAAGTAGCGATTAGAGCACAGATCCCTGATCTTTGAGTGTCCTGATTGCCCACCCTAGCCCCTGCAAGTTGCTCCAAGAACATGTACACAGACACTTGCTACAGGACCAGGGTTAGGGGATGAGCAACTGTACCAACCTAATAGCTGAAATTGGCCAAAATTAACCACAACTTACCACCATGCCTCCCCCTAGAAGTCCCAAAGCTTTGAACATGCTCCAGAGTTTCAAAATAGTTACATCAGATAGATTCTGCCAATATAACCATTGTCTAGGTGGGAAGACAGATTCCTGATGCTCCCTCTACTGTGCCATCTTCCCAGAATCCTCTGTTAGATAAGTATTTTGAGAAATAAATGCATTTGACAAAAATAAACAAAAGAATTTATACTTTGTGCTTCTTCACATTTCTCCACTTATTCAATGTTTTCATCCATGGACTGAATGTCTGCCATCTGACAGGCCTCTAAGAGTCCAAGATAAACAAATATTACAGTCTCCTAGCTTCTAAGATGTTCAAGTTTAATAGCAGAGACAGACATAAGTAAACAACTGCAGCACCACATGAATACAGCTTTAACTGAAAAAATGTACACGGATCAGGGTTGTTACGCCTTCTGCCTGGGTGAGAGCAAGAGGTATAAAGGCTGGGAATGAATACTTCCTTTCTCCCACAGCTACCTCCTTCACGTGAATAATTGGTGAAACCTGGATACCTCCTCTGCTCCCTCTCCACCTTAGCCGCTTCACCACCACCAAAGTTCTCTAGAACAGACAAGCCTGTCTCAAACGTAGGGAATTGATCAAACCATTAGTTTTGTTTTTTTTTACCCAAAGCCATCCTTTATAATCTCTCTTCCTAATAGTTCACTGATTTTCATAAAGATGAGCACCTTCTTTAATCCCAGTCCTTCCTTTTCCTCATGCATTTAGTCATCAATTTATTGCTTCATTCAGTAAACATTTTTTGAGCACCTATGACTGTTTCCAGAGACAATGATAGGCATTGTGCAACTGCCTGAAAAAAGAGCCACAATCAAGGCACGTTACACTCTACATTGTGTAACTTGTGGTCTAGGGAAAAATATAGACATTAAAATTTAAGGTGGATGAAATAGTCTGCTTTCTCTTGCTCTCTTTCTCTTCTCTCTCTCACACACATACACTCATACATTTTTTTTTTCAATAGCTGTCATAGGGTTTGTGTTCTAATGGACTCAGAAAATGGGAAAATTCCAACCGTCTTTAGCAGTTCCACTTAATTTTGCTTCTTTTATGTCACCAGGCCACATAAATGGATATTTCTTTTTTGTTCTGTTTGTCCAGTCTGTAGGTCTACTCTGAGATGGCTCCTTTTAGCCTGAGAAGGCCCTTTGTAGGTCAATTTGTTGTGTTCTTCAATCTTCCACAGGACATGGACTTGTAATTAGTTCCAAGCCCAAATGGCTCCTATTGTTGTTACCTTTTCATACCAGAGTAATTCAGGCTCTCCAGCAGCTTTGGAGAGCTGCTGATATCTCTGTCTGACAGTGTGCCACATCTGTTCTGCCTTTGTCCACTCACCAGGGACAGAAGCAAAACGTCGTGGGACATCATGTACTGCATTATATAGCAATGAGCGAGGAGGACACCCCTAGAGAAGAATGTAATTTTAAACTGGAAAAAAATGATTAAGAATCATGGGCGTGAAAGAAACAGCAGCAAGCAGATGTTGTAAAACACCGGTAAGGAGGAAAGAAAGGCGACAGCTGAGAATGAATTGATTTTCCTCCTAAGTCTTGCATCCTTACTCAATCATGCCAGATGGAGAAGCAATCACTAAGACATAAGGTCCTGTTGGTCTCACTGCCCTTCCCAGAAGAGAACTAGCTGAAAATACTTTCCAAAAGCAGCAGAATGATAAAAGCAAATGCACTGTTTCATTTATTAATCAAGATTCAATTTATCTCACTCATTTGAGATAGCAAGCTGTGGTGGAAAAGAACAGTCTTGAGTTAGAGAGAGACATGGCTTTGAATTCTAATTCTTTTACTTGCTACCTGTATGACCTTGAGGGAGTTTCTTTTCTACTCTGGGCCTTTATTATTCTCACTTACAAAAGATTAAAAACTAACATTTATTGAGACCTTACTTTGTGCTGAGCATTATGCTAATCACTGTATTTTATTACCTCGTTTAATCCTTGCAAAAAACCTTTGAGGTACATATTATTTAGCTGGTCTCTAAAAGAGAAAAAAAAAGCAAATTTAAGAAGTTTATGAAGGCTGGCAATCTAACATGGAAGTTAGTTGCATGGGTGACAGGGCAGAAGTGCCTGGGTTCAAATCTCAGATTTATCCTATAAGGTTGGACAATTTTTTTTTAACTCTTTGTGATATAGTTTCCTCATAGATGAATGTGGGTATTATGAAAAGCTGCATCATATAATGGTCTATGCAATTAAATGAGGTAGTGTATGTTTTTAGTATTACTCCTGAAATAGAACTGTTCAATACATAATAATCAACGTTACATATAATATGTATATATCAATATATTAATATTACCATCGTTGCCATTTTCATACTAGATTACTCAGTGTCTAAGTTACAGACCTAAATTTATTTTTTTAAGTTTATTTACTTATTTTGAGAGAAAGAGAAAGAGACAGAAAGAGCAGGGGAGGGGCAGAGAGAGAGGGAGAGGGAGAATCCCAGGCAGGCTCCATGCTGTCAGGGCAGAGCCTGATGTGGGGCTCAAGCTCACAAACTGTCAGATCATGACCTGAGCTGAAACCAAGAGTCGGACACTTAACTGAATGAGCCATCCAGGTGACCCAAGTTACAGATCTAAATTTAAAACCAGGTCTGACTACAATGACTTCCCTCTATTCATCAATATAGTGAGTGCTTTGTAAGAGTTAACTATTGTAGCACAAGGAAATCTCAACACAAATCAGGCATCAAATACTTTCTAATTCCTCCTAGATACCTCCTCTTTTCCTTCTAGCTGTCAAGAGAATAATTCAACAAGGGCTATGGCTCTCACTTCTAATTTTGCATACAAATGTCTTCAGTTTTCACTGTACTCCTCAGATAGGTCTTTTACAAACTACCTCCTTTACTCCTTATCCTTGTTCTGCCCTGTAAATATTGATTGTATTCAGGATTACATTTTTGGTTAAATTTTCTCCTTCTTCTGTCCTCTTATACCAATTATATGCCAATTACCTTGATCAATAAAAGACAAATCCAGACCTACTAAGAAGAGACTGCATTTGAAAGGACTATTGCAAGGAGTGGACAAAAGAGATTGCTGTGGTAGAGACAGCACTATAACCACAATATACACGTTTCTCAAGGGTTAGGCCAAAGGGTTTTTCTTTTACTGGCAGAGGAAATCAAGGCTGGAAAGAACCAGGTATGGTGAAGTGAGATGAATGGGAGTGGCATGATTAAGCAGTAGATTAGAGAATGATATATCCTGAGGCCATCCTATTCTCAGGAGAGGCTGTTAGAGACAGGCTGTAAGCTCACCTAGGCTGAGGGTGATCCAAAAACCATGGGCCTGGGGAAGGAAAGGGTCTTAAGGAAAGTGTGGCTACTAAGTATCTAGTACTGACCAAGGAGGGAGAAGCAAGTTTAGTCATCTATCTGGCAAAGGATGGGAATTTAGAGGGTCTGTGTCTGGTCTTCTCATAGGTAAACAAGGGGACATCTGGGAGTCTCACCTAAATCATTTGGGAGCAGGGTGGTTCTTTTCAGTAAGCCATTTCATGAAACACAGAAGATGGGGAGATTTCATAATGTTCTCAATTTTTCAAGATCACAGGGTCTGGGATAAACTTAAACGATGTCAACTTAATGTACCTAAGTATGCCAGAGAGACATCATCACCCTTAAATAATATGAGCATTTCAAATCAACATTTCTGAAACTAATCATTTTTGATAAAATTGAAATTCTTTTTGGCTTTGACTTTGTTGGTGAGACCACCAAAAATGATGTAGTCACCTAAATGTCTGGAGATGGGAAGCTAGGAAAAGGAAAGTATTGTTGGCTAATCCAACTTCATCTTTGTATCATATATTTAACAGGTATAAAATATACACAAATAGGAGATGGCAACAAACATTAATTTTTTTACATTGATTTATTTATTTTGAGAGAGAGAGAGAGAGAGAGAGCCAGCAAGTGAGGGAGGGGGAGGGGCAGGGAGAGAGAACGAGAGAGAGAATCCCAAGCAGACTCCACACTGTCAGTGCAGAGATCATGATCTGAGCTGAAATCAAGAGTTGGATGCTTAAACAACTGAGCCATTCAGACACCCCATGTATTTTTTTTAATGTTTATTTATTTTTGAGAGAGGGAGAGACAGAGACAGAGACAGATTGTGAGTAGGAGAAGGGCAGGGAAAGAGAGAGAGAGGGAGACATAGAATCTGAAGCAGGCTCCAGGCTCTCAGCTGTCAGCACAGAACCCAACACTGAGCTCAAACTCACAAACCACGAGATCATGACCTTAGCCAAAGTCAGAAGCTTAACTGACTGAGCCACCCAGGTGCAACACCCCCCACCATGTAACTTTTTCTTTTTTTTACATCAAACAAGATATATGTGGAAGCAAGTACATGACTAGAATATTATAATGGCAGGAAGTTTGTTAATGAACAGAATTATACAGGAGTAAATAGGAAATGAATATTTTGATATTTTTAAATAGCTACATTGTTTTCCTCTTATGAAAGATAGAATATATTTTCTTATATAAAGTATTTGAAGAACAACACATACATATAGATATGTAATAAGATGGTGCATATTGTACATGCATTTTTGTAACTGCCATTCTTCCATTTAAGAATATATAAGGCCTATTTTCCAGGGCCTCAAAAAATTATTCCATGACATCATTTTGTATTCTATGTTTTGTTGGAATATAGCCATTAGTCAGTCAATATTCACTATCACTAGATGTTCATATAATTTCTGATTGTTTTATATAAATATTTGTACAGACACAATTTTTCTTCTAAGAATAAATTACTAGAGATGGGGAATTAAAAGGAATGGGCATTTTTCAAGCACTCAATAGAGTCAAATTATCTTATTGGAAGCTACTACCACCTTGCACTGCCTAGGAAGAAAATGAGATTGTCAATTTCCTACACATTAACCAATAATAAATACTATATTTATAAATATAAAATCCACTTTGTAGTTAATCCACATTTATTTAACCACAAATATGTTTGAACTTTTTCTCATATTATGATAAGGAAAGATAGGATAAAACAGGCAGAGAGAGAAAGGTTAGGACCTGATGTCCCTGGATGGGAAAACCATGTATTTTAAAACAATGCTGGGAGTGTCTCAGCATTAAGATTCCTTGGGCTTAAGATTCCTCTTAAGAATATAACAGATACCATCTGCTCCCCTTCAGGTTTTCCTCAGGAATTTGACAATCAAAATACTTAACTTCAATACATAAACCATAAAATGTATGTTATAGGAGGGACAGTATGACCATAGTCTGACCCCTCCCACAATGGAAGAGAGCCAATCAGACATGAACATCCCAGCACCTTAGCCAATAAGGGTAGGACCTGAGAAGAAACAAGGGAGAAGGGATGGGGGGACTGACCAAAACCTTATAAAAAAGGCCTTTGCCTATAGCCAAGGGTGTTCACTTTCCAACGCCTCCTCTCTGTAAAGAGAACTTTCATACTATTCTTACTTTCTGATCTTATACTCTAATAAACTTTTGCCTGCTACTCATTTTATTGTGTGTCCACCTCTCCATCCTTTGAAATGGTGAGACAATAAACCAAGGCTATTGAGGGAAAAAAAAATCCTGCAACAATATGTGTATTGGCCATTCATATTTCAGTGTTTTGGCCTGATCCAAATTGTGAATTGAAAACACATTAAATAAATAGATACATGTATAAATACTCTCCTTATAAACCCCAATTTAAAATCATAATTCTGGAGAAAGAGCTATATTTTATAACTTGAATTAGAAAGAAAATTCCCTATCTGCTATAATTTTATTGAAATAATATCTACCATGTCAGTTACAGTAGTTACAGGTCAATTACATTATCAATTTAATTTCCAAATCTATAAAATAGTGATTCCCATTTTAATAAAGAAGAAAATTCAGGATTGAGAAATGTCAAATAATTTCCACTGACTCTGTGTGTGTGTGTGTGTGTGTGTGTGTGTGTGTGTGTGTGTGTGTAAAATAAATGATGGGGGCTAGGATTTGCAAGTTTGAATAGTCAAATTCCTTCATGTATCTATCTTAAGATGGTGAAATGTGATTTCATACCTACTTGAATAACCTGAATGTTCTTTAATATTTCTTAATTAATTCTTACTAAGTGCATACATCAGACTAGTAGATTTGCAATGCTGTGATGGCTGGGGCTAGAGAAGCAGGACTTGGGGGTGAGAGTCATGGTCAGACAAGGGGTGCCAAATGTATTCCTAAATCTGTTTTAGTTTCATTGGCACCAAGAGGAAGGTTTTTGTAGGTTCAAGATGCCCAGATCTAAGCAATAAATAAACAACTGTATCACTTGATCACTTTACTTTTGATATGGTAATTTAAAATTCAAATGGCAATACTCTACAGTTCTCATAAAACATTTACAGAGTGATTTACATAAATATTTGGTTTTATGTCATGATGGTTGACTGCCCTCTATGTTGGCACCACCCTGGGGCTGCTGTTTTAAATTGGTTGTGTGCCCTGAATTTTCCATGGTGACCATACTAGTTTTGAAACATTCACCAGAAACATTAAATAAGTTTTCTTAAGAAATAATCTCCACTAGGATTATCAATTATCTGCATTTTGCTTTAGACAAATTTAAAGGGTTCCATATGAGACTTTGTGATTAGCTAGTTATAAACTGAGATAGCACAATGGTTCCTACAACTATTCATGGTGCAAAAGTAATAACATACTGAAATAGGCATATAAGGATTAAGGGAATATCTGGATGTAAAAGCAGCTGCTTTTTTTTTTTAATATATGAAATTTATTGTCAAATTGGTTTCCATACAACACCCAGTGCTCATCCCAAAAGGTGCCCTCCTCAATACCCATCACCCACCCTCTCCTCCCTCCCACCCCACATCAACCCTCAGTTTGTTCTCAGTTTTTAACAGTCTCTTATGCTTTGGCTGTCTCCCACTCTAACCTCTTTTTTTTTTTTTTCCTTCCCCTCCCCCATGGGTTCCTGTTAAGTTTCTCAGGATCCACATAAGAGTGAAACCATATGGTATCTGTCTTTCTCTGTATGGCTTATTTCACTTAGCATCACACTCTCCAGTTCCATCCACGTTGCTACAAAAGGCCATATTTCATTTTTTCTCATTGCCACGTAGTATTCCATAGTGTATATAAACCACAATTTCTTTATCCATTCATCAGTTGATGGACATTTAGGCTCTTTCCATAATTTGGCTATTGTTGAGAGTGCTGCTATGAACATTGGGGTACAAGTGCCCTAAAAGCAGCTGCTTTTATTGAAGTCCTTACATTTCCTTTCTGGCCCCACAAGTGTAGGCTGTGAGTAAGAAGAGACACAAATTGCCTGTACTTCCACGTTCATGCTATGAAATCTGAGAGATGTTCACTTTACTCCTGGAAGAGGAGAAACTCAAACCACTCTCTGGCATCCTGTGTAATTAAGAATAGAGAGAATAGAAGGAAGGAAGGAAGAAATGAAGGACAGGAGGATGGATGAAAGCATAGAAAGAAGAGAGGAAAAAAAGTCTTTAAATCTATGTATTTGACACAAGCTAATTTGTCACTGGCACACAGTCTTAGGCAAGAGTCACCTTCTATGCCTTCTTCCTAGAAGGAAGGATTGCTAATCATCATGTCCTTTGAAACATAAATCAGGAAGCCCCTGAGAGATCCCAAATCATTACCTGACTACATGCGTAGCTGTAATTAATGACTGTTTGTAAAAGACTCTGAAGATGAAAAGCACCTTAATTGGAGTAACTCTCAATCATGCAGAAGCAGAAAATCTAAAGTAAATGGAAATATTAGGACATGGATGGATGATTTTAAACTAAAGCAACCAGACTTTGTGATTTTTTTTTCCTCTTAGAGTTTCAGATAAATTTTCAAAGCTAATTTTCAGTTAATGTTTCAGAGCTAAAACCAGCATGCTGTATATTCTAAATAAATCTACATTCAAGTCTCATGGTATATAAGAAAAGCTGTAACTAGTGGCTTGACTATCACCCGATACACCTCCAGATGAAGTGAAAAAAGAAAACTACTTTGAAAGAAATTTATAGGACTATATGCTTCTTTGGTCTTTTGTCTCTCCCAAGAGAAGAGATAGGGAAAGATACGCTTTCGCATACTCAAATCAAGGAGAGTGAAGGTTGCTAAAAGAATAGCTCAGAGTCTGGGGGTTGCTTGCAAAAATAGAGAGATGGACATCTTCCTCACTGGCTGGGGAAGAAGAAGAAGGAGGAGGAGGAGGGAGGAGAAGGGGGAGGAGAAGGAGAGGAAGGAGAGGAAGAGGAAAGAAAAAAGAAGAGAGAAGAAGAAAGAAGAAGAAGATAGAAGAAGAAGAAAGAAGAAAGAAGAAAGAAGAAAGAAGAAAGAAGAAGAAGAAGAAGAAGAAGAAGAAGAAGAAGAAGAAACAACAAAGAATGAATTCTCTCTGGTCACCAGTATTGAAAAAAATGACAGGAGGTTGGCAAATATAAACACACACACACACACACACACACACACACACACACACACACACAAATACAGGGATTTAGGAGTTTTGTGACAATAGGAATTGTGGCTTGTTTTCCCTACTGAGCTCTGAAATCAGGACTCTGACTAGAGCAGACAGCAATGGTAGGAAAGGGAGAGAGAACAAAAAATAGTAGACAATCTATTATTTTTAATCATTTACCAGAGCAAATATCCCCCAACTTGAGTGACCCTGGTATGTGTTTTTCACAAGACACTAGATTATTTTTAAAGAATATACTTTTTGAAATTAAGGTTTAGGACATAGCCATATTCTTTCACAATCTTATTATACCTAATCAATAATATAAGCTGCATCTCATTAGAACTGCCTGAGGACTTAGTTCCTAAAATTAGTATTTGTCCTATTTCTCTCTTTACAGACCATGTGAACTAATTTTTATGTTTGCCAAAACTAAAAGTAATAATCTCAAACTGCATCACATAACATGCAGTCTTCAATACTAGGTTTGTCTGATTCAAAATCTTGATAGTCTGATGACTCCAGACTCAGCTGGTCTTCTATTTTCTGAGTTCTGGATATCTGACTTCTGACTGAGCCTCTTCTACAAGCCTGGACAATTTCACTGCATATTCCTGTATTTAACTTATCAAATGTAATTTCTTTTGTTTTTAAATGTGAATGCATAGTATATGTGACAAACTTGATGCAAGGTCTCATTCAAATGCATTTGTAAAAACCTTCCAAAATTGCAAAGTAGCCACATTTCTTTTTTTTTTTTTTAATTTTTTTTTCAACATTTTTATTTATTTTTGGGACAGACAGAGACAGAGCATGAACGGGGGAGGGGCAGAGAGAGAGGGAGACACAGAATCGGAAACAGGCTCCAGGCTCTGAGCCATCAGCCCAGAGCCCGACGCGGGGCTCGAACTCCCGGACCGCGAGATCGTGACCTGGCTGAAGTCGGACGCTTAACCGACTGCGCCACCCAGGCGCCCCAATAGCCACATTTCTTGATGCCAAGGTACTATTTCAGATTTCCTTAAATTTGACTACTTTCACACATTGAATTATGGCATGCAGGAATATTTCTGGAGTGTACAGTTTTTAGTGGGAAGGATTTAAGAGTGTTGGAAATCCAATGCAGCTGACATGGTGATGCCTCTCCAGCTGTGAACAGGATAGAAAGGATGGGGTAGGATTAGTCTCACCCTTTGGAGCTCTTGGCATCATGGCAGCAACAAATCTGTGCTGAGTCCTAGAAGTAAAGGAGAGTAAGTGGCTAGGTGCAACCAAATAACATTTCACCTGAGCCCTTTGATTGAAAAATGTGATATGTAAATTCTGAGGGATACAGAATAGCCAAGAGAGGTGAGTGCTTCTTTACATCAAAAAAAGGAAGAGAATTCAACTTGAAAAAATGCCCCAACTCTCCTCCAACCACCTTTCCGAGGTTCTCTTTAAGTCATCTCTTATTGTCATAATGCAAGATAATATTTTTTACAGTAAACATCTTACTTGGTACTGATAATAATGATACTAATAACAGCACTGGAACTGGACAAATGATTTGTAATTCAAGGTTTGGTGATCCTGGAAGATAGTCTTTGTGTTTTGAAAAAGAATGGACTTCTGTGAGGTTCTACTTCCAGATTTGTAGTTCTGTCTTCATCCTGGCCTGGCCCTGATTTACTTCCCTTCACTTTAATCAAGCAACCCTTACTAGAACGACATTTAAACTCACCAGAAAATGCACTTCATGTTCCAAAGGGTAATGGGCTAAGACTTCATGTTGTTGTTGTTAGCTGTGGCATTTCAATTTACCATAATAGGAATCTCTTGCCTTCCCTTTTCTTCTGTTCCCTTCCCCTGCCCCCCGCCCCAAGAGTCTTAAAAGGAAAGAGTGCCAATATATTGACTGTATGAAAGTTTCAGACATTTTCACAATATACTTCCAGATTATTTTGACTACTGTTTTGACTAAACTTATCTTTGAATATTGCTACTAAAGAATCTATTACCCAAACATTCATTTTCAGCAATTTCCTAGCCTAGGCCTTATGGGAGTAAAACGGAAAGGAGCCAGAATCATTTGGGGAGCTAAATGTTTGTTTGTTGGCTGAGGAAGACCTATAAATGTATTCTACGAATGCTGGGAATCTAAGAGAAAAGAGAGGTATCCAGCAGGAATTGTGTATGTGAAATATGAGCATGTGCATGTGTGGGGGGGTGTGAATATGTACACGTGTGTGGAGGGGAGAGGTGAGCATAGGCATGTGTGGGGGGGTTGGGCAGATGTGTCTGAGGAGGGAAGGAATTTTAGGGAAATAAACATAAATTAGTGAATACAAAAATCCCACCATTATTACATAATGTGGTAGAATTCCGTAGTTGTGAATCTTAATGAGGTTATAAACCTGGTGTCTCAATTTTTTTTCCTTTAAAACAGGTGTCACAAGTGTATAGCAAAAATAAACTTAGTAAGATTATATATGTGAGTGTTCTGCAAAGTGTAAAACATGTTAATAATGTTTTGCTATTATCACTATTTCTATCATCCTCAAGTATATACCCCTCTCCTCTAAAATGCAAATCAAATGTAATGAAGTACCTAAAAACACTAAACTTTGCATCCTGATAAACTTGGCCTTGCTTTAACTGCTCCTTCACTTCCTGCCAAACTTACCAGCTCACAATTAAAAAAAAAAAATTACTTAATCCCACACATTGCCAAATTCTGGCTTAAATCTGAATGTATAATCTAGGTATTAGAAATACCTCCATAATTATGCAAAAATAAGGTCTCAGACGACAAGCAGGTTCCCCAACCTCAACTCTATTCCTAACTCAGGAGCACTGACTCAGGAGTTAGGCTGCCTGAATTTGAATCCTGTCTCCACCACTTATTCACTGTTGTACACATTACTTAACATTCCCTTGCCTAATTTTTTTCATTTGTATTTGAGGAATAATTATTACTTTCTAGAATTTTTTAAAGGATTAAAATTTTAATAGACAAGAATAAAGAAAAGTGTATAGTAAATAATCAATTCTTAGTAATATTTAGATTTATTATCACTATCAACATAATAAGATCATCAAACTATATAGCAGGCTCCATAAAAACTATGGATGAGAAAGATAATTCCATAGTGGTATTTAAATTTTGTCCTTTAGAGGTTACTATAGAAATTATGAGCAAAAAAGAAAGGAGACATACGTTTTGGATGAAAACAAGAACCTTGCTAAAATGGTAATCTATAATAAAATAATATACATGCCTAAAGTCCTTGGTTAGAATGACACAAATAGGTCGTAGGGCATGGATTGAACAGAAACACAAATTAAAATTAAGTAGATGTGTTAGTCCTGATAATGAAAATTAAAAGCTACATATCTCTCATACTATCTGAAGTATAAACATCTCAATGGCAAACACTGTGTTTCTTATTATTGTTAAATCTTTCCACCCTCTCCACATTATGACCAATGTTCCCAGAAGAGGAACATGAATAACTTCAAGTCTGAAATCCACAATAATTAAAGCTAAACTGGGGAGTTAAGATCCTGAATTCTAGCTGTTGGCTAGGGTCTTCCAGGATACACGTGTCTAATGTGTCTGTATAAGAGCACACATGCCTGGAGCTTCTGTATGTTAGCTTCTTTGGTTGTGCCCTTTAAAGACGGCTGCAGATTTTCCAAGCAGGTTCAATATCTAAATATTTATATATGCAGTTTTGATCATCTTCCCTTTTTTACTCTCCCAAATGTTTAGCTTCACAAATTGCAGGCATGCTAAATCTATCAGAAATTGACGGGGAAATTAGGAGGGCAGACAGAACTTAATATGGTGCTGAGCATGAGAGAGCTCAAGGAAAACAGGATGAGTTGATTATTAAAATAAATAAAATAACCTGACTAGTGTTTATGAAGGCAGTCAGAAGAGTGTTTAATGAGCTCCAGGAAAACAATCTGAAACAGAGGAAGAAGCGAAGCAAATCTCCAAGCGTGGCCTTATATACCAAAGGATTAGCAAAGACATCTTACCTTCACCTTCCTTAGGAACAGTCTCAGTGATTTAACATGTCAGAGAGCTTTTAATGACACACTACTGCAGTTTTAATTAATTTTTTCATCCATATGCAAGCACTCAATTAAAGCTTACCTCCTCCCCATATGGTCTAAGATTTGCTAGTTACATTTCAATTTAATGCATTGTTGCAGTGGTAGAATGTTAGGAGTGTTTTTATTTACAAATGAGGTCAATACAGTATTTTTTAGAAGTCTGACTTGTTTAACAGGATGGGAAAGGACACAACAGCTACTGGGTCACTGGCTCTCAGTCAGAAGTGATTTTGCCTCTCTTCCTGCAGGGTTATTTGGCAAAGTCTAAAGATATGATGTCACAAGCAGGACGATGCTACTGGCATCTGGTGGGTAGAAGGCAGGTATGCTGCTAAAAATCCTACAAGGCACAGTTCAGCCTCCCACAACCATGAGTTTTCTGGAACAAAATGTTAGCTAAAACTAAGAAGTCTTATATTAGGTAAAAGATATGTGGTGCTTCACTATATGAAGTATTTGCTTTGTACTGAATAAACCTCGTTTTTTTCTGACTGTACACAAATGATAACTACTTTATTGTTGTTGTTGGAAGTCTATTGCAGTGGAAACTGAATGGTCTAGTTATATTGAACACACTATGCAGCAGGACAAGGCAGGGGGCAGGCAGGATAGAAGGAAGGCTTAGGACTCTGTTTCTACCTTTAGAAACAGTGAAGAGGGAAGAGAATGTATTTTCTTGTGAGTGGATAAAGAACTGGACATTTTGAAAATGATCCTAAGGAAGACTGGAATTAAGGTTGAGAATGGCTAAGGATAACTGCTATAGTCACCAAAAGATTTAAGGAAAAATTGTAATTTGGGCTTAGTTGGTTTTAGCAAGCAATACTTTTTTAAAAAAATTAAATTCTTAGAGGAACTTAGCCTACCAGAAATAAAGTAGGCATTGTAAGGAGTTTCAGGTGAAGAGTCAGCAAGGAGAGTTCATACCTCTTGTGTAGTCATTAATGCCTTTGTTCTCCACATGCTTATCAATAAAAAGTAGATAAGTGCTGACAGCAGATATGAAAACTTCTTCTGAAGGAAGAAGATATTTAACAAAATGAACAGATATTTGCTTGAACTATATCCTGAAAATATTATATCTAGTATTTTTTCCTAATATATGAAAACATTTATGTTTAGGCAAATACACAGAAAATATTTGTCCCAGACATTTTTCTATAAAGACACATAGAAAAAAAGCCTATGACCTGAAAATTAGGTGATCTTAAAGGTGTACTAAGAATGAACCATATTTGTTGAAGAATAAAGTATTTCTGTGGGATGGTGGATACTGAGGTTTGACATTTATTTTTGGTTTTCCCTTCTGAATACATGTTAAGATCATACTTTAGCGCTAGAAGACACATCATGGTCAATAAATTTTTTATCAAAGTAACATGCATTCCTTTCTGGGATCTTTGTTTCTAGTAAAAAAATTACCTAGAGCTCTATTTTTCTCTGCCAATGCCATTGGTAATATTTCAGATAGCAGGTGCTTCATCAGCCTGAGTCCCAGAATAAGGACAGTGAACTGTTTCAAGGATAGAACAATATTCTAGCCTAGTCTGGTCTACTTTCCATGTTATGATGAGACCAGCCATTTGGTAAAGCTATTATTTGTGCTTACCTGGAAAGAAGATAAGGTACTATGCTTGACAGAATGATAGGTCCCTAAAGATGTCCACATTCTAATCCACAGAACCCTCAAATACATTACCTCACATGGCAAAAAGGATTTTGTATATGGATCAAGTTAAGGTTCATGAGATGGAGAGATTATTTGGGTAGTTCCAATGTAACCACAAAGGTCCTTATAGGAAAAATACAGGAAGCTCAGAATTACAGAGGAGATAGAAAGAGGGATACAAAAGTTAGAGTAATGTTCTTTGAAAATGGAGGTAAATGCTACAAAGCAAGGAGTGCAGGTAGCCTGTAGAAACTAGAAAAGGCAGGAAACTGATTCTCTCCTAGCACTTTTAGAGCAAAGAGCTCTGAATGTACCTTTATAAAACCAACTCTGGATTTCTGACCCCCAGAAACTTAAGTTAATAATTTGTTGACAGATGGTAGTTACACTTATGAGCCATCTATAAACCAAATAGCAGCCCCTCACTAGATACCGAATCCAGTTGACATCCTAATTTTGGACTCTAGCCACCAGACTATAAGAAATTATTTTCTGTTGTTTATAAGCTACCCTGTCTGTGGTATTTTGTTATAGCAGCCCAATTGGACTAATAACAAAATTCAAATTGTTGAGTAGATAAGTTCACCTGTGTGAATGGAATTTTCTGATTTTGATTTATTAAAGGTGGCTGATTTTGTTGTCATTGAGTACCAGATATGGTTGTGTGGCCATAATGGTACTTTTAGCGTGAGGTAATGTTAGGAATCATTCTCTTAAGTACAAGTCCTAGGGACAGAGATCATCTTTTATTGGAAATCTTTAACTGATAGAATGGCTACTGTTAGTTGTCGGAAGAATTATATTTCATGGGGCAATTATGACCTAAGTCATGGTAGATCATATTTCCATGGAGATGAATATGTTTTCTACTTATGGGAATGTGTGGATATAGTCAGAATCCAGTGTTATTTGGAAACTTCTAGCTTCTCATAAGCCACCTCTTTGATTTTACTTGGCCAAATCTTATTTACTATTCAATGCCAGATTAAAATTAACCTCCTCAGGCAAATTTTCTTTTACATTTCTGAAAAGTAGTCAGGAACTAAGCTATATAGCTTAATATATCATTCCGTGTGTGTGTGTGTGTGTGTGTGTGTGTGTGTGTGTGTATGTGTATTAGAGAGAGAGAGAGAGAGAGAGAGAGAGAGAGAGACAGAAAGAGACAGAACACACCATAAGAGGTTGAGCTCTGTTTTTACTACCTGAGTTAACTTATAAGAAAAACCAACCTCCTTCATTCTCAGTCATTAT
Organism: Herpailurus yagouaroundi; assembly: GCF_014898765.1. NCBI lineage: Eukaryota > Metazoa > Chordata > Mammalia > Carnivora > Felidae > Herpailurus > Herpailurus yagouaroundi. The sequence goes on from NW_024412452.1 coordinate 3,231,407, forward strand.
GGACTATGAGTGTGTGTATCCTCTTCCTATGCTAACAAATCATAGGTGAACTCATAAACTAGATAAAAATCATCAGAATATTATATCATCTTAGAGAGAGGAGTGTGTGACTCAAGAAAGAAAAAATAAAAATATTAGAGATCACCTTGCAATATTTTCTGGAAAGACTATGAAAGAGATGGACTGAGATTATGAGCTACGTGATAATATAAGCCTAGGGACCAAGATCTGTAACACATAACCAAACGCAAAGCACCTAGGAACCATTTAATACAGCTGCTTAATACGTGTCTTACTCACCTTGGGCTGTCATAACAAAATACTATAGACTGGGTTGTTTAAACAACAGAAATTTATTTCTCACTGTTCTGGAAGCTAGAAGTCTGAAATCAAGGTTCCAGTATGGTTGGGTTCTGAAGGCTCTCTGACTTGTAGACAGCCACGTTCTCACTGTGTCCTCACATGGTGGGAATAGAGGAGAAGTTCTCTGGTGTCCCTTAGAAGATCACCATCCAATCATGAGAGCCCCACCTTCATGACCTCATATAATCCTAATTATTTCTCAAAGTCCCCATTTCCAAATACTGTCACATTAGGCATTAGGGCTTCAATACATGAATTTTGGAAGTACATAATTAAGTCCACAGTAATTAGTAACTAATAAATAAGGGAATGAGAAGATTTGTAAGATCTGTAGAATTTATTATGCCAGATATACTTCTGAAATTAACTTTATAATGATGATTATAGCCACTTTAATATGGTACTCCATTGATTATATCCTATCTTTTGCTCAAAAATGCAATTATTAGGGTCAGAGCTGGGGAATGGAGACTAATAAATGGTTCAAGGCCTAAAGCCACAGGTTAAGATATGGAACAAGAAAAACTCTGAATTCCGATGAGTACTTGACAGATATTTATCAGCAAATAGTTGATAGTGCATATCAACAAATAGTTTCCATCTGCCATTATTTGGGGATATAGATATATTGTATATCGTATGGAACTTTTTATCAAGTAGACAAAGAACTTTTAGCAGGAATGATTCCTCCAGGGAATGTAAACAATATACTAATCCAAAGCTGCTATCTGGGTACTATCTATTGAAATAAAATAATATTCAATGGCTAAGGTAAAATAAATTTCAGTGGATAAAATAACTGCATGAACAACAGCACTTTAATGGAAACCTGACTTCATCATCACTTGGAGCAAACGACAAAAGTATTTATAGAAGAAAATATGAGAGAGAGGAGGAAACAGATTCCTGGTGGCAGGAATCAGAATTTCTGATCATTGCAAACTCTTCATAATCCTATGATACTAGAAAAAAGCAAACCAATATTAAGGTTATTAAAATCACCAGTCAATAAAATACCACGATTCAAAAGAAGATCTATTTCAAATATTTCTGCTTTCTACCTAATGGAATGTATATAGAAAATAAGCTAAAGGTCACATATATGTTTTCTATTCCTTGGTTTATCTGTTTCTATTCAACTAAAATCCTTCTCGTGGCAGATAGAGCTTTGAAGGACATTTTACATAGGTTAATATGTTTCCCTGTAAACTGACCAAGAGAGCCAAAATTTTAGGGAAACAAACTGCAAGTAGATCATAATTAATCTTACTCTTTCAAGAGACAACAGAGACTGAGGTTAGAGAGCACAAAGTGTATTTTCTATTATTCTGATCTATTATCAGAGGTTAAGAACACTTGAGAGTTTTGTTGTTGCTGTTGTTGTTGTTGTTTTTACAAAGAAGCTTGAAATCAGTCAAGCACTTTTTGACAAGAGAAAACTCTAAGCTTTTCCCTTCCCCTCCAAATCTGCTTTCCTACTGATTTTGCATGTGCCTGTGATGCATAGTTTTGATAGAATTTCTGGGTCCTAAGACAAAATGAATGGGATCTACACAAAGCTCAGAGCTTTGATGTTAGTCTTAGCAACTTCTTTGGGAATAAATATACGCATGTGCATTCAAATGTCTAAGCTGAATTGCCAGCTATCATTCCAGCTGTCTGTCATGGTGTGATTGGTAGAATATCAATTCAGTTCTTCTTATTCTTTACAAGATGTCATCTATTATGTTAAAAATTAACTGAATGCATTTTGAAGCCACAAATAATTGGTTCTGGTTCTAGAATTAAACACCAACTGTATAGCCTTAGACAAGTTTCTCTGAGTTTCTCTGAGTTTTCTTAGATGCATGATGGATGTGTTCATCACTACCACAATTAAGCTCCTATTTCTTGCATTAGAGTAGATTATGTACTCAGAATAATTCTATCAAATAAAACAAAGTGCCACATAATATGCAAAAAATCCATGTATTACTGAGAAATTTTTCATTTGTAAAATCCCCTAACTATCCCAAATGTTAATCAATGGTGGTCTAGTTGCATAAATTATGGCAAAAGCATACCACAAAGTAGTAGGTAAAAAGAGGGGAAAAAAAGAGGAATCTCTCCATATATTGTAGTAGAGTATATTCAGAATATGTTGCTGGATAAAAAAGCTAAGTGTATAAAATTTGTATGGAAGGCTAAAATTTATCAAAAAGAGAAGTAGTTTTACGTTTATTTATTTATTTATTTTTTTCAACGTTTATTTATTTTTGGGACAGAGAGAGACAGAGCACGAACGGGGGAGGGGCAGAGAGAGAGGGAGACACAGAATCGGAAACAGGCTCCAGGCTCTGAGCCATCAGCCCAGAGCCTGACGCGGGGCTCGAACTCACGGACCGCAAGATCGTGACCTGGCTGAAGTCGGACGCTTAACCGACTGCGCCACCCAGGCGCCCCAGTAGTTTTATGTTTAAATGTATTAGAGAATAAAAAGAAGTCTGTACATGAAACAAAATGAGTATAACCAATAGGAAAGAGAATGAACAAGATAGATGGAGAGAACATATTTAGAAGTTAGCCTTTTTAAAATATACCTGTGTTTTTTTAGATTTGCTTTTATAACCATATAATTTATAAAATTTTAAAACAAATTAAATTCAAAATAGTAATATCTAAAAACAATAAAAAAATGAAAGTAAAATAAAACCAATGACTTATTTGATGCAAATGGAATCGGTAGTATCTAGATGACGATTTATGGTTCCTCTGGAGAAATGGCTGATTCTTAGGGAAGAAATTACATAAAATGAGCTGAGAACATCTTGGGGTAACAGAAGGAAAGGAAACTACCAAAGACTACTAGGATCATGTTTAAGACCCAGGAGTCACCTTAAATAAATTACTGTGGGCCAACTATGGGATAATCAGACATCTGTAAGGAAAATGGTAGCAGTGAATTGAATCACATAAAATATGTTAAAATCCATAGATTTATAATGATAATGACAACATATATACCAATTACACAAACCATTGTAAGATGTTACAGAATCAAATAGTCATTGTGAAAATGACAAATAAAGATAATCACATATTTAAATGTATTTCCAATACAGTTTGAAAGTAAAGCATCTCAAAGCTAGCTTCTACCCTTGCAGATTTCTTCTGAATTAAAGACACTATAGCTTCTATCTTGATGGTAGCATGTTGCACAAAGAATAAAGGGATGAATCCAAATACCTGGCTAAGGAGGGAACTCTAAAAGAAAGGTTGGGACAATAAATTGAGAACTCAAAATAACAAACCAGTCCAAAGGCAAATTTATAGTAAGATTTTTTATGCTATTCATGTCATTGGAGAAATCTCATTTTCATAAATATGGTCCTGCAAAAGATGTTTATATATTATATATAATATATATTATATAAACATATACATACATGCATAATATACATAACATATACATAACGTATGTATATATTATACACATATTATATATAACATATATATGTATATACATATATACACATGTATATAATATATATACATAATTATATACATACATAATTATAATATATATAATATATATATATTCTGTAGGATCTTCTCTCAAATCAAACCATAAAAGAACACATATAAACAAAATCCTAAGAAAAATTACCACCTCACAGTCAAAAATTTTAAAAGAAAAGAACAGGCATGGGATTGAGAACTAGATAAACTAAAATAGACAAAATCAAATATGTAAGAATTCATATGTCAAAATTTTCTACCAAACCCCCATAAGAGATGAAAGTTCACATACTGCTACTAGAAGAATTAAGCACTGTCCATACAATTCCACTTGTAGAAGATAACTGAAACTTCAACTTGGTCCTTCCTGGACTCTTCCTTATCCAAATTTTCCCTTTGCTGATGTTAGCCTGTATACTTCACGTAACATACTGTAACCATGAGTATGGCAGCTTTTCTGAGTTCTTGCAAATCACTGAACCTGAGGATGGTGTGGGGACCACTAACACAATGATTTAGGCAAGAAAATATGAAAGTGCTGTCAAGGAAAAAACGAATGGCAAGCCATAGATCTACAATTTCCATAGATGAGAAAGGAGACCAAGTTTCCCTGCATTCCCCAAGACTGACTTAGTGTGTCCCAAACTTAAACTGTACAAGTCTAAGAGGAAATAAGGATAATTACATAAAAGGTCAGGTGGGAGCAAAACTAGGACTAACCGAGTTCTCTAGTACATCATTATTTCTGTAATAGCTGTTTTTATTTAGCAGATACATCTTTATCCCCACTAAGATGTCTTCTCATGTGGAAGACCAAAAAGTAAGTAAGTAAGTAAATAAGTAAATAAGTAAGTAAGCAAATACAATGATACCTTCAACTATGGCACTTGGTAAGTTCCACAGAAGGTCTTAGGAAGGAGGCGGTGGGGTTGCTGCATCCATATTTAGCACGTGCTCTACCTACATCTGTGCTCCGAAGCACCACTGAGACTTGGGTCCACATCCTCTCTCCATCACTCTCCATTACTAACTACGTGAACTTTATACAAACTTTCAACCTCTATTTAGTATCAATTTCACATATTTACAATCGGGGAGAATAATATTATATTATGGTGCATTATGATTCTATTTTAATAAATAACATTACATAATGATTGTATGTAGGGTTTTGGTAAATATCAAATGATACAATGCATGAAAATCATTTAGCATGGTGACTAAACAGGTACACTTACAGATTATTTAAATATTTTTCAAATTATTTACTGTTATTACAAATAGTAGTAGTTAGTAGCTGCAGCAGCAGTCATGTGAGTGCTTTGTAATCACTAAATCATCACAGATCTAGAAAGCTTATTATGTAAAGGATAGTTGTTAGTGCAGTGTTCATCTGCTGCAAGTTCATACTATCTTTCATGCTAGCTAGCAAGCCACTTACTAACATGGTTCTCTCAGTGCTGAGCATGAAGGCATTTTATACAGTAATTTATTGCTTTGTAATTTAGTTATGGAGATAAGCAGATAACTAAAATGAACGCAGCCATGCTTTATTCAAAATATGAAGTTGTGAGTCCAGGGGAAAAAGTAAGTAAAATTCAGGACATATCAGTAGCAAAACAAATGCCCAAAGAAGCCAAACATTAATTTGCTCAAGACATTTGCCACCCTTTACCAATTAAGGTGCACTGCACTGACCCCTAAATGAGTATTTAAACTGAGAAAAGTCTCACTCCAGAGTGAGATCCGGAGACCCAATGCTCCCAAGGGCTTCAGATACGAACATAAAGGCCAGGGACAGAAATAAGTTTAGTCTGGGCAGTGCATTCGCTCCACAAAAGGTGTTAAAGCATTTCTGAAGTTAGCAGAAACTTCCACTGACATAATCAGTGAACCCGAAATCAAAACAAACTGTGCTAATTTGTTGAAACTTGAATTACAAGCTTATTTACTGTTGTTTTATTATAACGGCTTTTAACAGAACCATGGGCACATGGAAGTTTAAAAACAGAGAAATATGAAGTATCAAAAATACCTCCTCTCATCCAGCCAGTGGTGGTTTAGTTTATGTATTCTCTAAGTTATTCAAAAAGAACAATACTAGAATACATCCTTTAAAATACACTAATGTGAAGGAGAAGAAACAGCTTTGGATACTGGTAAACAAGCAAATAAGCTAATGATGTGTAAATACTTCCAGAAATACTCTGTAAATGGGTAAACACCCAGGGTGAACAGGAACAGAACTAGCCTTAACGGCCCAATATCCCCTTATCTTTATGATGTGACGATTTTTACTCAGGGAACATCTGCCAAGCCTAGCCACAATTTACTTCTAAATTTAATTTAGTTTTTAATGCTTAGGGGAATTTTAAGCCTTTTTCCTGGTTTAAAGATTCTTAAATAATACAAAAATCCTGTTAGAGTTGGGAAATGTGAACAATTAACTTTTTATTGGGTAAAACCTGAACAATGACTAATTTTTCAATAGTGACCATGAACAAAAGCTGATTGCAGATGTAATGGATATATTCTTGAATAAAAACAGGAAAAAACAGAAAAGAAGAAAGGAGTATTGAAAAACAAAATCTGAGAAATTGGAAATTGGTCATGGTAATCTTTTCCTTTTCAAAATGTTTCTTCAGAGGGGCGCCTGGGTGGCGCAGTCGGTTGGGCGTCCGACTTCAGCCAGGTCACGATCTCGCGGTCCGTGAGTTCGAGCCCCGCGTCAGGCTCTGGGCTGATGGCTCAGAGCCTGGAGCCTGTTTCCGATTCTGTGTCTCCCTCTCTCTCTGCCCCTCGCCTGTTCATGCTCTGTCTCTCTCTGTCCCAAAAATAAATAAACGTTGAAAAAAAAATTAAAAAAAAAACCAAAATGTTTCCTCAGATGCGCAAAAAATGTTGTATGCCTTAAAGTTACACATTATATGTCAACTATATCTCAATAAAGCTGGAAAAAAAGCAGTTGAAAAGCAGTACTTTTAGCAACTCTAAGTGGGTAGTCTGCTACACCACCAATAAACGAAAGGCCAGATCATCCCACAGTTGGCTGGATTGAGGTACTGTGATAGAGGAAAGAAATAAGAAGGTATATCAGGAGATTAAGAGAGTTTGATAGTTACTATGAGGCTGACAGTGCCCTCAGAAATGACAGGGTCAGAAAAATATAAATAACTAATGTTGCAATACTGTTAATTGAGTTACTGACTCCAAATTATCAGGTGATCATTATGATGAATGGTGATGATTGTGATGATGAGTTTTTTTCAAAATAGCCCAATATTAGTGTCACATTAGTAGACACTAATAAATATTCATTATGTTTACTTATGCTGAATTTAATAAGAAAAGTAGCCATAAAAGAAATTTGGAGAATACTAAATCTGAGAGGAAAGCAAATTTTCAGTTATGGACTTGCTCAGTATTTTGCAAAATGTACTCCTTTTTTTTCCTATCTGTAAGGCCAAAGGAGTTAGAACCCAAGATACCTAAGGATGTTTTTGTCTTTATTATTCCAGTATGCAGTAGTTCCCAAATTTGAGGTGGCCAAGGAGACACAAAGAATATTTCACAGACAAGGTTTTGTGTGTTTATGTGTGTGTGTGCACACATGTGTGTACTTTGTCCTTGAGGTGTTGATATCATATATAAACAATGTTTAACTGCAAATAACTTAAAGAAAATTTCAAGAAATTCCTTTTACATTTAAGGTACTTAACTCTAAAAATAAAGTAACTAAAGCAGGATCTGTAGCAAAGAAGCTAACCATAATCCCTGAGTCCCTGACAGCATTTCTTTCATACAGCATGTTTATAGCATATAATCAGAGCTAGAAGAGTAGTGAATCCAGAAAAACAAAGCAGTTATCATATTTGTACAAAAAATTTCTTACAAAGATATAAATCACATGTGTTAAGGTATTGGTTAAAGCCATGTAATCTGGGGTTAGATTGCTTTTGTTCAAATCTTAGCTCTACTAATTACGATGTAAAATGAGGCTGGTTATTTAACCTATTAATTGCTTGATTTCTCATTATTAAATGAAGCATACACCTTCTATTCAACTCAGCAATCCCACTGCTAATATCCCAAGAGAAATGAAAACATGTCTCAGTAAATATATATCCATACCAAAAAATCCAACACAAGTACTTATTGTGGCTTTATGTGTGATCACCAAAATTCATAATCTCCAAGAATCAACCCAAATAACCATTAACTTGTAAATGGGTAAACTGTGGCACATCCATATACTACTACTCAAGAATAAGAACGAATGAACCACTGATTAACACATGGATATTTGCCATAGCATGGATGAATCTCAAATACATTATACAAAATGAAAAAGGTTGTATATTGTATAATTTCATTTACATGGTATTATGGAAAGGCAAATGCATGAGGACACAAACGAAATCAATGGTTACTATGGCTATAGATGAGGAGAGACTACTGACTCCAAAGGGCATGAGGGAAAATTTGTGGGTAATAGGACTGTTGATTAGAGTGTGATTATATGACCTTATTCATCTATTAAAGTTCACAGAACTGTGCGTTAACAAAATATGACTTTGTAAGTTATACCTCAAAACACTTAAGAGAAATAGAAACATGATAGAAGCACCTACTTCATCAAGTTGTTATGAAGACTAAGAAATATCATGCACATAAAATATTGTAGTGTTTCACACATTAAGCACTCAACAAATGCTAGCTATCATACCTGCCATAATCCTAACTCTTCATAACTGTAATGGTGAATAGTTTTGTTAGGTGAAAATTATTTATAAATAAGTAACAGTTACTTTTTAATAACTGTTTATAAAAATTGAGGGTTTTTTGGTTTAATAACTGATTGGTGTATAGTGAGGCCACCTGTTCCTAACACATTAAAGATGATTGCAACGTTCTCAGGGTTGTGTTTCCAAGACAGATTCACATACTGAGGCTGCCCATTTTTTTTTTTTTTTTTTTGGGACAGAGAGAGACAGAGAATGAACGGGGGAGGGGCAGAGAGAGAGGGAGACACAGAATCGGAAACAGGCTCCAGGCTCCGAGCCATCAGCCCAGAGCCTGACGCGGGGCTCGAACTCACGGACCGTGAGATCGTGACCTGGCTGAAGTCGGACGCTTAACCGACTGCGCCACCCAGGCGCCCCGAGGCTGCCCATTTTTAGTGACAAATAAGATCCACTCATAATCAAAAATAAAATGAAAAGGAATTTTGCTTGCTTTTCAGAGCCATTCAATCTTTTTTCTTTTTCTTTCTTTCTTTCTTTCTTTCTTTCTTTCTTTCTTTCTTTCTTTCTTTCTTTCTTTTTCTTTTTTTTCCTTTCCTTCTTTTTTTTCTTCCAGAGTCCCCAAGCCTCCAGCCCAGAGACCAAGATAAGAAGTCTTCTTTCGTTTCACCAGGGCTTTGACTTCTTTCATTTCTACCTCCCCAGCATCTTCTCTCAGTCCCCTTCTTCTGTAGAGACTCATAATATATGTAGTAGATGTCGTGTTCCCTTCCCGTATCCATGTCACATCTTCCAACTATAGCCTAATCTTCACATCCACCCAGTTTTACAAAAACCTTGATTTGGTAAGTCAATCAAACAATCCCCTTTACAAGGTGCCTGGTGCATAGTGGTTGCTAAATTGATATTCCCCTACCCATAAGTAGAGATCAGAGCAGAGTGTAGCAGTGGTTGTTTAGAGGTTGGTAGGAAGAGATCTCTCTCTATATGTCTCTAGGAATGGTGACATACATAGATTCTGCAAGAATCACCATGTGGAAAGCCAGCTATGAGACAAAGGGCAACCTGATTCAATTTTTTACCATTTCAGGGACCAGCAAGTTTTCTCTGTTGCTTAAGGCATTTGGAGAAATACATATACACATACATATAGATATACACATATACATATTCACACACACTCAAAAACATTTTTTAAACGTTTATTTTTGAGAGACCAAGAGAGACAGAGCATGAGCAGGGGAGGGGCAGAGAGAGAGGGAGATAAAGAATCTGAAGCAGGCACCAGGCCCTGAGCTGTCAGCATAGAGCCCGGCGCGGGGCCTGAACCCATGAACTATGAGATCATGACCTGAGCCGAGGTCAGACACTTAACCAACTGAGCCCCTCACATACATTTTTTAATGGCACCAAGAACATCTCAACCAATGCATTTACTTCTGCATTAATATTTCAGTTTTCCAAGTCCATTAAGGTTCACATGTGTTACAGTATACAACTAATCTGATAAATTAATATACAGTAAGCTCTTAATGACATGTAATACAGAAATTCTTACAAAATACATACATATATTTTAATAGGTAATTTAGCAATATTATTTTAAATGTAAATTGCATAACACTAGGCAGATTTTGTAAAAAAAATTTTTTTTAAAGCCACAGAAATTTCCTAAAAATCTCCACAAATACTGTCTTATAAAAATGTTCTTTGGCTTGTTGCCCCTCACACTTTCAAAATAGTAAACTAATCTGTAGTTCTTCATCTCTGCTTTCTAAAATCAAATATGTTTGGCAGATTAAAAAATGTACAATTTCTCTGTTTCACAAAAATAAATAAAATTACTTAGAATTTTAACAAGGATATATGAATTAGATATAGGGATTATGGGTTAATATCTATTAGTATTTCTTTTGAAACTTTATAAAAGAAAGTGATTTCTCTTTAACCTTCAAAAAGAGAGCATCAGATTCATAGCACAAACCCCAGGTTTTTTTCAGAGTGAAAACAAAAATTCAGAGACGTTATCTTCATCGATGAAAATGAGTGATTAACAATAAATTATTGCCCTAGAATTTCCCAGAACTAGCTTTTGGTTTTTGTATTTGTTTTATGTTATAACTGTCCTACATAGAAAGTCATTATATCCTGTCATTCTTGGATTTTCAGCAAGAAACTTGTTTTTAGCAAGATGACTTTCTTTCACACTCAAATGTACCAATGACTAATTTTTGTTCCAATCCTACCCAAACTACTCATTATGTCCCTCAAAACCAGAGGATGCACTTGACACCTTTGTACATAGCTGAGTCATCATTTTCCATATGGTTATCTATGTACTACCATCCTTCCAATCATTTTGGAAGAACATAATTCAAAGTCTAGAGTAAAACAACACACATTTTTTTTTCAACTCACCCACATCCAGCAAGTTAACAAGTCATTTAGTCAATCATTGTAGCTTTTTCTCAGCTGCCCCTCTTTATTTTCCTTTTTATATCTATCCTCAGTCTGTCCTTTAATATTTCCTGTGTAAATGAATATTCTCTTAGCTGCTTTCCTTACTTCCTATCTTCTCATTTATTCTCCTATTCAAATTCATCCTTCCCAGTACAAATTACTTGAAAACAAAAATGAAAATGAAAACATTTCACCTTGGTATTTAACATCTCCATCTTCATGTTTTGGCTCAGGCTCCCCCACCCACCTGTATTTTCATTTATCACTTCTGCCCACATATTGAATTCTATCCATCCCCAAAAGTTCATCTCAAATATCAATCTTTCACTAAAAATGTTCTGAGTGCCCATATTCAATGTGACTGCTCTTCTTTGCATCTCTTTTTTGAATAGAATTTGTTGCTTGCCTATGCCATTTAAAATTCCCTATGTCCTTAAATATACTTTTAATCTTTCTGTTGGTGGATTCTACATTTCTGGAGGGCACAAACTCTACCCTTTTAATCTTCATACTCTCTGTCTCAACTACCTATAAAAATCAAGTGATCAATAATGATCAACCACGATGATCAAGAATGAATACTGCTTTCATCAATATGTTCTCCCAATTCAAAGTTGATATTTCTTTCTGATACTAGCCACTGAGCAAAATTATTTTTGCATGTGGGCAAAGTTTAGTTGAGTTTTTGATGGGATATTTTGAGATAAAATTATAGTGTCCCTGATAGTCAATAATTTACACATATTCTGTCTGGGGAAATAGGGGTAAATCAAGAGTGACACACAAATATCTCCAAACGTAAGAACTGGCAAAGTATAGCAACGATCAAAGATCAAAGTGTAACAGTCTGGGAAGACTTCTTTAAGGGCTTAAGACAGGGTCTTCTATATTGGTCTAATTACTTAATTAGGCTGAAGTCACAAGAAGTATAATTTGTAGTTAAAATGTCAGAAATGAGTTTGGTGTTAGTGGACTATTTATTTTTTTTTAATTTTTTTTTCAACGTTTTTTTATTTTATTTTTTGGGACAGAGAGAGACAGAGCATGAACGGGGGAGGGGCAGAGAGAGAGGGAGACACAGAATCGGAAACAGGCTCCAGGCTCTGAGCCATCAGCCCAGAGCCCGACGCGGGGCTCTAACTCCCAGACCGCGAGATCGTGACCTGGCTGAAGTCGGACGCTTAACCGACTCCTCCACCCAGGCACCCCAGTGGACTATTTATTAAATCTGAAGATTATTAAGGTACAAATACACATTTTTTTTTCCTGAGGAGCTGAGATCCTATTAAATTAAGCACTTCAAGAATTCAAACACAAACATTACAAGTGCTACTAGTTAATATTTATTGTTTTGGACTTCAGTAGGAACATAGTCTGATATTTATGCATACTGTCTCTCTGCTGAAGTCATCTGTCAATTACTACTTGTCATTTGTACCATCCTACCATAGCCTTGGCAGGCATTATTGTCAAACTTGATCCAGTAGATGAAGTGGTGCCACTGAAAACAATTGAAAATGGATGTGTGCTAATTTCAGTCTTTTAGTTAGGGAAAGGGAAGGCGTGAAGTTGGAAGATTTTGTAGAGTGAGATAATGCATTTGAATAGAATCTTCACTCTTTTTAAAAATCACTTATTTGTCTGGGTTACTCTTTTGTTGTGGCATGGAAATTTTCAAAGTATTTAACAAAAGGTTGATCATATGCTTGACTGTACAAAGCACTATGACTGAACAAACAGAGCTGGTGTGAAGTTTCTGTTTTCCGGAGGCTGGAGATGCAGTGTGATTAGTTGTGACATTTTGAAGGGTGTGAATGGATTTAGAACAGTGTAATGGACACAGATTGCATTTTGAATTAGTTGCCAAATAGTTATAAACTCAAGCACCATCAACCAATTTATTTACCTTTCATCATTTCGAGACCAAAAAAGAGTAAGAATATTGCACTAATCTTTTTAAAGGGTAATCTGTATTAGATTTTCCAAAAGCATGTTATCAGAGATATTAAAATTTCAGGACTGACTTTACACAGAGGTAGACCCAGTAAGTAAATGAAAACTGATACTTTATCTGTCATATAGGTATTTTATTTTTTCTGTTTCCTAAGGTTTGGAATAGTGGATATCATCTGGATCCAGAATGAAATTGAAAGAAGTGACTAGATACGTGGATGTTTTAAGGATAAGATCGTTCCTCACCCTGAAAAACTGACTTTGATTACATATCACAGAATAAGTAGTTTGACAACTCAGTTACTAAAGGTAGCACTGGCTAATTAAAAAGATCTGCCAATAGATCCCAGAAGTGCTATTCTTAATTATTTATAAAACCGAAACTATTTGAACACACTGAATTTCTCGTTGAATCAAAATCTGCCTGGGCATCTGGAGATCTCCCAAACTATGTGTTTCTTGTTTTGGCCCATGCGACTGACTTAGCTTTCCCCTTTAATCTCAGCTCCATAGCTGAGAATTGTGGCTTCTTCTCATTTGACCAACTTGCAGAGCTGCCAGCTGGTAGCTACCCTGGCCCCAAAGATCTTAGCCCTGGTTCTCACTACTCAACAGAAATGACTCACAGAATACCAGTATCAGACAAGGCAACTCTAGTGTGATGGTATAGGACAAAAAAGACACTTTCTGACAGTACTCACAGCAAAGAAAAGACCTGTTTCTTTGATCCCTTCTCAAAATTACCTATTATGGACCCAAATTTCATAACTAATCCCTTCTGACACCTTCTGAGACAGCATTCATTTCCTTAGCACGTTCAGTTTCCTTTTACCAGCAAATAATAAACTCAGCTTTGTTTGCTATTAAGTGTGTTCTCTGTGGTCACTGACAGGTAGGTATTGATAATTAATTCATTAAATATTTATTATACGAGTTGTATAATCACAGTGCTCTGGTAGATCAACCATGGTTACCATGGTAGATAAAAAAGATGAAGATATCTCTGTGTTAAAAAGGTGTACTGCACTTTAGAGAATTGAATACTCTCAATGATTCCTGTATGCTAAGCACTATGCTAATCATTTTATGAACATTAACTCAGTGATCCTTCCTACAGTCCCAGAAAGACGTGCTATTATCTTTATTGTGTCCACTATGCAACTGGCCTTACAAGAGTTAAACATATCATCTACGGTATTTCTGGCAGAAATAAAAATTCGCCACTCAGATCACCCACTAAGGGGAGCAAAATGGACTGACAGCCTCATTTGTCATTTCCTTGATCCACCACTGTGTTGCCATCCAGGCCATGCTCCTTCTAGCTGCACAGTGGGAGTTTTAATGTTGGCTCATTCTGGGAGGACAGGACCCATAACAGATAGCTGGGCTCAAAGACTCCCCATTGACCTAGCCAAACCCTTCTTAGAGTCTGAAATTCTTCCTACCCAACCCTTGTTCCTTCTTCCTTTTCTTTTACAGGTGACAGACCTGTACCGTCTCTCCCTTGTCTGTCACACGTGTTTCCCCAGTATCTCTCTTAGACATCTTATCTCATCTTGGCATTTGCTTTCTGGAGGGCCAGGACTCACACAGTCACTCTGAGTGTAGGCAGAGGAGTTAAATTTTAATATTGGACTGCCTATTACTGCTGTCCCTAACGTTTTTAACAATCACTGAAGGAATGAGACCACTTTAACTGTCAAATCTTGAAGAATGATTTTTAAGATGCCAAAAGAGCAAGTTTAACTAAGATAGTGCCAAACATTTTATAAAATCTGTCTGAGCTGTGTCATGCTTAACTTCATATGAGATATGGATTTCCTCCTCTAATTCCTCTACCCATTTATTCCTGGGACTTAGGTTGCCTCTTGTCTCTGATACCTATATTTGAATTGTGGATTTCCATATTCTTTTTTTTATATAATTTATTGTCAAATTGGCTAACATACAGTGTGTACAGTGTGCTTTTGGCTTGGGGGGTAGATTCTCATGATTCATTGCTTACATACAACACCCAGTGCTCATCCCAACAAGGGCCCTCCTCAATGCCCATCACCCATTTTCCCTCTCTCCCACCCCCCATCAACCCTCAGTTTGTTCTCTGTATTTAAGAGTCTCTTATGGTTTGCCTCCCTCTGTCTCTGTTTGTAACTATTTTCTCCCTTCCCTTTCCCCATGGGCTTCTATTACGTATCTCAAGATCCAATATGAGTGAAACATGTGATATTTGTCTTTCTCGGACTTATTTCACTTATTCTATTAGCTCTGATCAGAATTTTTTTTCCTCCTGTAAAAAATCTTTCACCCTTCAAAATTCACTCAGTTTCTTGAGAGCAGTATTGATGTATCTGAAGACATAATCTGTTCTTCCTTTCTTCACACTTAATAGTTTGTGCTTATCATATACAATGAAAATCTCAGGTTCTCCTACTTTTACCTCTATTAATGTCAACAGGAAACTTTTTTTTTAAATAATTGCAGCTGCTTGCAGAGTAATGAGTGAATAAGTGAATGAATTAATAACCACTTATTTTTTTTTTAACGTTTATTTATTTTTTTGGGACAGAGAGAGACAGAGCATGAACGGGGGAGGGGCAGAGAGAGAGGAAGACACAGAATCAGAAACAGGCTCCAGGCTCCCAGCCATCAGCCCAGAGCCCGACGCGGGGCTCAAACTCACGGACCGCGAGATCGTGACCTGGCTGAAGTCGGACGCTTAACCGACTGCGCCACCCAGGCGCCCCAATAACCACTTATTTTAAAAATTCTTGGTTCTGACTCATGGGAGTTTCTGGTGTTTCCACTGCTGTATACCCAATGTACTGACTCATAAAATTTAGAGTTGCATGCCTGATATGTGATATCTTGACCAGGTATGTTATCTTGACTAGTTTTCTACAAAATTAGAGTATCTCTGGATATGATATTATAGATGTAATATAACATGGAATGTAAGCCAAATGATGGCGATAATTTCATCAGTCCTGTCATTGCTCTATATCCAGTACCTGGCATGTGTTAGGAATCCAGTGAATGAACATACTACCAGAGTATGTAGAATACTGTAAAACACAACAAAAGGTCTTGGCAGGAAGATAAGAGCTAGTATAGAATTCTTGAAGATGTAAAAACTTGACCTTTAGAGAAGGAGTATATGAACTTAATTATATAATTGAAGATTATTTGAAAGTATGCAGCACTAGAGAGCTCTGACAATTATACAAAGGCCCATCAATGCCCAAATACTCATATATAAGCTCAGAGATAACAAGAGCATGACATAAGTGACCTCCATCAAACTTGATCTATTCATGATTGTGCTGTGAATTACTAAAGCATCCATCTTTAGCTCAGGCAGTGAAAAAAAATTTTAAGGCCAGAATCAAGACAGGGAGACAGTAAATAAAATTTGAAACTGTTCTGTGGTTAAACTCTTATATAGCAATGCATCCATTATGGTATACGGCTGAAGTTCTGATACACACTATTTCATGGCAGATTATCCATTTTATGATCTTCAAAAAATGCAAAAAGATTTCTAGGTGTGGTAAATGGAACAAATTGGAGCTACATTTATTACTAAATATGGAGTAGATAAAGTGCATTGACTTAAATATAAGTATAAAATAAAATAAAGGTAAGAATGAAAACAATAAGAAATACAGATTAAAATATGAATAACAACCTCTTTCATGCCAAGGGTACTCTATGCAAAGAACTGACCACTTATTTATAGAACAATAAATCTTCATTGAGATATTATACTTAAAGTTGGAAGAATCTCTGCCAAGCGATAATATT
Source organism: Herpailurus yagouaroundi (assembly GCF_014898765.1). Taxonomy (NCBI): domain Eukaryota; kingdom Metazoa; phylum Chordata; class Mammalia; order Carnivora; family Felidae; genus Herpailurus; species Herpailurus yagouaroundi. Next base: position 3,248,224 of record NW_024412452.1, read on the forward strand.
CCCTGTGATAATCACAGGTCTATAAAGTACCCACTGGAATATCTGGATTAAAATGAAATATGGTTTAACCAATAAAGTGGATGAGGGGTGCCTGGGTGGTGCAGTCGGTTAAGCGTCCGACTTCAGCCAGGTCATGATCTCGCGGTCTGTGAGTTCGAGCCCCGCGTCGGGCTCTGGGCTGATGGCTCAGAGCCTGGAGCCTGTTTCCGATTCTGTGTCTCCCTCTCTCTCTGCCCCTCGCCTGTTCATGCTCTGTCTCTCTCTGTCCCAAAAATAAATAAACATTGAAAAAAAATTAAAATAAAATAAAATAAAATAAAATAAAATAAAATAAAATAAAGTGGATGTTTGGCCACGACAAAGCAAAAATTACCGTGAACTAATGTTAATGAAAAGTAGTACAGACCTCCTCATGACAGAAGAAAGCTGATGGGAAAATTTTCAATAAAATTCCTATGAACATATCCATTTAGTAATGACAAGCTTCCTTTGTGAAGTTTAGAGTAGGTGTAAGCATTGAAATACTTCTGACTATTCTGACTGGTAAATTGTGCTGACTGGCCTGTCTTTATAGGCAAACTCAACAATATTTCAGTTATGACTCTGCTGCTCTAAAAGAAAAGGCTCATACTGATTGAGATTGAAAATGTTTTTAAAAAATATAATAAAAATTCAAAAGCAGTGCTTGGCACAGGCTTACTTCTTTATCAAAAATGCTCTTTATGCTGTCCCAAATCTCTGACTTATATTTAGTTAGTCATTCACTCGTGCATCTGTCAAATCCTTCCTAATTGCCAGTAAGTGCCTAGTAACTGGGAGGATAATGAGTACAATCTAGAAGGGAAGTCAGGCAAGCCTCTTCCAAGTGTGAACATGTACCTTAGCTTTTACAGGCTGCCTCACCTTCCTCCTAAATAAATGTCCCGTTAAAGTCCTGTTGGCGGACAAACAGAGGTAGGAGAGGTCCCACAATGGGGAAAGGGACCAACAGTTTCAAATTAGAAGCCATCTGGCCTCAAATTCCCACCACCACCATGGACAAACAATTCTCAAGTTGTTTTACTCAGTGCATCTGTTCTGGGGGTGCAAATCAAAAGCTTCAAATAAATCTTGAATATTCTCAGCTTCTGTTGTGGAATAAAAAACGATTGTTTTTGCTAACTATCAAATAGTTAATAAAATAAAAACTTTACCAAAAAATCCCCAAACATTTCTAATTATCAGTCTGAAGGAGAGAGCAGTGATTAGTAAACAGACTGATTCAAGTAAATTACCTATATTATGTCTTTCAATCCTCACAATAATCTGGAAACCATGGCAGAGCAAAGTGCAGTATCTTGTCCAAGGTTGTGATACAAGGAAATGGCTGACCTTGGATCTGAATCCAGAGTCCACATCTTTAATCCCCCTCTAAGTTTTGTGATATTCTAAGGCAATGTGAGTTAAGACTGATGGGTCAAATTTACACAGAGATAAATTTCAATTCAAAATAAAATGTATTTTCAGCAATTATATGGTTGCATTAATTAAACATACTCATTCTTGATGTAGTGGTTTCATAGCCTCAACTTTTAGGTCCTGGGAGTATTGAAGAAGAAATTAACCAGCCATCTATCAGAGATAGTACATGTGAACCTGAATTGTGTTTCTAGTGATGGTAAATTATTTTAGCATTTAAATGTTAAAACATTCCTGTCTTAGTCTAAATCCTTAGTGGCAAAAAACAAAATTCAGTCCAGGTAACTTACATATAGATTAATTTATCATAAAGAACTGTAAGAATAAAAAGAAAACATCATGAAAGCCAGTAAGCAAAAATACAGAAGGGTCCCAAGGTGAACTAGGATGATGTCCGGTTCCTTTCTTGATAGACCAGTAGATAAATAGATGTAAAAATAACATGTTTTATAGTTACAGTAAACTAAATATGTATATTTTAAATACATTTACTATATAGCTTGTCAATTATACCTAAATAAATGTTTAAAATGGTGAGGTTTTTCTACTCTAAAGACACAGTAATAAAACACTGTTTCTTTAGCTCTGCATATATCTATATATATATATTTACATCAGGGCGGGGAGAAAAGGAGAAAACTATTATCTGTTGGCCATAGGCTACCAAAGTCTGTTTCAGGGACGTATTAGCACTTCCTAAAACATAAACCTACAATTAGCTTTGTGTTGCTGGCATGGTAGGTCAGCATGACAATATACAGTCATGTTGAGTTAAGGAAAAAAAAAATTCATTCCTCAGTTTGAGTCATGTATTCACCACTGGCACAACCATCTGTAGAGAGTAGCCACATCACCTGAAGTTAATGTGGCTTTCCAAAATCATTACACTACCTAGAACTGAGCTAGGTGTGGGGAGTCCTTATAAAATAGTATGTGTGTATGCTGGATGGATAGATTTCAATTTGAAAGTTGGCTTGGTCAGCATTCATACCCTTTTTGTTTCCTGGTTCTTCCAAGTCTCCTCAATAATCTATTCCCAATCTAATTAAACCCCTAAATTCTAAAAGTCTAAATTCCTATTGTAGAAAAGAAATTCAACTGAGGTAGGATATCTTATTTGATTAGAAGTTATGTCAAGTCTCAATCATTCTGCCCTTCATTCCTATCCAGCTATTACCAGCTTAGATTACCAAACTTCAGGAATTTAAACCAGAACCCAGTCTCTAATTCCTATGAACATGAGATGGGTAGGAAAAACAATTTAATTTTATGCAGAAGTCTTTTGGTATTAAACCTTCTTTGCATATGCACAATGTTAACCTTCTGTTTTTAATCTTTTGGTCACAAACATACCTCCAAACTGAGACTTTTATGTGAATTTGCAGACCAGAATTCTTTTGTAGGTGACAAATTTGGACTGTCATGCCAGCTTGACAGATGAGCCATGTGATCTGAGTTCTTGCCCATCAGTGATCAGAGTCAGATGTCATAAGTGAGTGAGGGAGCTGACAAAGATTTACATCAGTTCATATGTTCTGATCTCATAGCAAAATTTAATTTTTCTGTAACATTTATTATACAAATAATATTATAGAATAGTACTTCTTCCTTAAATATTTTGTAGAATGTATCAGTGAAGCCATCTGGGTCTGGAGTAGTTTTTGCAAGAAGTTTTGGTTTATTTGCTTTTTACTAATAGTGAATTTTTTAAAAATAGTTATAGAATAATTTAGGCTATTTCTTAAGTTTCAGTAGTTGTATCATTCAAGGAATTTGTCCATTTTATCTATTTACCTGAATTTATTAGCATGAATTAATTTATATTAGACCTTTATTTTATTTTTAATATCTGAGCATTCTGTAGCAATGTTCCTTTATAATTACAGGTGTCATTCTTGTTTCTTCACTCATTTTTTACCGGTCAGTCTGAATGGAAATTTATCAATTTTACTGTTCTTCTCAAACAACAGGTTTTCGGTTTCATGCAATTTCTTTAGTATTTCTCTGGGTTCTGTTTAAATAATTTTGGCTGTGATCTATGTTCTTCCTTTATTCTGCATACTTTTTCTAGTTCATGGATTTGAGGTCATTGATATGATGTCTTTTTTTTTCTTTTCTGATAGGCCATAAATTTCCAACTGAATACTGCATGAATGGCATCCCATAATTTTGATATGTTACATTTTCATTTTTAGTTACTACAAAATGCTTTAAACTTTCCTTTATGAATCCTTTTTTGAAGTACAGCTTATTTCAAAGTGTGGTATTTAGTTTACAAATTTCAAAGTGTGGTATTTAGTTTAAAAATAAGAAAAAAATTCACAGATCTTTTGTTAATATTACCAGTTTAATTCCATTATGGTCAAAGAACATACATTGTATGAATTAATTGAAAATTTATTGAGACTTTTGTTGTAGCTCAGAATATGCTCTCTCTCTTGGTAAATGTCCCATGTGGACTTGAAAAGAATATCCATTCTACTGTTGCTGTGTAATGTATCCCATAACTTTCAATTAGGTCAAGTTGGCTAAAATTGTTATTCTAGTTTTCTATACCTTCCTAATTTTCTATTTATTCCATCAATTTTTCAGAGATAGATATTGAAATCATATCAGGTGATTTCACCTTTTTCTCCTTGCAGTTCTGTAAGATTCTGCTTCAGGCATTTGAAGCTCTATTATTATTGCATAAATATTTAGGATTTGTGTGCTCTCTTGATAACCCAACACTTTTATCACTGTGAAATGACTTCATTTATCTCAGATAATATTCTCTACTCCAAAATTTTTTGTATGATATTAATATAGCCATTCAAGCTTTTTTTTTCTCAATAAATGAAAATTATTGTCAAATTGGTTTCCATACAACACCCAGTGCTCATCCCAAAAGGTGCACTCCTCAATACCCACCACCCACCCTCCCCTCCCTCCCACCCCCCATCAACCCTCAGTTTGTTCTCAGTTTTTAAGAGTCTCTTCTGCTTTGGCTCTCTCCCACTCTAACCTCTTTTTTTTTTCCCTTCCCCTCCTCCATGGGTTTCTGTTAAGTTTCTCAGGATCCACATAAGAGTGAAACCATATGGTATCTGTCTTTCTCTGTATGGCTTATTTCACTTAGCATAACACTCTCCAGTTCCATCCATGTTGCTACAAAGGGCCATATTCAAGCTTTCTATTAGTGTTAGCATGTATCATTCCTCATTATTTTACTTTTAACCTATTTGTGTCTTTATATTAAAACTTACTTTCCAATGTAAGCAGCATTAACTTGGGCCTTGCTTCTTCAACCAATTTATAATTGTTAATTAAATTTAATATGATAATGTCATTAGTTTGAATCTATCATTTAACTCTTTGTTTTAATTTTTTTTTTTTTTTTACATTTTATTTTTGAGAGAGACAGACAGACAGCGTGAGCAGGGGAGGGACAGAGAAAGAGGGAGACACAGAATCCGAAGTAGGCTCCAGGCTGAGCTGTCAGCATAGAGCCTGATGCAGGGCTCGAACCCACCAACCATAAGATCATGACCTGAGCTGAAGCTGGAAGCTTAACCAACTGAGCCACCCAGGTGCCCCTTAACTCTTTGTTTTATATTTTTAAACCTTTGTTTCTTCTTTATATACCCTTTGTCTGGATTCTTTTATTATTTTGTGTTTTTTTTTCTTTCTGTTAATCTACTAACTACAACTTTTTTATACTTTAATCGTTGCTTTAGAGTTTATAATATACATCTTTACCTTATCAAAAGCCAACTTTTAATAACACTGTATAAAATAAACATAATTAAGAACAAGACAAAAATACATTTCCGTGCCTCACCTTCTAGCTTTTACAGTATTTTTTAAATGTTTTATTTATTTTTGAGAAAGAGAGAGAGAGAGAGAAAGAGTCAGAGCTTGAGGAGGGGAAGAGCAGAGAGAGAGAGGGAGACACAGAATCCAAAGCAGGTACCAGGCTCCACACTGTCAGCACACAGCTCAATGCGGGCCTCGAACTCATGAAGCACAAGATCGTGACCTGAGCTGAAGTCAGATAACTGACTGAGCCACCCAGGAGCCCCTAAAGTATTGTTCTTATACATTTTATTTATACATATTTTATAAACATAAACCCACAGCAATCTTCCTTTAAGTAGTCAGCTATACTTCAAAGATAATGTTATAAGAAAAATAATGTTATATAATTATTCAAGCAGTTACCTTTTCTGTTACAACTTATTCCATTTTTAAAAATCTGGTGACAGTTTCTCTTTGCCTGAATGACTTGTTTTGATCTGTTTTAAAATATGGATTTGCTGGCGACAAATACTTTCAGCTTTTGTTATGTCTGAAAATGTTATTTTGCTTTCCTTTTTTTTTTTTTTTATTTAAAAAGTTAGTTAACATATGATGTGTATGTATTTCAGGAGAAAAATTTAGTGATTCATCACTTACTTATAACACCCAGTCCTCATCCCAACAGATGCCCTTCCTAATGCCCATTACCCATTTAGCCCAACCCTCAGCTTATTCTCTGTAGTTAAAAGTCTCTCATGGTTTGTCTCCCTCTGTTCTTATCTTATTTTTCCTTCCCTTCCCCTATGTTCAGCTGTTTAGTTTCTTAAATTCCACATATGAATGAAATTATATGATACTTTTCTCTGACTTATTTCACTTAGCATAATACACTCTAGTTCCATCCATGCTGTTGCAAATGGCAAGATTTCATTCCTTCCGATTGCTGACTAGTATGCCATTGTATATGTATTTATACTACATCCTCATCCATTCATCAGTTGATGGACATTTGGACTCTTTCCATACTTTGGCTATTATTGATAGTGCTCCTATAAACATTGGGGTGCATGTGCCCCTTCGAATCAGCATTTGTTCATACTTTGGATAAATACCCAGTAGTGCAATTACTGGGTCATAGGGTAGTTCTATTTTTTTTTTTTTTAATTTTTTTTTTCAATGTTTTCATTTATTTTTGGGACAGAGAGAGACAGAGCATGAACGGGGGAGGGGCAGAGAGAGAGGGAGACACAGAATCAGAAACAGGCTCCAGGCTCCGAGCCATCAGCCCAGAGCCCGACGCGGGGCTCGAACTCACGGACCGCGAGATCGTGACCTGGCTGAAGTCGGACGCTTAACCGACTGCGCCACCCAGGCGCCCCAGGGTAGTTCTATTTTTTAACATTTTGAGGAACCTCCATACTGTTTTCCAGAGTGGTTGCACCAGTCTGCATTCTTAACAGTGCAACGGGGTTCCTCTTTCTCTGCATCCTTGCCAACATCTGCTGCTTCCTGAGTTGTTCATTTTAGCCATTCTGACAGGTGTGAGGTGGTATCTCATTGTGGTTTTCATTATATTTCCCTAATGATGAGTAATGCTGAGCATTTTTTCATGTGTCTGTTAGCCATCTGGATATTTTCTTTGGAAAACTGTCTATTCATGTCTTCTGCCCATTTCTTCACCCTGTATCTGATATGTCATTTGTAAATATCATCTCCCATTCCATAGGTTGCCTTTTAGTTTCATGACTGTTTCCTTCAATGCGCAGAACCTTTTTACCTTGATGAGGTCCTGATAGTTCATTTTTGCTTTTGTTTCCCTTGCCTCCAGATACAGGTCTTTCATCCATTTTGATTTTTTTTTCTTTTTTCTTAATTTTTTATTTATTTTTGAGAGACAGAGACAGAGCACAAATGGGGGAAGGCAGAGAGAGAGCGGGAGACACAGAATCCAAAGCAGGTTTGAGGCTCTGAGCTGTCAGCACAGAACCCAATGTGAGCCTTGAACTCACAATCTGTGAGATCATGACCTGAGCTGAAGTTGGATAGTTAACGGACTAAGCCACCTAGGTGCCCCTAGGTCTTTCATTCATTTTGAATTATTATTGTGTATGGTGTTATTTTCTTATTGTATTTTCTTATTTATTTTTTTAATTTTTCTTTTAATTTTTAAATTTTTAAAATTTTTCAACTTTTTTTTCTTTTCTTTCTGTCTTTTTTTTTTTTTTCCTTTTCTACCAGGCTTCTCTCAACAAGCAGACCCAAACACACCTAGGATCTAGCTTCCTTTAACTGATTTTTGTTTTGTTTTTAATTTTTTTAATTTTAATTTTGTATTTTATTGTTTTTCTTCCTCCAAAATAACAAGATGGAGGAATTTACCCCAAAAGAAAGAAATGACAAAATGACAGCCAGGTATTTAATCAATGCAGACATAAGTAAGATATCTGAACTAGAATTTAAAACCATGTTTAAAAGAATATTAGCTGGGGTTGAAAAAGCACAGAAGACACTAGAGAATCCCTTTCTGCAGAGTTAAAAGACCTAAAATCTATTAAGGCCAAAATAAAAAATGCTATAACCAAGATGCAATTTTAAATGGCTGCCATGATGGTGAGGATGGACAAAGCAGATCAGTGAATCAGTGATACAGAAGATAAAATTATGGAAAATAATGAAAGTGAAAAAAAAGAGGGTAACAATACAAGTCATCACAATACAAGACTGACAGAACTCAGCGACTTATTAAAGAGGAATAGCATTTGTATCATAGAAGTCACAGAAGATGAAGAGGGAGAAAAAGGGGCAGAAGGTTTATGTGAGCAAATTCTAGTGGAGAACTTCCCTAACCTTTCGCTTTCTCTTTAAAAGACATATTTGTTGGGTACAAAATTTATAGGTTTAGGGGTTGTTTTTTGTTTCCTTCTCTAATATGTTGTTTCACACTCTTTTCATTCCTTTTTTATTTTGAGAGTTTTCATTTTATATTTAAATACAATGGACTTATTTCCAGTCTGACATACAAAAGACCTTAAAAACATCAATTCTATCCTAACAACAAAAAAGGCTTAAAAACTGAAAATCAATAACTCTTCTAGAGATCCATCAGAGAATTGGGGTCATAGTGATGAAGTTTTGGGGGTGAATGTGGGGTCCAGAGCTGATGGCCAGGAAAGATTTCTTGAAGACACCTTTGGTGCCAAAAGGTGATTTTTTAAAGCATGGGACAGGACCCATGTGCAGAAAGAGCTGCACTGGGTTTGTGAAGAGTGGCTCATTATATACTATGGGGCTGGGGCTGGGCGGAGGGTGAAGTCAAAAGGGAAGTTTCCAAAGAAATTTTCATATGCTAAGGACTCACAGATTATGGGAGGCACAGATTATTGTCAAGCTAAGATTGTCTTTCTCTCTAGTAAACCATTAACATTAAGACAGTAGGGAGTTCTCAGAGAAAATTTTATTCTGCTTGCCTTAAGTATCTGTCAATTGGCTGCAGGTTATAAGGAAATTTAACTTTACCTATCATTTCCTTCTTGCCTTTGTTTCCCATATCACTATGGAGGGAAGGGTCATGTTGGGGTTTCAGGAAACTGCATCTATATGTTTCTTGAGATTAGGTTATTGATAAGATTGCCTTTTTAATGTAATTTACTAAGATATTTTTAACTGATGGAGACTCTTATCAGTTTAACCCTTTGTTTTCTGTCCCTTCCTTTGTCCTTGGGCAGACTTGAATGCCTGAGTAATATCACACATATCCCATGGGGTGGGCTGGTGTGGGGTGGGGTGAGAACATGTGTGTGCTAGGAGCCAGCATCAAGTAGGAATACCTAAAGGATAGTTGACTGCTGGAGATTGAATATGGGCTAGTTTGAGAAACAAAAACTCCTGGAATTCTTGCCTTGGGGGCTTCCCCACACCTGGATGAGTTTTTCCTCCAGGAGCTCCACCAGATTCTCACTATAAACTTTAGAGAAAAATTACTTCCTGCTTCCAGAAGGAAGATACAAAAAGAAGTCATTGTGAAACAAGCCTACAGCTTTCTTTACTCCTCATTGAATGCTTGCTCTCAAGAGAAACTATTTTTTAGTACCTAACCAATGGGGTGTGGGGGGAAATACCCAACTCTAGCCCCTTCTAGTAATCCTGTCTCATCTAAGGTGTGAAATAGAAAGCTGACAAGCACCTAGGTCACAGCACAGGTGAAGAGACTCCTTAAAACATGATATTTAATCACAGGATTATAGAATGCTTCCTCACCCCCTACATCTTACTATCACAATAGGGTTCCTGTATAATAACAGGAGACTACATGTGAATTGAATTGCAAGGCTCAGACCCCATTTAAGGAGTTCTTAGGGAAACCCAAGACAGCAGAGGAAATAAAAACTAGGTCACCAGAGGAAATTTTAGCCTCTGATGTCTACTACCACAGCAAACAACAAACAGTTTAACTCCCAGCCAGATAAACATAAAACCATACAATAAAGTCCTATTTACTTTGTTTCCTTTACATTATATATCATGTCTGGCTTTCAACAACAACAAAAATATTACAAGTCATACTAAAAGAACCAGAGCCAGCTATGACCAATATTTTCAAATTATCAGACCAAAAACTTAAAACAACACTAATGTGATAAAGGCTCTCCTGAAAAAAAAAAAAAAAAGTATATATATTTTGTAAGAGATGGGTAATGTAAGCAGAGAGATGGAAACTAGAAGAATATCATAAGGAACTGTTAGAAATTAAACCAATAAAAACAATAAAAACATTGTAACAAAAATAAAGAATGTGTTTCACGGGGTCATCAGTAGTTTGGATACTGACATGAAAAGAATCAATGATTTTGAGTATGTAACAACATAAACTTCCCAAAGTGAAATGCAGAAAAAAAATAGCTAAGAATTCTGAAGCAATTATAAAAGGTGTAACACACACATGATGGGAATATAGAAAGATGAAAGAAGAAATATTTGAGGTAATAGTGGCTGTGAACTTTCTAAAATTTTTGGTAGGCACAAAACTAGGAATCACAGAGAACACCAAGCTAGAAAACTACAAACAAACACTAAATCTAGGCACTGCCTAGTCAAACTTCAGAATACCAAAGACAAAGAGGAAAAATTAGGAGAAGCCAGGTTGGGTGGGAGAAATGCCATAAGTGAAATGTGTAACAACAATCTTATAAGGTATGGGGGAGATAAATTTGGAATATTCAAGCTATAAGGTATTTGAATTAACCATGAAGTTGTATGCTCCTATTTGAAAGTAGATTCAGATTAGTTGTTAATATTGCAAACTATAAGACAACCGCTAAAAATAAAAAAATGAAGTATGATCAATATCCTAGGAGAGGTCAGAAAATTAAATCACATAAAATGCTCAATTAAAAGCAAAATGAAAAACAAAACAAAACACCAAAAGCAAAAACCAAAACCAAAAAAAGAAAAGGGCAATAAATAGAAAATAGTAACAGATACGGAGATATCGTAGATGTTAAAGCAACGCCATCAAAAATCATTTTAAAGGTAAATGGTCTTAAACTGTACATAAACTATCGAGTGGGTTAAATAAGAATCCAAAGCATATGTTGTCTATAAGAAACACACTTTAATTATAAACAAAGATAGATTTAAAGGGATAGAAAATATACTATACTAACACCAACTAAAAGAAGTTAGAACTAGTTATTTTAGTCTCAGACATGCAAAGATTTTAATGCAAGGGAAATTATCAGATACAAGGAGGGCATCACATAAAGGAGGCAATTCTTCAAGCAGGCATACTATTCTTTTTTTTTTTTTTTAATTTTTTTTTCCACGTTTTTATTTATTTATGGGACAGACAGAGACAGAGCATGAACGGGGGAGGGGCAGAGAGAGAGGGAGACACAGAATCGGAAACAGGCTCCAGGCTCCGAGCCATCAGCCCAGAGCCTGACGCGGGGCTCGAACTCACGGACGGCGAGATCGTGACCTGGCTGAAGTCGGACGCTTAACCGACTGCGCCACCCAGGCGCCCCGCAGGCATACTATTCTTAATGTCTACACACCCAACATCTGTACCTCAAAATAAGTGAGTAAAACCTAGTATAACTGAAAGGAGAAAGAGACCAATTCACTTCTATAGTTGAAGAATTTAAGCCCTAATATCAGTAATTGATAGATCTAGCAGACAGAAAATCACTATAATTGAAGTGTTCAGTACCATCAATTAACTGAATCTAATTGACATTTATAAAATACTTCATCTAATAACACCAAAGTATATATTCTTCTTAAGCTCACAAAGAACATTCCCCAAGATGGACTGCATCCTGGCTCATAAAACTCATCTTATAAAATTTAATGGAATAAAAATCACATAAAGTACATTCTCAGATGACAACAGAATTAAACTAGATATCTATAACAGAAAGAAGCTAGAAAATCCCAAAACATTTCAATATTTGGTTATTTAAAAAAAATAGTTTGAGTAGTAACATGGGTAAAAGAAGAAGTAGCAAGGAAATTACAGATACTATTTGGAACTAAATGAAAATGAAAATATAACTTCAAATTCTATGTGATGTAGCAAAAGTTGTGTTTAGAGAGAAATTTATGTTAAATGCATATGTTATAGAAGATGAAAATATAAAATTAATAGTCTAAGCCTCAATATTAAGCAATTTGAAAATGTTGAGCAAACTGAATCCAAGTAAGCAGGGAAAGAAGAAACAACAATAAATTAGAATCAAAATCAATGAAATTGAAAACAGGAAATTAATAGAATCAAGGAAACCAAAAGCTATTCCTAGAAAAGATCAATAGAATTGATAAAACTTTACAGGAAAAAAAAAACTAAACTAACCAAAGTAAACAGGAAAAAAAAAAAAAGACAATGACAACAACAACAACAGGAGTTGTTAATATTAGAATGAAATTGGGGCCAACACAACCGATCTCATGGTCATTAAAATGATAATAAAGAAATACTATGAACAACTCCCTACCCCCGAATTTGATAAATTAGATTAAATAAATCAATTCCTTGAGGTATAGGATCTACCAAAAGGGACACAAGGAGAAATAATTCAGATAGGCTTATATATTACAGAAACTGAAGCAACAAATAATAATCTTCCCAAAACAGAAAATGCCAGGCCAAATGGCTTCACTGTGAATTCTATGAAACACTTAAAAAAATAATACCAATTCTCCTACAGTATCATTCAGAAAATAGAAGTAGAGGGAATACTTAATAACATGTTCCATGAGGTCAGTATTACTTTAACATCAAAACCAAAAAAAAAAAAAAAAAAAACATTCTTAGGGAGAAAAATTATAGACCTATATTTCTCATGAATGGAGATGTAAACATCCTCAATAAAATATTAGCAGTTGCATCCAACAATGTGTGGAAACATTATGCAATATGTCCAAAAGTGATTCATTCACAGTATATACAAGGCTGATTTTAAACATTCATAAATCCATTAATGCAACCCATCATACCAATAAGTTAAATAGATAAACTAAAAGCACAATTCATCAAAAATAATTGGTAAGTTGTTCTTCATTAAAATTAAAACTTTTTGCTCCTCAAAAGAACTTATGAGAAGAAAAAGACTATCTAAAAACAGGGAAATGGGGCGCCTGGGTGGCGCAGTCGGTTAAGCGTCCGACTTCAGCCAGGTCACGATCTCACGGTCCGTGAGTTCGAGCCCCGCGTCAGGCTCTGGGCTGATGGCTCAGAGCCTGGAGCCTGTTTCTGATTCTGTGTCTCCCTCTCTCTGCCCCTCCCCCATTCATGCTCTGTCTCTCTCTGTCCCAAAAATAAATAAACGTTGAAAAAAAAATTTAAAAACAGGGAAATAATATTTCCAAATACATATCTGGTAAACAAGTTGTACTCAAAATATGCAAGGCTCTTTATACTCAGCAATAAGAAAACACTTAAAACAATGGGCAACAGAACTGAACAGACATCTCACCAAAAAAAACAAAAAAAGACAAATGAGCATATAAAAATGTGTTCAATATCATATGTAATTAGGGAAATGCAAATTAAAGTATCACTAAGATACCACCACATACTTATTAGCTAAAATTCAAAAAAACTGACAACACCACATGGTGGTGATGGGGAGCAATGGGAACACTCATTCACTGCTGGTGGGAACGCCAAAACGTACTGAAGTTTGGCAGTTTCTTATAAAGCTAAATAGTGCATTAAAATATGATCCCCAAATCACACTCCTAAGTATTTATCCAAATAAGTTAAAAACCTTTGTCCACACAAATATCTATACATGAACGTTTATAGTAGCTTTGTTCATAATTGCCAAAACTTGGAAACAACCAAGACCTCTTTAAACAGATGAATGGATAAACAAACTATGGTATGCCCATACAATGGAGCATTTTCAGTGCTCTCATAAAAAAGAAATGAACTCTAAAGCTTAGAAAATATATGAATGATCCTTAAATGCAGAAACCAACATGGGAGGTGATAAACCTTATGATCCCAAGTATATGACATTGTGAAAAAGGCAAAACTGAAGTTCAGTGGTGTCCAGGGTTTCAGAACAAGGAGCACAGAGATGAATGCCTAGAGCAAAGGACATTCTTAGGGCCATGAAACTATTTTGTATTATGCCATCATGGTAGACAAATAATATTATTCATTTATCAAAAGCTGCAGAACTTTACAACACAAAGAATAAACTTTGATGTAAGCAATGTACTTTAGTTAATAATAATATATATTGGCTTATCAATTGTAACAAAGGTATCTATCACACTATTACAAAATGTTAATAACAATGGAGAAATTGTTGTGGGGGGACGTGAGGAGAAGCTGTATATGGCAACTCTATTTTTGTACATGTTAATAGAAACCTCAATTGCTCTTCAAAAAGCCTATTAAAAACGTAAAAAAGAAAAATGTGTTTTAGAATAAACTTATTGACCACAACAGATGAATAATCACAACAGAAAATCACGGACCAATAATCACAACAGATCACAATTACTACCTTATGTTGCAGAAATATTTTTTAATATTTTTAAGAGCTGCCTAAATCGATTTTATGCATAAATTGATTATCTTCAGATCAATTTTTGTATGACTTTGTTTGCGTAGCCTGAAGGATAACGTTTACAAAAGAATGAAAATTCCTGTCGCTTAGGCATGTTATCACTGCACCATACTCACCCCTGCTTCCAGCTTCAATTTCCATGCTATCACCAATTTTGTCTGCTCTGTCATATACATACCTAATACCTGGTAGTTACCTAGCCATCATTCCTTCCCATTTCCACTAGGAGTTCTATTATGGTGATGAATTCATGAAATACTGTAACAAGTTTTAACAAGAAGAAGGCAAAATAGTACTGGAAACTAAGATTTGATGAATTTTCAAAATCTACTTAATTTGAAATTTTTAGTTTGCCTGCTCTTTAAACCCCTTCAAGAATTTATAATTAGAAACTCTGTAAGACGAAACAAAGTACTACAAAGTATCCATCCAACAGTTGTCAACAAGATACCAAAAGAAGAATATTTAAAGATTGATTTGCCTCTTCCAGTAAGAAAATACATATTTTGAATACACTTCCAATGCATCATTTAGGCTTGAGAGATGGTGATGTCATTTATTACTCTCTGGAAGGGACTTGGAGTCTACATTTTCTGATAGCATAATTGGCATGACCCAACATGTCTGCTGCTATATAAATGAACTGAATTTGCTAGAAGTGGTCCTTTAATGCACATTAACCCCTCCTAGGCCTTGTTCTTGCAACTGAAGTAGCTATTGGTTGACACTGTATATACATGAACACAAATGGCTCATTCCATAGATAGGTAACTGAGAGTTCAGAACACTTGGCATGTTGTGTAGTGCTATATTAAAATAAATATATTTTATCTCCATATGTTTATACACTAAACGTAAGCAACTAAAATGATAACAATGACTATTATGTATTGCATCCTATGTTTTAAATATTTTGTTTGCAGTTGAATATACTGCTATACTTACTTAACAGTCCACAGGGTAGATCACTACAGGATTTGTGAATTTGAACTCTATGGCTTATGTAGGTTAACCTCCAAAGTTCCACAGGAAATACTAAACAGGGAGCAAGAATCTGAGGTTATTTGCCTCATATAGTGTTCACAATCACTACTATAATCAATGTGAGAACATCTGATTGGAAGAAGGATATTAAAAATAAACACATAATTTTCATATTATCATATTGCCTATTTTCACATTATTTTAAATAATGCTATGTAATAAAAACTCCACAAAATTGAGTAATAAACCATAACAATAATTTTACTTGTGTATCTATGGGTCTGCTGACGTATGGCGGATTTAAACAGCTCAACTGTGCTAGGTTTTAAGCTGCATCTTGGATCAGGATCTGCTTTATGTAACTTGTATCCTCATTAGACCAACCCTCACTTGAAGCAAATTCATATGGTGAAATGCAGGAAAAAGAAAGCACAGCAGACAGCCATTTTAAACTTCCTGCTTGCTCTCCATTCCACTGGCTAAAGTAAGTTACTGGCAAAACCCAGCATCAATGGCAAATGAAAGTACCTTCTATTGTGGTCAACCAAGAGGTGATGAACATTTCTAATCTCACACACACACACACACACACACACACACCCCACCATCACCAAATCTCATAGGTATATATTGCATACGGATGCCATTTCTTTCCTAATCCAAGATTTCATGACTCTACTCACCCAATCTCCTACTGTATTTATGGCATTTAGTTGGGGTCTTTGAGTGTGAAAGTCCAGTTCCAATAAATCATAATTATAATTTCTTTTCAAAGAAAGAATGTACACCACTTGCTGAGCTTAACTGCCCATCTACGCATTTGAAGGAGAAACAAGTTGATATCCCTGGAGAGATAAGACTCTAATGACTTCAGTCTTATAACTTAAAAAAGAAAAAAAAAAAAGAAGAAAAGGAAAGAAGTGGAGTTGAGGATAGATTCACCTTAGAGTAATTATTTAAAGTCAGAATACATGCTGTGGTATTTTTCACCACTTAGATATCAAACATGTTTGCTCTCACATTTTACAAAGGAGCATCACCGTGTATGTTAATCGAATAGAGTATATAAAGTTTGAGAATTTGATAATTTATCTTGCAGGATATTGACTTTTTAGTGCCATACTAGGTACAGGGTTATTCAAACCAAAAGGTGGGATAGGGCCTTATCCATTTATGGCCTTTAAGAACTGACTTTATTGAGAGAGAGAGAGAGAGAGAGAGAGAGAGAGAGAGAGAGAGAGAGAGACTGTGGAGAGAGAACGTGCACAGGGGAGGGGGGAGAGAGGGAGAATCTTTTTTACTTTTTAATGTTTATTTATTTTTGGGAGAGAGAGAGAGAGTGAGCATGAGTGGGGAGGGACAGAGAGAGACAAGGAGACACAGAATCCAAAGGAAGCTCCAGGCTCTGAGCTGTCAGCACAGAGTCTGATGTGGGGCTTGAACTCACAAACCGTGAGATCATGACCTGAGCCAAAGTAAGGCGTTTAACCTACTGAGCCACTCAGGTGCCCCCTGAGAGAGAGAGAATCTTAAGCAGGCTCCCGACATGGGGCTCAATCTCATCACCAGTCATGACTTGAGCTGAAATCAAGAGTCTTGTGCTTAATTGACTGAGCCACCCAGGTGCCTCCAAAATTGACTTTTAAATTAATATATTATGTCTGTCTGTGTTCTTAACCCCCAAATCCAGGAACACAAGAGTAATTTGAGGAGAATACATACTCAGGGTCACAGCATGATAAGCAATCTCTTTGTTAAAGAAATATTTGTTTCATAAAATCAATGAATGGTTTTAAAAGTCACATAGCAAACAATTTTCTCTTATGCAAGTGAGAATCAATTTAGAAAGGCTGCCTGTGCCTTCTCCACCACCACATGTTCAGCCTGATAAATTTATTTCTTAGTACTCAAAACAAACATTCTAGAAAATTCTGAGATTATCAGACAAGTTCTCCTCATTTTGCAGTGCCATCTGGATACAGATTCCAAAGGAGCACCATTTCTTCAAAAAAGCTATACCTGGAAAACAGAAAGCTGGGATTGAGCTGGAATCCCTGGAATGCTCTGGTTTTAATGCGTAGTGGGATTTGATCATAATTCCAAACAATTGAAGGCAGGGAAGAGAAAGGAAACCTTTCTAGAACCTCAGAATTCAGTTCAAGTGTAGTCATTTTTCAACTACATGATATGGCATAGATTCAATCCGTGATTTTTTTTCCTTTTTTGTTCAAGACAAGGAAGGTACTAAGGACACTTGTAATTGGATCTGTCATTCTCAGACTATCCAGGACTAAAGTAAAAAAATGGAGAATGTTGGAGTAAAATTATTATAATGATGAAGACCGGACAGATTTTTGCTTATACAGTCTGAAAACTTCCATTCTGGGAAAGGAAATATCAAAATGTACACAATTATGAAGGAGATTAAGAGTATGGACAGAGCATAATTAAAGTCTGAAAAAGGTTTTAAGGAGTCAGAGAAAGTTATGCATGTCTCTTAATGCTTAAAAGATAAGATTTTACTAACAAACAGCTGTTATATACTTTAAATTTATCATAAAGGCAGTTTAAGCTGATATAGCAAACTAGTAAGAATAGCTTTCATTGATTTGAAGCTACTGGTTTGCACAGTTTGGAGCCTGTTTGAGATTCTCTCTCTCCCTCTCTCTGTGCCCCTCCCCCACTCATCCCCCACTCTAAATAAACTTTAAAAAAAGATTAAAAAGTAGCTTAGAGAGTGAATCTTAAATGTTCTATGGTAAAACAAAAGGTAATTATATGAGATGATGGAGGTGTTAACTAACCTTACTGTGTAACTATTTCACAAATTCCTTGTGTATCAAATCATGATGTATACTTTAAATTTATACAATGTATATGTCAATTATACATAATTGTATAATGTATATACATTATATACATTGTATATAATTATACAATTATACAATGTATATGCCAATTACATCTCTTTACAGTTAGAAAAAAGAGGTTTCTGGGTCCCTGTAAAGGGTGCATCAACTAAAAATATTTCTATGGATTTTGTACTGACTCAAGGAATATTAGGGTATGAGATCATCTTCTAGAAAGCTAGGCCCTAAATATTTATATAAGCCACTTCAGTTTGGCCCAAAGAAAATGATTTTCCTGAACAAACAACACTGCATTATATATAAAGGTCACAGTGGCAAGCTGAATTCCACCTTTCCTAAAAATGTGCCCAATCCCTGATGTCCTAGAGTCTCTCAATACAGTCCTCGTCCCCATGCCAAAGATGTGAATTACTACACACCTACATGCACAGACACACTAAGATGAGGCTTGAAATGGAATGAAATTGTTATATGAGAAATTGCGTCATTTTCTTTCTTGGATAATCCTTATCTAGAATGTACACTTTTGAGCTAGATGGCATTTGTCCATGCTGCCCAAACATCCATTAAGTTGAACCAAAGTAGTCTCTGATTAATGTTTAAAAGGTAGCCCCACAATAAGATTCCAGGTTCCAGATAAGACCTGTTCATCTTTCTAATGATAACTACTGAGAACCTCCTTTTCTCCTTTAAATATATTCCTCCCGTCATTACTTTCACACTGTGAAATGGGTTTTTCTCCAAAAGATACTTCCTTCCTATGGAATTAACTTCCTTTTTATAGCATTTCCTATCAGGTCTTTTTCTTTTTTAATTTTTTTTCCAGATACCACTGAAAGAATAGGATTGGTAGAATGTTTGTGTGTATGTAACAAAAAGAGGCTATAGAGAGCTCCCTGAAATGTGAAGGAAACAATCCAGAGAGCTATACAACTTAAGGGGAAAAAATGTCTTTTTCCATTTCAAGAGGAAAATAATTCCTGATCATGTTTTTAGTTTTTTTTTTCCTGAGAGAGAGAGAGAGAGAGAGAGAGAGAGAGAGAGAGCGAGCTTGAGCAGGGGAGAGGCAAAGAGAGAGAGGGAGACACAGAATCTGAAGCAGGCTCCAGGCTCTGAGCTGTCAGCACAGAGCCCAATGTGGAGCTCACAAACCGCAAGATCCTGACCTGAACCGAAGTCGGAACCCTTAACGGAGTAACTTAGGCACCCCTAATTCCTGACATTTTAACTTAAAAGTTGTTTTTCAAGTCAAATGAACTAACCAGGCTTTATTATTATTTTTCTTGCAGATTCTAAGTAATCATTTATTAATTGAAGATAAAATGTTTCTATGAAACTTAAAAAAGTCACCTCAAATGCCACCCCTACTCAGAAAATGCTTCAGAAGACCTTCCAATTCATAGTTAAATTATCCCACATATCTCAAGGAAATTTAGGGGGAAACTCTGATAACAAACACTTAGTTCTTTCCAGCCCTGCGTCTCTCCCCAGCTCCACCCGGCCCACTCCAGGGCCCAGGATGAAATATCCAGTGCTGGAAAGGTGTGTGCAGAACAAAAAGTACACTCACCTAGTTTAAAAACATTCCAGATGCTTTGTCCTGAATTTTGAGCAGCACACATGACCTGGTCCATTCTGGTTTCAAGTTCAAAGACATCCAGCCTGTCCTGTGGGTTAGCGGCTAACATGCCTTTCAAAAGCTATTTGATTCCCTCAGACATTCAAGTCCTATGTTGTGAAAGATGTGCAACTCCATCTTTGGGTTTTCAAGTGGCAATTCACCAACAAGGTCTATCTCGGTCCCTTGTTTGATACAGGTTCTCAAGAGCTCCTTCTTGGTCTCAGAGGCATTAAAAGTGATTCTATCTTTGCCCAGGTGTTAATGCCCAGGATAAAGACGTCGGCCTTGGCTGTCTAGCGCCTGTTCCAGAGTTCAGGAGCCCTGTAGAAGTCTGAGCTGTAGGCTGAGGACAGGTGGAATTCATGTACATTCACCTTATTGTTGTCTTGATCGCCCTCTTTGCCTCGCGGGAGCCAGCCAGTACAGACCTTGCGTGGTCCAAAACCGGCTACCTTACGGATGGGGAGTGCCAGGCGTCTCCATGATGACGATGTTACCTGGCTTTAGGTTACTGGGCACGATATGGATTTTGTGCCGGAATGCAGTGGTGCTTGTGCCCCGTAGCATGAAGCTTTTGTTGGCACTGGTCTCCACCTTCATAGAGCTCCATGTCGAACCACGGATAATAGGGCTCCTCAGCAAAACCTACCGCCCTTCCGCTTTGGAGCCAGGGCCCCGCCAGGTGCAGGTAAAGCTGCGCGCTCGGGTTGCCACAGCTCATGCGCAGGTCCGGCCGCTAGTGCGGCAGGACGCACGCCTCGTGCTGCGCGCTTCACTCCTCCAGCTGCGCTGAGTTCTGTGGCGCGGCTTGAGGCCAGTTAGGCTCCACGTTCTCGCGGCGTCGCGGTGCACGTGCGTGACCCCACGAGGACCCGGCTGCCTTCGGCCGTGGCTGCCCAGCCACATCTCCCAGCAGGAGCTGTAGCGCCTCTGTGCGGACCCACCCTCCTAGTGCCCCGCTGCGCCAGCTAGGCCTCCGCAGGGCCCCAGCCGCCACGGTTGAAAAGGTTCACGGAAAAATGTGATATATTAAAGGTAAAGAATTTTGTTCACCCTTCCTTAGTCATAGCTTTCATGACAGTGGGAACGTAATTTTAATATGAATTACAAACTATGAGTTATAGCTCTGCAAAGATTATGAAAATCATTGTTTCCATTTGCCTCTATCTAGGTCCTATTGTAGCATGAAGAATCCCACCTGCCTCATTCCTTCCTACTTGAACAGATGGGTTATAAAAGTATGGGCTCACCAAGGAACATTTAGTCTCATCCCATTACACCTGCTGGCCGAGGGAGAGATACAAAATAGCCACTATCCAATTCATATACTTATAACCGTCCAAGAGAATGGTTCCGCAGGCCTTACTGGCCAGCTGGGTTTGTCCTTGGCTTGTTCCCAATAATATAATAGTAAATTACAGTAATTGCAGTCTATTCCATATCACATGTATGCAGGCCTTAGGAACTGTGTTACTTCTATGAGTAGGAAAAAAAAATGGATCCCTACTATGTAAAATGTGAGGATTTTTTTTTTTAATACTGAGTTTGATTTAGTGGTCAAGAAATGGGCCTTGTTCAAAAGATCATAAATCCGTACTATCTGTGAGATACCCATTTTCAGGGATCCTGTGCAATTTACCCTAAGGAACATCCTATGTATGTGAACATATGTATTCATAAGCATGTTTATGAAATTTGCCATTTGCCACAGATAACAAATGGTTGGAATAACCAAAATTTGTGTTGATGAGGGACTGGATAAAAAAAAAAAAAAAAACTATGGTATGTGTATACAATGTAGGTATGCATCAATAATGACGAGTAAAATTGAAGTTATTGACATGTAAATTTGTTCATGATATATATTTGACTGAAAAGCAATATTGCAGAAATGTGTCTACTATAATTATATATATTCTTGAAAGACTGCAGTTGTATATAGGTTGATATATACAACTATATTCTATAAATATATACAACTATATATATTCTATATATAGAATTCACCAAAATGTTAATGATAATGAAATTTTGGTGACTTTTGTTTTCTTGTATGTGTTTTCCAATATATTATTTACATTAGTTAAGTATACATCACATTTACCAAAAATGATAAATTTCATTTTAAAATAAGTCAAACTATCTGTCTTCTATATAAAGAACACGAGCATTTTAATTCCTTCATTGAACATTTTCAAGTGCTTGATGGGTTATAGAGGCCACTTTCCTTGTTATTCCTGAAATCAGTCATGGAACAATACAATTGAATATAATACAATAAATTATGTGAAATACAATGAAAATAAATCTCTAGAAACATGATCACACATTAAGATGTCATGGAAATATTCAGTTGCTATATAAAGTATCTATAATCTTACTCTCAGTTTCTATATTTATGTGATTACTAACTGTGACATTCAGCTTTTGTTTCAGCACAGGTCTGCAGATCACATGTGAGTGCTACACTCTAGAAAATATGGTAGTTACTAAGGAATCAAAGCGTGGTGTTAAAAAAGACCATTTAAGTAATGAAAATAGACCAATCTATGATGAGGTTAAAAATAAATCATAAAACCTGAATGGATTAAGTAACAAAGCATTCTCTCTCAGTCATTCAGAGTCTATTGTGGGTCAGGCTATGATTCTCTGTCTTAAAAGCTCGTACCACTTGGAACACTTGGCTTCTGTATCCTCGCGACAGGGGAAAAAAGCGATGAAGAGGGAATACTGGTTCTTTGACTGTGAGGAATGAAGACCATTATTGTTCTCATTCTGTTAACCAGAGTTAGTCATGTGGTGGCAAACTAAGTACGAAAAAGAGAGACGTGTCACTTTCTTTCAGAAACAACTGGCAAGAGCTGGTTACGTGGACACCACTGCAAGAAGACTGGGTATGGAGGAAGAGCATGTGTTGTTTGGTAAGCAGCATATGGGTATATGTATATTCTATGACATTCAACTAATTCAAGCGAGCTCTCAATAATTAGTCACTGTTTGGGTATTTTTGCCTTTTTAATTGCTGTTATGCTTAGAATGGTTGAATGACATTTGTAAAATTCCTAATTTATCCTTTACCTTTTACCCTTGCAACTTCATGTATCTATCAACAACCAGTTCAGCCATTTTGCCTAAATTACTCAATCCTATAAGGGGGAAAAAGTCAGGCAAAACTATTAACAGTTGTTGGAAAGAGAAATAATAGACAAATTTGTCAAGCTAAAAACATGAATAGACTTAGCCTCATATTACTTTCCTTAGGTTTCTAATGATAAAAAGGGAAACAGTGACATAAATAGCTTATTCTCCTTTTCCATTGAGAGGAGATTATCATTCTGTTTGCTCTAACATGGCCTAGAAAATAATTATAGGGCACTTACTTGTCAGGAAGCCCCTTAGTCTGAGTCAGGTTGTACATGGGATTTAATCTTTGGAGAAGACTCAAGAGTATCTAAAAGAACAGGTAAAGAATGTATATTTTAAGTATCCAAGGAGGAGAAGAGAGAGCCAATCATCTCAGCTGAACTAGACTTTTACCAATGTAAAGACTGGAGGAGGGACCAGGTGATGTCTTCAGTCAACTATTAGCCCAGGAGTGTAACAATCAAAGCTGTGTGTTTGGTATGGATTGCAGTCATCACACAGGCATGTCCTTTACCTAAAATATCCATAGTTCATCAGGAAATACAATATGAGTTCAAATACAAAGGTGAGCTAATGTAGAAAAGTGGCACCTAAAGGTGTAAATGTGACAGCAGTTCACATGGAACTTGTCAAGAGCTTACAAAAGTGTGTTTTAGCTTGTAATCTTCCACTTATCAAAATTCTGTCTGAGGTGCCTTCCATCTGTCTTGGCAGGTATGTGGATAAAATGATCAGTTTTCTATTAGCATATGTTTCACTTCTTGGATGTTTGTTTATGGGGAGAATTAATGTAGCATACAACTTGCAATTAGTTTTTATACTGTTAATGGCAGGTTCCCATAAAATGTCTTGCATTGAAATATGGAAGGTAATGGCATTAATAAGGTATACAGATGCTCAGACTTAGATCTGAAAAAGAAAGCCAAACCAACATAGTTTGCTCATAAAAAACAACAAAAAAATTGAGTCATTTGATAGGATTACTGGAAAGTTTGCAATTGGCTGCCCGTTTTGTAACTTGAGTATTAAAGAGTTATTCATGGCCAAAGTCCTTAATGAAATTTGACCCTGGTAATTAGATTATGGGTGAGTTATATTCAGTTACAATGAGGGTTTTAGTTCACCGTCTATTGGAAAACTGCTCTGGACTTGGTTTTGAAAGGTAAACATATGAGTAAAGAAAGTCCCTGCCCTCCAGCAGGCTGGTTATAGAACTGATTCCTATGTATTCTGGTATATTAGAAATACCCAGAAACATTTTCAGAGATGGAAATTTCCAGGACCCTCCTATCATAACTTCTTATGTCAGGTGTAAGTCATTAACTCTTGAGTTAGGTCCAGGTATCTGCATTTTTTTAAAACTTCCCATATCTGAGGTAACTAGTCAGCTAACTAAAAAATGAGCATCCCTATTAACCCAGTTCCTTTTTTGTTCTTTGAATGCAGTATTTTCACCATTTGAAATGCTTCCCTCTGTATTTCCAGTTTTCTATAGAATAATACAACATGAAAAACAAAACAACTTGTATAACATTTCTCCCTGAGACTTCTTAGTTCATAACCTTTAAAAATGACTATTACTAATCATTTTCTCATTCTCTGATGATAGAAAGGCAATATGAAAATAATGAACTCTATGGCTATCCCTATTTTGTATATTTTGTATAATTGGAACCATACAATATATGGCCTTGTTTGTCCAGCTTCCACTGTGCATGATTTTTTAAAGGTTCTTCATGTTGTAGTATGAGTCATTGTTTTCTTTTTTTTTTTTAATGTTTATTTTTTTCTGAGAGAGAGAGAGAGAGAGAGAGAGAGAGAGAGAGAGAGACCATGTGCAAGCGGGGAAGTGGTAGAGAAAGAGGGAGAGAGAATCCCAAGCAGGCTCCACACTATCAACACAGGGCCAGATGCGGAGCGCAAACTCACGAACCGTGAGATCATGACCTGAGCTGAAACCAAGAGTCAGACACTTAACCAACTGAGCCACCTAGGCACCCTATTCTTTTTCTGTATAGCTGAATAATATTCCATTACATGGATATACCGAATTTTGTTTAGCCCTTTAGCACTTGATGAAGTTTGGGGTGTTTCTACATTTTGGCTATCATAAGTAATGCCCTTATGAATATTCATGTACAAGTTTTTTTGTTTGTTTGTTTGGTTTTTCTTGTTTGTTTTATGTGTGTGTGTTGTGGCATATCTTTACAAATCTCAGCTATGTACCTGGGAATAGATTTGCTAGATCATGTGGTAACTCTGTTAATCTTTTGAGGAATTCTCAGACTATTTTCTAAAATGGATCTTATTCTAAAATGGATGACATCTAAAATGGATGTCAACTTCTCTACATCCAAGATATATTATTGTTTGCCTTTTGATAATAGCTCTCCTAGTGTGTGAAATGGTACTGCATTATGGTTTTGATTTATCTTTCCCTAATAACTAATGGCATTAAGCATTTTTCATGTGCTGACTTGCCATGTATATATTTTGTGAAGAAGAAATAGCTATTCAAATCCATTTTTAAAATTTTTAATGTTTATTTATTTTTGAGCGAGAGAGAGAAAGAGAGAGAGACAGAGCACGAGTGGGGAAGAGGCAGAGAGGAAGAGACACAGAATCTGAGCTGTCAGCACAGAGCCTGATGCGAGGCTCAAACTCACAGGCCCTGAGATCGTGACCTGAGCCAAAGGTGGATGCCTAACTGACTGAGCCACCCAGGTGCCCCTCAAATCCATTTTAATTGGGTTACTTATTTTTTATCATTGAGTTATGACAGTTCTTTATATATTGTGTCAGAGCCTTATCAGACGTATGATTTGCAAATATTTCTTTGATTCTTGGAGTTGTCTTTTCACTTGTTTCAGATTGTCTTTTGAAGAACAAAAGGTTTTAATTTTGATGATGTCCAATTTATCTATGTTTTTTGTTTGTTTTTTTCATGTCATATTTAAGAAGCAATTGTATAATCCAAATTTTTGAAGATATATATGTATTCTTCCAAAAGTTTCATAGTTTTGGGGTTCCTGGGTGGCTCAGTCTGTTAAGCATTCCACTTCAGTTCAGGTCATGATCTTGCAGTCCATGAGTTTGAGCCCTGCATCAAGCTCTGTGCTGACAGCTCAGAGACTGGAGCCTGCTTCAAATTCTGTGTCTTCCTCTCTTTCTGCCCCCTCCCTGCTTGCACTCTCTCTCCCCCCAAAATAAATAAAAATTAAAAAAATTTCAAAAGTTTCATAGTTTTATCTCTTAAATGTAGCTCTTTGATCCATTTTTATTTAAATTTTGTGTGTATTGTGAGGTTGGGATCTAACTTTGTTCTTTTGCATGGGGATATCTAGTGGCCCCATCACCATTTGCTATAAAAACTATTTTTCCCCCATTAAATTGTGTCTCAGTCTGTTTGGGAAGCTATAAAAATATCATAGACAGGGTGGTTTATGAACATCAAAACTTCACTATGTTGCTGGAGGCTGGGAGGTCCAAGATGAATGTGTTAGCAGATTCATTGTTTGATGACAGTCTACTTTTTGGTTAGTAGACTGCCATTGTCCCTGGAACCTCATATGGTAGAAAGGACAAGGGAGCTCTCTGGGGTGTCTATTATAAGGGGACTACTTCCATTCATGAGGTCAGTGCCTTGGTGGTCTAACCACCTCCCAAAAGCCACACTTCCAAATACTATCACCTTGGGGATTAAGTTTCAGTATATAAATTTTATGGGAATACAAACATTCAGTGTGCAGTAAATTATCTTGAAAACCTTGTCAGACATAAACTGAACAAAATTTATGAATGTATTTCTGGACTTTCAGTTTTGTTCCATTGGTCTATATGTCTGCCCCTATGCTAGTATCACACTGTTTTGATTACTGTAGTTTTTTAGTAAGTTTTGGAATTGGGAAGTATGAATCCTCCAATTTTCTTCTTTCCAAGATTGTTTTGACTCTTCTAGATCCTTTTTTTTTTTTTTTTGCATCTGTATGAATTTTAGGATCTATTTATAAATTTCTTCAAAAAGGCAGCTGGGATTTTGATAGAACTGCCCTGAATCCATTAATCAACTTAGGTAATATATTATCCTAAAAATTAAAGCTTTCAATCCATGAATACAGGATGTTTTTCCATTAGACCTTAATTTTCTTTTAGTAATATATATTCAGTGTACAGGTATTACACTTTTTGGTTAAATGTATATGTAAGCATTTTATTCTTTTTGATACTATTGTGCATGCAATTTGTTTCTTAATTTCATTTTTGGATTATTCATTGCTAGTGTATGGGAAAAAAAAAAACTCTGAAGGTGGGAGATTATCTCTTTAAAGGCCCTATCCAAATGCCGTTGCATTCTAAAGTACTGAAGGAATATTAACAAAATTTTAATACATTTTTGTGCCTGTTGATTAACAAAGACTTGTAGGTTTTAGTTACTGGAGCATAATCTAGGGTATTCCAAATGATGTATTTCACTCAGTAACAATATTTTATCCATAAATATATGCAAAAGAAAAAACAATGAGCAAAAACCACTTATGTCCCTGCTCTAAAGGATCTTAAATTTTAGTATGTAGGGGGTGATAAGTGCTAAACAGAGAAAGAACTCAGAAAAAGTGGATGATGGGTAAGATGTTTTTTTGTGAACTAATCTGAGATTATAAACTCTTTGGGAATCTAATCTATATAATCCATGTAATTTAATAACATGTATGGTATAATAAAGCAATTCATATAAAGGTGATTAAAAACTAACTGAAAAACTATTTTAAACGGGTATTTACATTGTTTCCTTTTGTTATATATTTTGGAAAAATACATTGTACATCCTTTTATAATTTTGTCCAGTGGTAAAGCTGAGATCTTAATTAAATTATCTAAGATCATAAAGCTATTTAGGGAGAAAAGTTAGGCCCATAAAATGATTCCTGTTTCTAGATGTTGTGTATTTTTCTCTGCTTTTCCTTTGCATTTTTGCTTGATTGACTCAAATTTCAACTTTAAAACAGTATGGTTGAGGTGCCTGGGTGGCTCAGTTGGTTGAGCATCTGACTTTGGCTCAGGTCACCATCATGGTTCATGAGTTCGAACCCTGCATTGAGCTCTGTGCTGATAGCTCAGAGCTTGGAGCCTACTTCAGATTCTGTGTCTACCTCTCTCTCTGCCCCACACCTGCTAGCATTCTGTCTCTCTCTCCCTCTCAAAAATGAATAAAAAATAATTAAAAAAATAAAAAAATAAAACAGTATGATTTATTTTGATTCATGCCTTAAGACTCCAGAGGCTAGGTAAACTCTTCTGTCCATAGGGAACTGCATTTTCCACATTCTTTGCTTGATTAAGCATATAACTAAGTGTTCTCTTTCTTAAATATTTATTTTCTGTTATGTGATGAAGAACCTAATGTGTCTACTATATATATATATATATATATATATATATATATATATATATATATAGTAGACACATATCTATAGTGTCTATATAGTATAGACATAGTATATATATATAGTAGACACATATCTACTATATATATATATATATATAAAATCTAATAGATGGATATTAACTTTTTGAAGTATAATTTAAAAAGCCCTGAATTGATGAGAATTCACTTTTTAAATCTTGAAAAGTTAAGACATTGATAGAATTCAACAATTTATAATAGCAATGAACTTGAAAACATGAAAATTAAACTAGATATTGACCTTTTTCTTTTTGTGTCTATGGAATTGACTATTTTTCCTTGCTTCTACCAAAAGATATAATTATGGGATTAGTTATAATCCTATTAATATATTTGGATACTCTTTATGAAATTAATAGGTTCTTTCTCTATAGGAGTGGTATTCAATTACATGTTTTCCAGAGAAGATTTTGCTCTTACCTTTGGATATCTTCTATACTATAAATACCAGCTGATAGGACAATAGCCTGGTACAATATTGATTCAAAGAGGTCAGCATAATAAAAGGAGTAAGTAGTCAATAATATTTCATAAAAGAGATAAAAGTAAATGAAAAGGCAGGTTTTCTGGATATTTTACCTTGCATTAGGAACTTTATATGTAGAATATGAGAGTATTATTGTAGAAGTCAGGAAACAAAAATTATAATAGCCAAATATAGAAATTCCAAATTACTAGCCTTGAGGTAGTCCCCCAACTCCCCCCACCCCACCTCAAAAGAACAAACATTATTAAATTAAGAGAAATTGGGGGAAGAGAGAGAGAGTGAGAGAAATTGGTATTTCCTGGCATCAAAAGATAAAATCTAATTTTGAAGAGACACAGAAGAACTGAATAAAGACCCCTTACTATTTTGATACTTGAAATAGTTTATAAATTAAAGTGTGGTGCTTTCATTTAAGTTCGATAGATTATCTCTTACTATTCTAGAATAGATTTATTTTCTTCCCTAGAATTTCTCCAAGTTTAAAGCAACTAAGATGCTGGCCATCATCACCTCATCATATTCTCTACTTCTAGTGTCTTCCAGAAAGCTTGCAGAGACGTTTGTTGGCCTTGGGTTCCCCCTTTCAGTATCCCTGGAACTTTCTTGGAAAAGAAGTATCAACAAACTTCTGAGGTCTGTGAAAGACATGTTAGCCCAGAGGTTGTGAAGCTACATTTGGAGACTGATTGATGATTTCTATCATTTTTATCCCTATCATTTTCTTGAGCAATAAGAAAGAAAAGAAAAGAAAAGAAAGGAAGAAAGAAAGAAAGAAAGAAAGAAAGTCAGAAAGAAACACATTTTTAATGTGAAGAATCTTTCCAGAAATTGACATAGCATTATAGTTTGACAAATATCTTCCCTTATATTAATACAGATAGAGTAAACCATCTAAAATCCAATTTATTTTGATATATAGGTATGATGTACATATATTTGATTATTTCAGTGTTTGTGGGCACTTGACTCACCCCCCAAAATTGTAGACTACAGAGAGGTTCTAGAGATTCATACTCTCAAATATTCTGCAGTTATCTCAGGTAGTCAAATAAGTCAAAACTCAAATAGGTGGTCCTAACAACATCTTTTAATGACCTCGATCCTCAATGGCCTTATATATAAAATGGGAATGATAACCTCATTACTTAAGATACACACTAATGGTATCAGTCTCATAGAAATGATGTCATGAGCTTTATTACTTTCACCCTTCCCTAAATTAAACTATCTTAGTTTATGGAACCAGTTATATCTTATGGGTATATCCAGCTCATCTGTTTTCTTTTAGTTACTAAAACCTAGTAACTAACCATATTTTTTCATTCACTTAAGTAGCTAATCTTCCTTTCCTTGTCACCCTTGTCCCACAGATTAGTTGAGACAGTTATATTTCCCAATCAAAAACATTTTATTTCTTCCTATTTAAAAAAAAATATGGGGCGCCTGGGTGGCTCAGTCGGTTGGGCGTCCGACTTCAGCTCAGGTCACGATCTTGCGGTCCGTGAGTTCGAGCCCCGCGTCGGGCTCTGGGCTGATGGCTCAGAGCCTGGAGCCTGTTTCTGATTCTGTGTCTCCCTCTCTCTCTGCCCCTCCCTCGTTCATGCTATGTCTCTCTCTGTCTCAAAAATAAATAAACGTTAACAAAAAATTTAAAAAAAATATTTCAGTGTAATAATTTAGCCTTATACATTTCCAAATATTTAATTATATTTAATAAAATTATAGATATTGAAACCCCTATTTTTTATAATAAATAGCTTAAATAAAATCTTATAGAAGATTCGGTGTATTTAGAACATTTACTCATCCCTGAGTTCTGTCCTTTTTTTTAAATCCCCTTCATGGGACCTGGGTATATACAGGGACTTTTAACATTTTGTGCTTGTGAATAGAAGAGGCTCTTACTTGAATGCAGTGTTTTGTGAATCTTCATTGTTATCTGTTGCATATGGACTAATTAGTTGAGAGCCCTCTCTCAAAGGTGATAGTCGAGGTAACATTGCAAGGTGAAGTGCTGGAACCATTGCCAGAGTACTTGGTCTGAGCACTTGCTCATGTTTGCTGTGCCACTGAAGGAGTTCAGGACATGTCACCCCAAAAATATGTCACTTTGGCATTTTCATTATTTTAAAACAAAGGCACTTAAGAATAGTACCTGTGAAAAGGAAATTTTGATCCTCTGTCTTCCTGAAAGCAGCAGATAAAACTCCCACATGAAAGGTATGCCCCTGGGCGCCTGGGTGGTCGGTTGGCTAAGTGCCAGACTTCAGATCAGGTCATGATTTTGCAGTTTGTGAGTTCGAGCCCTGCGTCAGGCTCTGTTGTCAATGCAGAGGGAGCCTGTCTCCCTCACTCTACTCCTCCAGCCTCTCTCTGTCTCTCAAAAAGAAATAAACGTTAAAACAATTAAAGAAAAAAAAAAAAAGAAAGAAAGTTATGCCCCCCTGTAGCAAGAGAATAGAAGAGGTTCTTGGGACCAAGAAATCTACACATACAAACCTTGTTACTCTCATCCTTATTTTCCTATTTGCATTTTCATCATTTACTTCTGTAGCCCAAACCCCTTTGTCTTATCAATTCTTTACAAATGTATTATTTCTTTTCCCAAAGGTATAAAAGCTTCCTTCTTTGGTCACTTATGGTTTTCATTCTGTTGTGAAAACTCCCATGTATGTGTAAAAATTCTATATACGTTGTATGCTTTTTTCCTATTAACCTGTCTTTTATGAATTTAATTCTTAGGACCAGCCAGAGACCCAAAGAGGGTAGAGTAGAATCTTTTTTTCCCCTACACAATAGGCACCCTGGCCTCTGGGGCCAGAAGCTAAGCCTTATGCAGGGCACTCATTAAAGCAAGCTGCAACTCCTGGGGCCCAGCCCTCCATAGATCTCTGAGAAGCCAGGAATAAGGCGTTTGACTAATCTATGCAGACATTTCATTCCTAGGGCATTCACCACTGCTCCTCAACTCTTTAGAAGTAATTACTTGCAGGATTTCTTTTAAGACTTGAGTGCTTTGGTCTGCAGGGATCTGACTTCCCACAGCCATCTGGATCTTCCTATCCCCTGTCCCATCACGTAAGGGAAAAAGGGAGAGGAGGACATATCCCATTATATGTGCCAGTCCCCCTTTCTTCTTACCTCAGAATCTCTGACCTAAAAAGGGCAGATTCTTCATACACCCCAGGTCCTTTCTTGGGTCTTCTCCCTTCTGGCTGGCAGACACAAACACCGAGGCCAAATATGGCCTGGTTTTTGTGACATTAAGTAGATGGCAACTTAAGTATTCTCTCTCTTACCATAAAGGGCTGACATAAAAAAAGAAATACACACAACTATCATTTGCCTAAAAGCAGTCAAAGAAGTCAATTTAATTTTTTTTTCAACGTTTATTTATTTTTGGGACAGAGAGAGACAGAGCATGAAGGGGGGAGGGGCAGAGAGAGAGGGAGACACAGAATCGGAAACAGGCTCCAGGCTCTGAGCCATCAGCCCAGAGCCCGACGCGGGGCTTGAACTCACGGACCGCGAGATCGTGACCTGGCTGAAGTCGGACGCTTAACCGACTGCGCCACCCAGGCACCCCTAGAAGTCAATTTAATAGTAACCTCTTTGCTATGCAGGAAATTTCCATCTTCTGCCCAGGCTGATACCTCAGCCTTGGAGTAGAAGGTTCTGAGAGAACATGACATAATTCAGTTGTGAAATGAAGAGCAATGTTTAGAGTCACAGTGTTTTGTTTTGTTTTGTTTTTTAATACTGAACAATTTTGTGCATATAAAAAATAATCTTAATTCACTTACTTAGTTTTTATGGATATAATTCAGTGGAAAGAAAATAATATTTGAAATTATTCTTATCACCAAATATTCAAGTGTACTAGATGTGTATGATGTATGTGACAGCATAGTTTTAATGGAAAAAGAAATAAGACTAGAGGTATATGACCTGTGTTCTCGGTTTGTTTCTGCTTTGCAGTTATCTTTAAGGGCAGATATCTGTTAACTCTAATAGTTGATGGTTCTATATAGAACTTTTTAAAAAGTTTTAATAAGAATTTATGTAAAAGAGTTGCTTTTCTTCCATTTGTCAGCAAGACTTTTCTCCCTAATTCCAATCTTGCATGTAGCATAATAACTGCCTCTGGCAACAAATCGGCAGCTCTATCTGATTTACTTGCACTTTACCTTTTATGATATGACCATGTAAACACTGAAACATGGGGCTGTTTCCACATGTCAATCTGGAGTTCCTCTCTGTCAGGAGATCATAGAAAGTCAGGTTAGTAAGGAACTAAATAGTGAATGCTGACTCCTCAGGATGCTGGGAACAGAATAATGTATGCACTTTGTATGCTGCAGTGAGACACCAATTTTGTTTGTCCCCACTCATGTTCCATTAACTTTTTTCATGAAATGATTGAAACCCAGAAATACGTTCTTAATCGGTATGTAAGCAGATGTTAACAAAGCAAAAGAATATGCTGCCTGACATTGATCATTAGCTAGAAAGACAACACAGTTATCCTAGCACATTGTTCTCAGTGATTAAATCTGTATCTTCATCAATTGGCATGCTGTATTTTTGGAATAGATTCAGTTGTACTGGTACATGTCACATAAAAACGGTAAACTCATTTCTCTGACGTCTGAAACTGCAGGACATTGTTGCCTAGTATGGACAGGACCATATCTTGATAGAAAAGCATGATGGTGGATATGTGGAATATCATCATCTGTCAAAAGCTATTGGAACTTGGGGCACGTGGGTGAGTCAGTCAGTTAAGCTTCTGACTTCGCTCAGGTCATGATCTTGTGGTTCGTGGGTTCAAGCCCCACACTGGGTTCTGTGCTGAAAGCCCAGAACCTGGAGCCTGCTTCAGATTCTGTGTCTCCCTCTCTCTGCCCCTCCCTCACTCACACTCTTTCTCTCTCTCTCTCTCAAAAATAAATAAACATTAAAAAAATGTTTTTAAAAAGGTGTTGGAACTTGGAGCAAATCACTTGATCTTGAGTTTCAGTTTCTTTTCCAGTTCTCCTTGCCCTGTGTTCTTACTCTATTCCAGTCTCTGTCATGTTTTACATGGATTATTTTCATAAGAGCCTTAAAATAAAAGCACATGGTATTTCTGTATTTCGAGGACAGGAAAACAGAGGCTAAAGAAAGTATGTCTGTTGGCCAAGAACATACAGTAAAAGTCTAGCAGTATGGCTTTCGAATTCATATTTTTGCAATTGATACTTTAGCCTCAAAGAGTCTGGTTGTTTGGATGTTCATTTGGAACATGGATATCAATATTTTGACAACAGATCTTGCTACACTGTTAGAACTGCTCAACAAAGACTAGGCAACAAAGACTTTGACTATCCTTGTTGAAGAAGGCAAAGTATAGCCCTGGGGCTAAATCTGCCCCCAACATGTTTTTGTACATAAAATTTTATTGGGTCACATCCATGCCCATTTTCAAATATATTATCTATGCATACTTTGTGCTATAATTGCATAATGGCATAGTTGCAACAGAGACTTATGGACTGCAAAAATTAAACCATTTACTTTCTGTCCTTTTGGAGAAATGTGACATCCTTGTCATCCTCTAGACTCTATTGTTCTCTCTCATATCATTTGAAGATAGCTAAACACCTTATATTTTGCAATTTAACAAACTGTCTCATTCTACCTTTCAAATGCAATGGCAAGATTTCCAGCCTCAGGTGAGGTAGTGGGTCATCAGAAGTATACAGCAGGTGACATATATTTATCAGAGTGATGTTATGGATATGAGGTACCATGTCAGTGCTAGAAGGAGATGGAGCTGGTAATCTGTGAGGTGGATTCATTCATACATTGAAACAAATTACTTAGGAGTGTCTAATTTGTGATAAGATTTTCATTGGCCGTTTGAAGGAGGTGAAGGAGGAAAAAAATGTCTCTTGCCTTCTTGTAGCTTAAGGGAGAATGATAAAAACAAGAGATTAGCTTTCTCTTATAATACTTAGGGCTGACTATATAAAAACACTTTCTGTGTTTGTATCCACCTTGCGGATGCAATGTTGAGTTCTTCCGTCCCTCTCCACTCCATAAATGCCTTCAGTAGGATTATTTCCCCTTGTAACTACTCTGGGTTCCCTTGTGTCCCCAGTTTCTGACCCTGCTCTTCTTCCCTGACCCCACCTTAGAGACCCACTATTCCTGAGCCCAGGGTTTCATAGGATGTTTAAGTGACCTGGAGGAGAAGGCACTCCATGCCAGTCAAACTCACTGAGATAGAATTATAAGATTAGTGGCTGAGAGTGTGCACTGAATGCTATATATTTGGGCTGAAGCAACGAATTTGATGAAGTGTCTCATGAAGTTTCACATATAAAATTGGTTCAAATTGCTTGGAAAAAGAACACTGTCAAACTGAGAATTGGCAAGGGCTTAAGAGGCAGAAACAAAGAGCTTCCATATGAAATATGTGGAGTTCATGAACATCTGGGCTTGTGTAAATTGGTGGAGGATGGGATGTTTTTAGTAGTGTTGTAGGGAAGAGAATGGAAATTATATTCATTATATACCAAGATTTCAAGGAATATAATGTATCTCCACAAATTTCTCCCCAGCTTTGGCCCTACCTATTAAAAAAAAAACAATCATTATTTTCATACAGACCAATACCAAAACTCACTGAAGCTCATGAGGGATGCAGATAAAATAAGATGAAATCGAGGATGTAAATAAAGCTATTTTTCTTGTTTCTCCCCACACCCTCATGTTAGGTATTTCTGCCAGACACTCAAGATGCTGATTGTAATATTTTACTAGTATGGTGTCTCAGACTCCTTCCCTGTCCCTTCAAATTGCATCACTCTATATTCCTATCTCCTTAATAAGCTTTATAGACTTGATTGACCCTACCTACCAAATTCGTTCTTACATCTCGCTCTTACTCAATTATGACCCACTTTAACCTCAGGACTATTTCTCAAACTCCAACTGCACTGCTTCTGCTTATGGGAAATAGCATATGATTCTACCTGGATAAAATCAGCAAATCCATCTAGGACCATAGTTCCCAAACATTCTGTCTGTGTAGAGCCACACTTAGAGTAGTGTTGACACTAGTGACACTAGTAGTTCAGACACTAGTGAATGTCTGAATTCTTTAGAGAGCTTGCTCAAACACCTGTGGCTGGACTGCACTCCAGAGTTTCTGATTCAGGATTTCTGGGGGTAGAGACTGAGAATTTGAATTTTTAAACATTTATTTTTGAGAGACAGAGAGCACGAGCAGGGAGGGGCAGAGAGAGAGAGAGAGGGAGACATGGAATCTGAAGCAGGCTCCAGGCTCTGAGCTATCAGCATAGAGCCCAACGCAAGGTTCAAACCCAGGAACAGAGAGATCATGACCTGAGCTGAAGTCCAACGCTCAACCTACTGAGCCACCCAGGTGCCCCAGAATATGCATTTCTGACAAGATTCCAGGTGATGCGGATACTTCTGGTCTAGGGACAACACTTGGACAAGGGCTGCTCTAGAACTCCAGTCTCTGTTCTCTTCCCTCGCTCATATGCCTTACGCTCCACTGTCAGAAGTAAATTCTGAATTCTGAGGACGGCAGCCTCTTGCAATTTGCAGGTATAATTAAAAACAAACTGCTTCACATGTAAGATCTCTAATAATAAATCCCAGCTTTAAGTTCCAGCCTCTCTTCCTACAAAAGCCCTTAGATTCCATCCACCATATACTCTATATTAGTTATACCAAATTACTTTTGAATCTATAACAATCTCTTGCCTTTTCTTCCTGTTGTCTCTGCACATGCTGGTTTCTTTTGTCTGCCTGACAACCTGACTAACATTTTGTACAGACAGTGTCACCTTACCTATAAAGCATTCTCACTTTCCCTGAAAGTATTAGGTACTTCATTTTCTACAGATCTTGCATTTACCTATGTTAGAGTACTTACACCATTGTGTTGTGATTACTTTCTTGCTTGTCTTTCTCTAAGAAGGGAAAATATGTACCTTGAGCGTGCTGGCATGAATGACTTAGTTATCAATATACAATATACAATCCCACAGCATCTTGCATAGAGCCTGGCACATTTTAAATGCTTAATATTTTTTAATGAAAGATTTTTTCTGGGGTACCTGGCTGCTGTCTCAGTCAGTAGAGCATGTGAGTCTTGATCTCAAGGTTGTGAGTTAAAGACCCACATTGGGCATGGAGACTACCTAAAAAAAAAAAAAAAATCTCCCCTATGACATTTCACCCTGGGTCTGCTCTGTGAGCTAGATCTTTTCTTTCTTCCTAATCCTTCTTCTACAAGTCTTAAACTAGCAAGTGTGTTACACCAGCACCAGTTACAGGAGGCAGAGGGTTTTTGTTTTTTTTTCTTTTTTTCATATCCTTCAAAAGAAAAAAATACTATGAGAAGCAGTGTCTTAGCCTCATTCTGTCTGTGTAGAGCCACACTTAGAGTAATTACATGGTAGTACTTTATAGTAACAAACTTAACATCTGATACTTATTTGCTTACTTATATGTTTGGAGATGTTGCTCACAAGTAATTTCTCATGAATCTTCAAATCAATTTTATCACATGAGTGCTACTGTTTTATATTACAGATGGAGGAACAGAGAAATTAAATGTGTTTTTGAGTATCATATAGACTGTGAATGGTAGCTGGTGATTTTAGCTGAGGCAGTTCAGTACCCTGGACTTACGTACCCTAGAAATACATCCACAGACTTACCCTTGCAGATTGATATACTTTCAGTTATCTGTGATAATCCCGTAATAAGTATACATTCTTGCCTATAAAGTAGATTTTTTAAGAAATCTTTTGTCTTACGCGTTGAGA
Source organism: Herpailurus yagouaroundi (assembly GCF_014898765.1). Taxonomy (NCBI): domain Eukaryota; kingdom Metazoa; phylum Chordata; class Mammalia; order Carnivora; family Felidae; genus Herpailurus; species Herpailurus yagouaroundi. The sequence continues at coordinate 3,285,958 of NW_024412452.1, forward strand.
GAGGTAAATTATCAAGATTGTACATGTGGGATTCCTCAGTCTAAAATTTCAGTGGTGGCCCAGCGTGACACATCTGTGAGGCAAGGCTGTGTCCATGATTCCTGGTCCTTGAATAGAATTTCTGGTTTGGTTGGAAGCATGGGAGAAGAGAATTCCTCCTTTACCAGCTGAACCCCAAAAAATAGGTGGAAAACCTAAAACAGGTTTTATGATTTAGAAGATCCTGGAAGTCTTTACTAGACCGAATGAGTACAGACTCTAGAATGAGAGTGAGAGAGGATAGGACAGTCCAACAGAGACTATCTAGTTTGAGTGATGACTTACTACAACACAGGGGGTTTACTGAGTTCTCCACCACAGCATATTCCTTCAGTAGAGATAGACCTTGCTTTATGTCTTTTTGATCATTCCACTACATCATTCTCTGTTATTTGTATTCTTCTACATCATTTAACAGAGTTTAGTTCTCTTGTCTCAGTAATGCCATCAGTATTAAAAAACGTGGCAACCTTTGACTTGTTTTTGTAAACAAAATTGTCTTTAAAAAAATTCACTTTTTTCAGGTAAGCTCATCCTATAAATATCTGTACAGTGAGTACTGTGTGTAAGACTATGAACCAGGATTTATCGCAGATATGTGGATCAATAAGAAGACTCAGTGTTACTCTTAAAATCCTGTAAAGGGGACATTAGAAGATTTGATATACTTTAATAAAATGTTAAACTCAGACAGTCAGCTACTAGAGCCCAGAATACAGATCACTACTATGTTCCCTTCAGTAGGTGGGAACAATCCATGAGAAGGAAACCTGACATGGTTCAGGTGGCAGTCTTCAGGAAAGTTTAAACTAGGACTAGTGTCTGCAGAAAGTGAGACGTGGAGAGAAGAGGTGTTGAGCAGTGCTCAAAAGCTCAGGTTTTTCTCCGTTCAAATCCTCAGTCTACTTTCTTGCTGTGTGACTTGGAGCAATATTGTTTAACTATTCTGAGCCTCATTCTCCTTTCTGGTAACATGGAGAACTCCAACATTTCTGTGATAATTGATTAAGATAATGCATGTGAATTACTTAAGGTGCCTGGCACTTAACAAGTGTTCAATAGTTAACAAGATTGCATTATTATTATTTCTATTATTTACTGTAGAGTGAAGTATATGTACATATATATATTTATATATTTATATACATGGGAGGTTCTATAGAAGGAGAACAAAAAATACAACTTGCTGACATGAGGAGAGGGGAGCAAGAAGATATTAAGATGGTCATAAATATGGTTTCTGGGGGAAGGAAGAGAAAGCAGCATTTTCAGTCATGATAACCACAGTGATTCCTGCTCCCTAAACCATCTCCTGGCAAGAACTAACAATTTAAAAATGTGAAGAAGATTATTTTCATTCACCTTTTCATCATCTCCTTTTCAGGTCCACCTCTCCCCATAGGGAGCATTGGACTCACACTATTTGGGAACAGAGACTCACAATAGGCCAACAAAATTATGCTTCTAACTGACTGTTTTGGAACCAAAGCAATGGCCACTAAGAAAGTTAATAAAAGACTTTTTCCCCAAATTTAATCCAGTATTTCTGGTTTTTTTTTCCTTTTTTTACTATCCACTTTTAATCTTTTATATTCCCAGATTTTGTGACTCCTATCTTAAAAATTTCCTCTCCGAATGTGTTATATCAATTAGTGTATCCTGAAAAATTAAGGGTTATACACTCTTGACCATAATTCATTTTGAACAGACGGTAATTTAGACAGTGCTTTAAGACATGACAAAGATAACAATGGCAATGTTCTTTACAGTCTTAAGGAAAAAAAAAGATGAACTCTATGTTCCAGTGATTTTGTGACCATATGAAAATGAAATGATTCTTAGCCATTGAGTAGCTGGAACTTCACTGTCAAAGGAAGGGAAGCAGTTGGCCAACCAAAACTTCCTTCTTGTCCATCTAGTCTAGTTGACCTGATGAACATATAGGGAGGCTTCTGGCAATGCTTGAACTTTCTCCCACGTGAAATTATGTGAGGCTGATTATAAAAGCTACAAATTCAACACACGAATTAAAGCTAAGTTACCCTCATTACACAGAGCAAAAATATGCTTTATAATAATAGGTATGTAAAGAAAATTAGTTTATAAGGATTGTGCGGGGAAAAATCTATGTCAGCATAAATTCTTTTCTTAGTGTAGATTCATCCTTCTCCTGTCTAATGGGCACCCAGGCACCTGAAGACTAACCTTCCACTTCAGGAACCAGGGGGTGATAATTAGCCCATAGTATGGCAGTATTTGGTTAGAAATACTCCTGGGCAGCTGTATTAAACACTTTAAGAAATGTCTGCTAGAGGGCTTTCCTGTGTATCCCATGCTGAAGCCAAATCTTACCACTTGCTCTTTTTAACCTTGTGTCTTAGAGAGTAAGGTTATTTTACCTGTTTCCCTCCATTGTGTAACCCAGCATTGTGGAGAAGCTCTCCTCTACACCCAGCCAAATATGTAGGACTTTTCTTTTCTATAGACTCTATATTTATTATATGAGCTTTTTTTTCTAAGGGTTTCCTTTAGTTGGACCTTGATTCTCCCACTAACTTTTTATACTCCAAAGGCTGTATTTTTTTTTTTTTTTCTTGTCCCTAGATTGGATGCCTATTGGATTTGGGTTTCTCTCTAGGTTCAAGTTATCTAAATGCTTATTTGGATATGACATTTTTTTAAGTATTTAGGAACTACTTTACTCCGCCCCCACCCTCAAAGCTCATTAGTTCCTTCTCCTGCTAAATTTGGTCCCTTATCACTTCCAGGATGATATTCTGAGGCCCATTAAGCAAAAGTATAATGTCAGCATTTAACACTGGAAAATAGAGTTAGATAAAGAAGGCCAAAAACTACTTCACATAAATGAACCGATTTCTACACCACTGCTCTGATACTCGATTTCCTGGAAACAAAATCACATTATGTGTCACGTCACCACAAAATCAAAGGAAACAAATTATTAGATATAAGGCTTTCCAGAAGCAACAATATCTGAAGGTGAATGACACATTTTAAATGTGGGTACAGGGAGGGTTCTTACATTACTCATGCCTTTGTTAGTCAAGAGATCTGGATTAGTACTATATACTGATTCTTCAGAATCCCTGAGATTTAGAGATTTAAACAGGCATTTCTGGCCATATTATTTTTTTATTCTCTAGTAACTATGTGCTAGAGGAAAATAATGAGAGAATGGGATGTGTGTGTGTGCTCCCTGCTCCTGTGTTAAGGAAGGAGGATGCAAGCATGCCTTCACAAGGATGGATACACTTTCACTGGCAACAAATGTGTTAAAATTAGAACTGCACTTCCATTATTAACTTGCCCTAAGCCTTACTTCTAGGCATTTGAGCTCCTCTAATAGTTCTAATCTCAGTGAACAATGCCAACATCACATTATCTTAATTTCATGTCAAACTTTCATCTTAGGTAAAGTGCAAATATTATCAAAGACTGTTATTTATGTATTTAGTTACAGATTATTTTATAAGCATGGATTTGGTAAGAGTAGAAGAGAGAATAGAACCAAGGATACTTGTTATTTGAATCTTTTGAAGAAAGAGCAGGAGAAAGAGAGATACAGAAATTGGCAATGATGGCATTATAAATGATTTTATTTTATTTTTTTTCAGTATATGAAATTGATTGTCAAATTGGTTTCCATACAACACCCAGTGCTCATCCCAAAAGGTGCCCTCCTCAATACCCATCACCTACCCTCTCCTCCCTCCCACCCCCCATCAACCCTCAGTTTGTTCTCAGTTTTTAAGAGTCTCTTCTGCTTTGGCTCTCTCCCACTCTAACCTCTTTTTTTTTTTTTTCCTTCCCCTCCTCCATGGGTTTCTGTTAAGTTTCTCAGGATCCACATAAGAGTGAAACCATATGGTATCTGTCTTTCTCTGTATGGCTTATTTCACCTAGCATCACACTCTCCAGTTCCATCCACGTTGCTACAAAGGGCCATATTTCATTCTTTTTCATTGCCACATAGTACTACATTGTGTATATAAACCACAATTTCTTTATCTATTCATCTGTTGATGGACATTTAGGCTCTTTCCATAATTTGGCTATTGTTGAGAGTGCTGCTATAAACATTGGGGTACAAGTTCCCCTATGCATCAGTACTCCTGTATCCCTTGGGTAAATTCCTAGCAGTGTTATTGCTGGGTCATAGGGTAGGTCTATTTTTAACTTTCTGAGGAACCTCCACACTGTTTTCCAGAGTGGCTGCATCAGTTTGCATTCCCACCAACAGTGCAAGAGGGTTCCTGTTTCTCCACATCCTCTCCAGCATCCATAGTCTCCTGACTTCATTTTGGCCACTCTGACTGGCGTGAGGTGATATCTGAGTGTGGTTTTGATTTGTATTTCCCTGATAAGGAGCGACGTTGAGCATCTTTTCATGTGCCTGTTGGCCACCCGGATGTCTTCTTTAGAGTAGTATCTATTCATGTCTTCTGCCCATTTCTTCACTGGGTTATTTGTTTTTCAGGTGTGGAGCTTGGTGAGCTCATTAGGGATTTTGGATACTAGCCCTTTGTCTGATATGTCATTTGCAAATATCTTTTCCCATTCCATTGGTTGCCTTTTAGTTTTGTTGGTTGTTTCCTTTGCTGTGCAGAAGCTTTTTATCTTTGTAAGGTCCCAGTAATTCATTTTTGCTTTTAATTCCCTTGCCTTTGGGGATGTGTCGAGTAAGAGATTGCTACGGCTGAGGTCAGAGAGGTCTT
>NW_024412452.1:3300732-3321200 GCF_014898765.1 Herpailurus yagouaroundi
TTCCCCTCCCCCATGGGTTCCTGTTAAGTTTCTCAGGATCCACATAAGAGTGAAACCATATGGTATCTGTCTTTCTCTGTATGGCTTATTTCACTTAGCATCACACTCTCCAGTTCCATCCACGTTGCTACAAAAGGCCATATTTCATTTTTTCTCATTGCCACGTAGTATTCCATAGTGTATATAAACCACAATTTCTTTATCCATTCATCAGTTGATGGACATTTAGGCTCTTTCCATAATTTGGCTATTGTTGAGAGTGCTGCTATGAACATTGGGGTACAAGTGCCCCTATGCATCAGTACTCCTGTGTCCCTTGGATAAATTCCTAGCAGTGCTATTGCTGGGTCATAGGGTAGGTCTATTTTTAATTTTCTGAGGAACCTCCACACTGCTTTCCAGAGCGGCTGCACCAATTTGCATTCCCACCAACAGTGCAAGAGGGTTCCCGTTTCTCCACATCCTCTCCAGCATCTAGAGTCTCCTGGTTTGTTCATTTTGGCCACTCTGACTGGCGTGAGGTGATATCTGAGTGTGGTTTTGATTTGTATTTCCCTGATAAGGAGCGACGCTGAACATCTTTTCATGTGCCTGTTGGCCATCCGGATGTCTTCTTTAGAGAAGTGTCTATTCATGTTTTCTGCCCATTTCTTCACTGGGTTATTTGCTTTTCGGGTGTGGAGTTTGGTGAGCTCTTTATAGATTTTGGATACTAGCCCTTTGTCCGATATGTCATTTGCAAATATCTTTTCCCATTCCGTTGGTTGCCTTTTAGTTTTGTTGGTTGTTTCCTTTGCTGTGCAGAAGCTTTTTATCTTCATAAGGTCCCAGTAATTCACTTTTGCTTTTAATTCCCTTGCCTTTGGGGATGTGTCGAGTAAGAGATTGCTACGGCTGAGGTCAGAGAGGTCTTTTCCTGCTTTCTCCTCTAAGGTTTTGATGGTTTCCTGTCTCACATTCAGGTCCTTTATCCATTTTGAGTTTATTTTTGTGAATGGTGTGAGAAAGTGGTCTAGTTTCAACCTTCTGCATGTTGCTGTCCAGTTCTCCCAGCACCATTTGTTAAAGAGACTGTCTTTTTTCCATTGGATGTTCTTTCCTGCTTTGTCAAAGATGAGTTGGCCATACGTTTGTGGGTCTAGTTCTGGGGTTTCTATTCTATGCCATTGGTCTATGTTGTCTGTTTTTGTGCCAATACCATGCTGTCTTGATGATGACAGCTTTGTAGTAGAGGCTAAAGTCTGGGATTGTGATGCCTCCTGCTTTGGTCTTCTTCTTCAAAATTACTTTGGCTATTCGGGGCCTTTTGTGTTTCCATACGAATTTTAGAATTGCTTGTTCTAGTTTCGAGAAGAATGCTGGTGCAATTTTGATTGGGATTGCATTGAATGTGTAGATAGCTTTGGGTAGTATTGACATTTTGACAATATTTATTCTTCCAATCCATGAGCAGGGAATGTCTTTCCATTTCTTTAAATCTTCTTCAATTACCTTCATAAGCTTTCTATAGTTTTCAGCATACAGATCCTTTACATCTTTGGTTAGATTTATTCCTAGGTATTTTATGCTTCTTGGTGCAATTGTGAATGGGATCAGTTTCTTTATTTGTCTTTCTGTTGCTTCATTGTTAGTGTATAAGAATGCAACTGATTTCTGTACATTGATTTTGTATCCTGCAACTTTGCTGAATTCATGTATCAGTTCTAGCAGACTTTTGGTGGAGTCTATCGGATTTTCCATGTATAATATCATGTCATCTGCAAAAAGCGAAAGCTTGACTTCATCTTTGCCAATTTTGATGCCTTTGATTTCCTGTTGTTGTCTGATTGCTGATGCTAGAACTTCCAGCACTATGTTAAACAACAGCGGTGAGAGTGGGCATCCCTGTCGTGTTCCTGATCTCAGGGAAAAAGCTCTCAGTTTTTCCCCATTGAGGATGATGTTAGCTGTGGGCTTTTCATAAATGGCTTTTATGATCTTTAAGTATGTTCCTTCTATCCCGACTTTCTCGAGGGTTTTTATTAAGAAAGGGTGCTGGATTTTGTCAAAGGCCTTTTCTGCATCGATTGACAGGATCATATGGTTTTTCTCTTTTTTTTTGTTAATGTGATGTATCACGTTGATTGATTTGCGAATGTTGAACCAGCCCTGCATCCCAGGAATGAATCCCACTTGATCATGGTGAATAATTCTTTTTATATGCCGTTGAATTCGATTTGCTAATATCTTATTGAGAATTTTTGCATCCATATTCATCAGGGATATTGGTCTGTAGTTCTCTTTTTTTACTGGGTCTCTGTCTGGTTTAGGAATCAAAGTAATACTGGCTTCATAGAATGAGTCTGGAAGTTTTCCTTCCCTTTCTATTTCTTGGAATAGCTTGAGAAGGATAGGTATTATCTCTGCTTTAAACGTCTGGTAGAACTACCCTGGGAAGCCATCTGGTCCTGGACTTTTATTTGTTGGGAGATTTTTGATAACCGATTCAATTTCTTCGCTGGTGATGGGTCTGTTCAAGCTTTCTATTTCCTCCTGATTGAGTTTTGGAAGAGTGTGGGTGTTCAGGAATTTGTCCATTTCTTCCAAGTTGTCCAATTTGTTGGCATATAAGTTTTCATAGTATTCCCTGATAATTGTTTGTATCTCTGAGTGATTGGTTGTAATCATTCCATTTTCATTCATGATTTTATCTATTTGGGTCATCTCCCTTTTCTTTTTGAGAAGCCTGGCTAGAGGTTTGTCAATTTTGTTTATTTTTTCAAAAAACCAACTCTTGGTTTCGTTGATCTGCTCTACAGTTTTTTTAGATTCTATATTGTTTATTTCTGCTCTGATCTTTATTATTTCTCTTCTTCTGCTGGGTTTAGGCTGCCTTTGCTGTTCTGCTTCTATTTCCTTTAGGCGTGCTGTTAGATTTTGTATTTGGGATTTTTCTTGTTTCTTGAGATAGGCCTGGATTGCAATGTTTTTTCCTCTCAGGACTGCCTTCGCTGCATCCCAAAGTGTTTTGGATTGTTGTATTTTCATTTTCGTTTGTTTCCATATATTTTTTAATTTCTTCTCTAATTGTCTGGTTGACTCACTCATTCTTTAGTAGGGTGTTCTTTAACCTCCATGCTTTTGGAGGTTTTCCAGACTTTTTCCTGTGGTTGATTTCAAGCTTCATAGCATTGTGGTCTGAAAGTAGGCATGGTATAATTTCAATTCTTGTATACTTATAAAGGGCTGTTTTGTGACCCAGTATATGATCTATCTTGGAGCATGTTCCATGTGCACTCGAGAAGAAAGTATATTCTGTTGCTTTGGGATGCAGAGTTCTAAATAGATCTGTCAAGTCCATCTGATCCAATGTCTCATTCAGGGCCCTTGTTTCTTTATTGACCGTGTGTCTAGATGATCTATCCATTTCTGTAAGTGGAGTGTTAAAGTCACCTGCAATGACCACATTCTTATCAATAAGGTTGCTTGTGTTTATGAGTAATTGTTTTATATATTTGGGCGCTCCGGTATTCGGCGCATAGACATTTATAATTGTTAGCTCTTCCTGATGGATAGACCCTGTCACTATTATATAATGTCCTTCTTCATCTCTTGTTACAGCCTTTAATTTAAAGTCTAGTTTGTCTGATATAAGTATGGCTACTCCAGCTTTCTTTTGGCTTCCAGTAGCATGATAAATAGTTCTCCATCCCCTCACTCTCAATCTAAAGGTGTCCTCAGGTCTAAAATGAGTCTCTTGTAGACAGCAAATAGATGGGTCTTGTTTTTTTATCCATTCTGATACCCTATGTCTTTTGGTTGGCGCATTTAATCCATTTACATTCAGTGTTATTATAGAAAGATATGGGTTTAGAGTCATTGTGATGTCTGTATGTTTTATGCTTGTAGTGATGTCTCTGGTACTTTGTCTCACAGGGTCCCCCTTAGGATCTCTTGTAGGGCTGGTTTAGTGGTGACAAATTCCTTCAGTTTTTGTTTGTTTGGGAAGACCTTTATCTCTCCTTCTATTCTAAATGACAGACTTGCTGGATAAAGGATTCTCGGCTGCATATTTTTTTCTGTTCATCACTTTGAAGATCTCGTGCCAATCCTTTCTGGCCTGCCAAGTTTCAAAAGAGAGATCAGTCACGAGTCTTATAGGTCTCCCTTTATAAGTTAGAACACGTTTATCCCTTGCTGTTTTCAGAATTTTCTCTTTATCCTTGTATTTTGCCAGTTTGACTATGATATGTTGTGCAGAAGATCGATTCAAGTTATGTCTGAAGGGAGTTCTCTGTGCCTCTTGGATTTCAATGCCTTTTTCCTTCCCCAGTTCAGGGAAGTTCTCAGCTATTATTTCTTCAGGTACCCCTTCAGCACGTTTCCCTCTCTCTTCCTCCTCTGGGATACCAATTATGCGTATATTACTTCTTTTTAGTGTATCACTTAGTTCTCTAATTTTCCCCTCATACTCCTGGATATTTTTATCTCTCTTTTTCTCAGCTTCCTCTTTTTCCATAACTTTATCTTCTAGTTCACCTATTCTCTCCTCTGCCTCTTCAATCTGAGCCGTGGTCGTTTCCATTTTATTTTGCATGTCATTTAAAGCGTTTTTCAGCTCCTCCTGACTGTTCCTTAGTCCCTTGATCTCTGTAGCAAGAGATTCTCTGCTGTCCTCTATACTGTTTTCAAGCCCAGTGATTAATTTTATGACTATTATTCTAAATTCACTTTCTGTTATATTATTTAAATCCTTTTTGATCAGTTCATTGGCTGTTGTTATTTCCTGGAGATTCTTTTGAGGGGAATTCTTCCGTTTGGTCATTTTGGATAGTCCCTGGCGTGGTGCGGACCTGCAGGGCACTTCCCCTGTGCTGTGGTGTATAACTGGAGTTGGTGGGTGGGGACGCAGTCAGCCCTGATGTCTGCCCCCAGTCCACTGCTGAGGGCACAGTCAGACTTGTGTGTGCCTTCTCTTCCCCTCTCCTAGGGGCGGGATTCACTGTGGGGTGGGGTGGCCCGTCTGGGCTACTTGCACACTGCCAGGCTTGTGGTGCTGGGGATCTGGCGTATTAGCTGGGGTGGGTAGGCAAGGTGGACGGGGGCAGGAGGGGCAGGCTTAGCTTGCTTCTCCTTAGGTGATCCACTTCAGGCAGGGCCCTGTGGCAGCAGGAGGCAACAAATGTGTTAAAATTAGAACTGCACTTCCATTATTAACTTGCCCTAAGCCTTACTTCTAGGCATTTGAGCTCCTCTAATAGTTCTAATCTCAGTGAACAACGCCAGCATCACATTATCTTAATTTCATGTCAAACTTTGATCTTAGGTAAAGTGCAAATATTATCAAAGACTGTTATTTATGTATTTAGTTACAGATTATTTTATAAGCTTGGATTTGGTAAGAGTAGAAGGGAGAATAGACCCAAGGATACTTGTTATTTGAATCTTTTGAAGAAAGAGCAGGAGAAAGAGAGATGCAGAAATTGGCAATGATGGTATTATAAATGATTTTAAACAAGACCTAATTCCTTCCATCAGTTTCCTGTCCAAAAGAAGAGCAGCTCTTTGGAAAGTAAAATTACCATATATAAGTCTTCATTTTTTTTTTCCAAGTCACCCATTTTCTCCTTGTCTTTTCCAGTTCCTAACACTAGGATTCCAGGGTCAGCTTGACTTTTGTAACACACTCCTTGTCTTTTGAATCAGTCTATTTTATTGTTGAACCATTCCAGGTTTATAATATTATTTCTTAAATTAAGCTAAAATGTGTCTGCTTCTACTTCTTTCCTATGAAACAATTCAGGAGAAATCAAATTCTTATACTTGAGAGTTTTTATAATAATTGATGGAACTATTGTGTTTCCCTCCCAAGTCTTACAATCTATATTGTATTGTTAATATTTTCCTGGGTTTAATATGACACTAAAATCCAGGTTGATACCATCTTCACTAGTATTGTACACATCAGTCCATTATTTTGGCATCATGTGGTTTTGACTATTGGTTCTTGAAATGAGTTATTTCCTCCTTCAAAACTCCTGCCTAAAAGGAAATATGCTAGGTTAAAAGGCTTTTAAAATTTGAGTAGAGCCTTACATGCCATGGAATCAAAAAGGAAAGTGGTTAATTCATTTTTTCAAGGATTTTGGAGATTGTTGAATTGGAAAAAAAAGATTACATCTGATCAGAAAGTCCAAAGGGATAACTTTGGTTGTTGGCTACTAGAAAATAAATTTCACCTACAAAATTTAAAACATTTTAACTCCTTTTCTGCCTTCTAAAAATTATGTAATCACTGTATATTTTCTTCTTTTTTTTGTAGGATAAAATGGCTTTGTTTTGCCTTAGATTATTGTTTCATGTATCTTCTCATGATTTTCCATATCTGTTTTCGTATTTCTGATTAAGTTTTAGCTCTCATTTTATAATTATTTTATGGATTTTATTTTATGAATTATTCATAGCATAATTCTTGAAAAAGTAGAAACTATAACAACAAAGACCAATGGGAAGCAATGTAATAGATTATACAATGGATGGACAAATGCCAACAAAGCAAGCAATCTGCTATCAAAACAAATATATTCAGTCTGTTCATCTGTTTTAAGTAGATAGGGCCTCAACTCTGTGCTTACAGTATTTAAGGTTCATGATTGAATCAGAAATATAAAATGTTTTACATTTTTCTTTTGCCAAACTAACTTTGAAATTACTATCTATCATTTTGTTAAAAATTCCTACCTAAAGACTCATGCAAAATTAAGAATTTTCTTCAACAAATGACAAACAGAATTGTAGACAACTGACAGAATAGAGAAACATTTTAGTGTCTAAAACCAATAATAAATTAATTATTTAGAATTTATAATAAACTTCTAAAATCAACAACAAGGAAATGGGTTTCCTGGTTGACTCACCTTGTTGTGCATGTGACTCTCGATTTTGGCTCAGGTCATGATCTCATGGTTTTGTCAGTTCGAGCCTGCATGAGGCTCTGCACTGACCGTGTTGAGCCTGTTTGGGATTCTCTCTCTCTCTCTGCCTGTCTCTCTGCCCCTCCCTTACTCGCATTGTCTCTGTTTCTCTCTAAATAAATAAATAAATAAATAAACTTAAAATAATAACCAACAAGGAAAGACAAAACATGTAACATTTTAAAAAAGCAGAAGAAGGAAAAATAGCCCTCATAAAGGTAGTCATCTTTATTAAAAAGTAGTGCTTGAACAAAAGTATACATATTGTAAAAGAAGACATAAAACTGTCTTCATAAATGACACGTTTATATAGAAAATCCAAAAGAATTGACAAGCAAACAAACAAACAAAAACAACTCCTGGAACTAATGAGAAATTATAGCAAGTTTGCAAGATTCAAAGTTATCATACAAAAGTCAGTTGCTTTCCTTTATACCAACAGTGAACAAATAGAATTTGAAATTAAAAATGCAGTGCTATTTACAGTAGCACTCCCTCCAAAATTAAATTGTTAACTACAACAAAATATGTATAAGAATTCTGTGAAGAAAACTACAAAGTTCTGATGAATGCAATCAAATAAATAAATGGGGAGATTATGTTTATGAGCAGGAGGATTAATGCCCATCAAAATGTCCGTTCTTTTCAATTTGATCTATAGATTCAAAGAAATTCCAGTCAAAAATCCCAACAAGTTATTTTGTGGATCTTGGCAAACTCATTCTAAGGTTTACATGGAGAGGCAGAAGGCCTAAAATAACTGACATAATATTGAATGAGAAGAACAAAGTCAAATGATTTAGGCCACCTGACTTCAAGACATACTATAAAGCTACAGTAATCAAGGCAGTGTGGTATTGATGAAATGATAAACAGAACAATAAGAACGGAATAGAGATCCCAGAAATAGGTCCCCATAAACATAGTCAGTTGATCTTTGATAAAGTTTCAAAGGCAATATAATGGAGCAAAGGTAGTCTTTTGATAACTGGTGCTGGAATAACTAGACATCCACATGTAAAAAAAAATGATCAAGATACAGATCTTACACCCTTAAAAATTAACTCAAAATGGATCACAGACCAAAATGTAAAATGCCAAACTATAAAACCTCTAGAAGACAACATTGGGGAAAACTTAGATGAATTTGGGTATTGTGATGTCTTTGTAGATATAACACCAAAGGCCACATCCACAAAATTGATTACCTGACTTCATTGAAATTTAAAAAAAAAATTCTTTTCTGCTAAAGGAAACCTCAGGAGAATTAGAAAAAAGGCAAGACACAGATTAGGAGAAAATACATACAAAAGACACATCTGGTAAAGACTCTTATCCAAAATATAAAAAGAACTCCTAAAACAACAGTAAGAAAAAATCCAATTAATAAATGGCCCAAAGACCTTAAGAGTCACCTCACCAAAGTAGATATAATACAGATGACAAAGAAGCATATGAAAAGATGCTTTATATCATATGCCATCAGGGAAATGCAAATTAGAACAATCATATACCACCACACACATATTAGAATGGCCAAAATCCAGAACACTGACAGTACCAAATGCTGACGACGATGTAGAACAGAAGGAACTCTCATTCATTGCTTAGGGGAATGTAGAATGGTGTACAGCCACTTTGGAAGACAGCTTGGCAGTCTTTTTTACAAAACTTCACACACTCTTACCATTTGGCCCAGCAATCACTCTTCTTGGTATTTACCCAAAGGAGTTGAAAACTATGTATTTTGTTGAAACAAAAGTCTGCACATGAATGTTTATAGCAACTAAATTTATAGAAAGTTTATAGTGACTAAGTTGTCCTTCAGAGCATGAACCGATAAAGTTTGGTGTACTAAACAATGGAATGTTATTCGGTACTAAAGAGAAATGAGATCTCAAGCCATGACAAGACGTGGAAGAATCTTAAATGCATCTTAATAAGTGAAAGAAGCTAATTTGAAAAGGCTATGTACTATATGATTCCAACTATTAGACATTTTGGAAAAGGCTAAACTATGAAAATAATCAAAAGATCAGTGCTTGCCAGGGGTGGGGAAGAGGCCAGTGAGAGATGAATAGGCATAGCACAGAGGATTTTTAAGACAGTGAATATACTGTGTATGATATTATAATCATGGATATATGTCCTTATACATTGTTTAAACCCATTAAATGTACAGCACTAAGAGCCAACCATAATATAAACAATGGACATAGGGTTGTATGAAGTGTCAGTGTAGCTTCATGGTAATTTCATGTAGCTCCTTGATTAAAAAATGTACCACTCTGGTAGGGAATGTCAGTAATGAGGAAGGCTATGCAGGGGGGGGCGGGGCAGAGGATATATGTGAAATCTCTGTGGGTTTCCCTCAGTTTTGTTATAAAACAAAAACTACTCTGAAAAAAATTGTCTAAAAAATAGTGTGGACATGAGAATATAAAATGTTCAATTTAATTTATTATTAGATAAATACAAGTTCAAAGGGATATAGGGAAGAAAAGATATAGGACAGAATGGGTACATCTTTTAAAAAGATGTAAAAGGAATAAAGTAAAGAGACAGGATTTATAGCACAATATTTTTCTTACTAAGCCAAACAAATGAATTATTGCCATAGATTTTGCAAATATTCAATAGAATGAATTGGTGCCTATGAAGGTGTATGTAAAGAATGAATGGGAGTGGGGGATCTGAGAGGAAGACAAAACAAACTAGATAGAGATAGAGATAAACCCAGAGATAGAAAGAGAGATATATATTGACCTAACATCAGGTACCTATGAGCATACTCTGCCACATACTACAAATCATAATTAAATCAGCATTAGGTACCTGAACGATAAAATGAAAAGAACCCTCTTAGAATTAGGACCCAGGAAAAGTATTCTTTCTCTCATAAAGTACACCATCAATTCATCAATTTTCATATTCTTACTGTACATTATGGAAAACCCATTTCAAATGGGGTTACATAGATGATAAAACAACAACATTGAATGACACTGGTTCTCCCTCCAACGTCTCTTCTGTCTACTGGGTGGGAAGGGCACATACACATCTTTCCTCTCTGTTTTCCCTTCTATTACTCTTTGGAGGAGGAGGAAGTTGTCGCTGGCAATGCAGCAAAACTAGACAGAAGGATTTTAGTAAAAGGATATATAGCAGTTATATCAAAAGTGACCAATATTATCCGAAAGACCGGAGTTGATGATTCATTTGTTCTTAATGGTCAACACCAACCTCTATGATAGTTCTTCATCTGTCCAGAATGGAGCCAGCAGTGCAGAGGGGTATAGTTTCAAGAGGGAGGGTGACTGAGAAGGTCAGAAGATGAAGGGATTCCAGAACACTATGTGAAGTCAGTGGTACGTGGACTGAAAAAAACCTCAAGGAATAACCTTACCATATGGTTGGCTAGGAACTTAATCATTTTCTTTTTTATTACAACCTATACCAGCATTCCTTATAGGAATAAAAAATAAAGTTACAAAATAATTAATCATCAAAATTTGTGCTAACTTGGAGATGCCTATCTGCAGAATCATTCTGAATGGATGAATCAGGAAGAGGAAGTTACAAAAATAGGGGGAGCTGTTATAAGGCTGCGGTGGGCAGAGTTGAATGCAAATCATCTAACTTCAACTCCAGAGCTCTTTCTAATATATTTCAGCTGTGTTTCTAAAAGTGATAATATATTCCAAAGCACTCTGTAAACTGTAAAATACTAAACAAATGGGTAGAATTAGTTTGTTGATACATCAGCTATCCAAAAATTATTCCACAGCTCCAAATATTGCATTATGCATTCAGTTTGGTCACTTGGTGGGCGATATATCAAATTCCAATTTATAGTTGAATGTTTTATAAGAAAACACAAAAACAGTGGCAAGCTGGACAAATGTTTTTTTCAAAACATGTAGCCTGACTTAGTTATATTTAATAAAATTCTACCATGCTTATATGACAAATATTTCCCAACAGGAAACAGGGAAGTAATTTATAGATCAACTATCCCTGATCCAACTTGTTGAAAGCCACTTTTAGCTTACAGGGCCCAGAGTCATGTCTAGCCAAACTTTGAAAATACTCATCAGACTTGTAACCTGTCTCAATTCCCCCTTCTGCCCAGGCTGTCAAGACTGCACAGTTGAATTTATGTCCAATTACAGTAATTATATTAGCCAAAGTATTTGGCATATTTATATCCCATTCCCTCCATATAATATTTGAACATAACATTGAGATGTAAGTGGGTCTATTTTAAATGTCTTTTATTGTAACCAACTCAAAAACTTTTAAAGGAGATATAAATTAAGGCGTCAGTAAACAAAAATTAAATGAATAAATATGTATTTGGTGAGAGACCTCGGGAAGAGAGCAGAAATTGTTTTGTCTATATTACAAAGTACAGATCTTCCTCTCCTTACAATGGGATTACTTTCCAATAAGTCCATTGTAGGTTGAAAATGTCATTAAGTCACATATGCATTTAATGCACCTAACCTAACAAACGCCATGGCTTAGCCTAGCCAACTGTAAATGTGCTCAGAATGCTGATGTTAGCCTACAGTTGGGAAAACTCATGTAACACAAAGCCTATTTTATAATAAAGCTTTAAATATGTGATCATTTATTGAACATTCTACTGAAAGTGGAAAAAAAAAGAGTGGCTGTATGGGTTGTATGAGTACAGGTTGTATCGGTTGCTTACCCTCGTGACCACATGTCTGACTAGGAGCTGAGGCTTGCTGTCACTGCCCAGCCTCATGACAGAGTATCATACCACATATTACCGTGCTGGGAAAAGTTCAAAATTCAAAGTATAGTTTTTACTGAGTGTGTGTCACTTTCACGCCATTGTAAAGTCAGAAGATCATATCTCGAACTGTGTAAGTCTGGGGACCTTCTGTAGTAAGCAAAGGCCCTACCCAGAGAAGATGTTCAAAGAATAGATGTAAAAGGAAGATGAAGGGATGAAGGAAGGAAAATTAAAACAGATGCAATTTTAAAATACAAGTATAGCCATCATACCATTGAACTTTTATTGAAGTTTTAGCTAATGAATGTCTCCTATATTTTATCTCATTTAATCCTTACCACTAACATACAAATAGTCATTGACTTTATGTTCTTTACACTAATGCTGATGAAACTGTGAAGTATCTTTCCCACAATCATACATCTAGCAAGGGGCACAGTCAGGAGTGACCATAGTGATGTTTGACCACAAAGCCCTTTTACAACAAAACAAGAAGGTAATTGCACGTCAGGTTGAATGGGGGTGGTTTCCTGGAGAAGATGAACCAAACTGTGATGAGGAAGCATTTTAGGCAGGAGAGCAAAGTAACTGATAGATGCAAGGGTGTGGTGCTGGGGATATGGGGAAGCACGTGACAGTAAAAAGAGCTAACATGCATACCGTTTATACATAGTCGCAAGTGTAAGTCATTTTGTTCAGAGATTTTCTTATATTAGTGCATGAACTGAATTATGCTTTATTTCATATATTCTTTTTATTGACTCACTTTTTGCTGAAATAAACTTACTCATAAAGAAAACACTATAGCACATTCACAAACAGAAAACATGTTTTGCATAGTAGTAAACCATAATGTAAACTGGAAGGAAAATAAGTTCTTGAATTCTAGTTAAGATGTTGATGCCTGTCTGCATGCCTAACATTCTGAGTCTGGAGTCTGCCTTTCATTTATTTTAAAGGAAAATTATAATGATATAAATAATTGTTCATTGAACTTGTTCATTTATTATGTGTGAGGCACTCTGTTTTTTAAATACTTTATGTGTGTACGATGCCACATTTGATCCTGACAACAACTGCTTGAGGGAGGATATTTTATTATCTCTTCTCTAAGGATAAGGAAACTATAGAGACTTATTTAGCAAGTGGTACAGTGATATTACTAGAGACAAACGAGACACAAACCAAATTTTCCTATTTCATAAATGAGAAGAGTTGAAAGAAGTTGAGGAAAGAGCTGACTTTTCAGCCATGAGATTCAGTGTTGTGATTAGATAATCGCTTATGTCTGATGTTCCAATACTCACTTAACCTCTCCTCTTACCACCCACTCAGTGCTTGGGAGCATTAAGGGAGGGAATACAGCGTGATATAGCACTAAGTTCTAACATCATTATCTTTTTGTGAACTAGACTGTGACATCATATTTGGTGTACAAACACATTCCTATGAGTAGGTAGAGAAAGGGAAGGGCAAGTAGTCTTGAATTACTTTATACCTCCACTGAGCTAAGATGTCACACTTTACAGTAAGTAGAAGGAAAATAAAGCATAAAGACATCCATAAAGGATCATAGACAAGTATTTTAATAAAAGTCATGTGTTTTTTTTTAATACCAAAAATGAGTATTGGGGAGACAAGTTGACAAATTGAACAAGGGAGTTGGATCTCAGGCATTTGAAGGGACTTAATCAGTAGTACAGTAACATGACTCCACCTACCACTTTTTTTTTTTTTTAACTGAAGAATTGGTTTCTACAAAGTGTATGTTTCATGTGCTGATTTAGGCAAAGTATTTGTGTTTCTTTTTTTAATTTTTTTAATGTTTTTATTTTTGAAGGAGAGAGAGAGAGAGAGAGAGAGCATGAGTGGGAAGGAGCAGAGAGAGGGAGACACAGAATCTGAATCAGGCTTCAGGCTCTGAGCTGTCAGCACAGAGCCCAATGCAGGGCTCAAACTCACAAACCGTGAGATCATGACATGAGCTGAAGCCGGACGCTCAACTGGCTGGGCCACCCAGGCGCCCCGAATTATTTGTGTTTCTTTATAGTTATCACTAGAACACATTCATGTAATATTTATGCATCCCATTGGTCCTGAATTGCAAAGATGTGAGATCTAGATGAATATGATCATGACTGCATAGCACCGTCTAGTTAGATATACTAATGAGAAAAATGAAGGTGTTTCTTCTAATAAAGTGAATTCTCAATCCATCTCAATTCAGTCTCCTAAGTGATGTTTCATTCTCCTAGGAAGAGTACTTGGTGTGGTCCATGTGAGAGGAGCAATCCTTTCTAGGAAGGAAAAGAAAGAAAAATGCAAAATTTCCATTCTCCAAAACTGAGTTGGCCTTAGACAATTGATATTTCTTCACTTGTAATGCCAGATTAGTAGCAGAGGAAAACATGGTGCCACAGAAAGACGTTTATATGATTTAGTGTGCTCCAAAATGTCCTTTGTCCACAAATCCCCCATAACACCATCAAGTTATGCCATTGGACATTTATTAAATATAAATGTCCTATGTCTGAGCTAGAATGTGCTAAACATGTGGCAAGCAACATTCATGCCACCGTAGTGAAGACTGACTTCTCTCTGGGGATGACACAGTCATGGGATGGTGGGGAAAGAGAAGCATTGTTGGCATAAGGTGCTGGTAATGAGAAAGAAATTGCCATATTCAAAATCTCAGAAAGTCCTGCAACTTTGTTGAGAAGAAGTGATTGCTAAGAGGGAATAGAGCTATGTTAAAAATGGTACCCATCCACTCTATGCCTTTGTTAAGTGTAGGTTCTGTATAATGTATGTATAAGCAACTAATTAACCACTTAATTCAGGCTTTGTGTGTTGTAGTAAGTAAAGGTAAAGTCCAGACCCCAAAATCCTTTTCTGGCAATAACCTCTGCTGAAATTATTTAGACGAATGTGCCTACTACACTTTAGATACCATTTATGTTATCCAGCAAGGAAAATTATTAAAATGGACATCTTTTGCTTATATATATGAGCAGAACTCATGTACAATAATGGCCTGTTTCCATCCAGGATAACTATTCCTTTGTGCACCAGAGTATTGAACAAGTTTTGGCTTTACTGGGTCAGATTTTCCTCCTTTGTGCTCATATCTCAAACTGCTTATTTCTATCATAGCCCTATTCAGTACTATCATACATTTAAAAAAAAAAGACAATAACCACAGGACAAGGCAGATCAATAGTACACTTATGAATTGTTACAAAACTTCAGGGGCAGTAGAGATTTGAGCAAATATGGTACCAAGGAACTTCATGGAAGAGCCAGATGAACTAAACATTGAAGGATGGATAGAGAATGGAGCAGGGTATACAGACCACATTGCATGACTAATATGATTAAATGCATGTGGTGGGAGAAGAAAAAAGTATCTAAAACTCCCCTTTTCTAGGGTCGTTTCTTGATGAATGTCCCCAAAGCATTTTCTTAAAGTCTCTCTTTTTTTTAAACCTGACATATTAGAGAACAGATCAAAGCAGAGGAAAAGACAAAACAATATGCATGATGAGTCATCTGGGCACCTGTGTTGCTAAGGCAACCACTTTAGACACAGAAGGAGGGAAGGGAATGTAACTTAACAGCAAATAATTGAATCATATCTACCTCTCATAAAAACGTGTTAGCTTGAGCTGTTGTATCCAATAAATGCCTACCATCTTATGAATGTCTTCACAATTGTATTGTGAATTCAACTTTAACAAAGCACAATTAATTTTATGCTAGCAACCAACAATTTGGTTTTCTTAATATATTCATATTGGTAATGAATTCTTATAGAGCACCTTTGATTTTCTTTACTAGATAGATATCTTTATACAAGGCATGAATATTCCATGCAGATCCATTTTTCCAATACCTGTTGAAATTAGAAGAAGTAGTATACTCTCAAAAACAGTTTTACCAGCCTGGTCATTCACATATCTAACCATGGTGATTAAACCCATATTTAGTACTTTCCCCAAAGATCTGTAAATGCTGGTATAAGTTCCATAAACTGAAATACATTGCTGTAAGGTTAAGAGAATATCATTGTTAACGATGCCCCTTAGTGCACTTATAATTTCCTTCTATGAGTTATTGGCTGAGGGACATTCCCAAGCCATATGGATATATATTCTCTAGTCATTATGGAAATTCCAATGTGAGCACTGGTATTCTCAATTTTTACTATCGTCTGTGTGGAAAGCACAGGATGTCCTCAGTTTGCCTCTTTAAAAAAAAAAATCACCTTCAGAGAGGACCAATGTGGCATGCAAAATGAACTTCCTTCAAAGCCAACATTTCTTGGAAATGGTTCTGTACTATATTCAGGTTTATTTTCCATTTAGCCTGGACCATTAGGTCTTTTAAGTTGCCATCATTCAAGATGTTTTTACAACTTTGGTGTCGCATGACTGCTCCTGGAAAATTTTTGGTCCCACTTTAACACCTTAACATGCAAATCCCCATCATCAGGATCTCCAAGCAATAAGTAGAATCAGCTTATGAATCTAGAAAAGAGAAAGACTCTACAGGGTTTTATCACAGATCAAGGCGCTTGCGCTCTAAGGAATAGGTTGGATGGAGTATTGCAAACACATTCCTATTTAAGAATCCCATCAAATGAATCCTGCTATGTGCTGATGCTTAAACCCTGAATCCTCCATTAACCTGCCAAGGGAATACCCATCCCACAGTACAGCGTTTCTTGTCTGAGCATCTCCTCGGTTTAATTCAGTACCATCCGTTCAGGCACTGCATCATAACTTTATTGATAACCTATTATATGTTGCAAAATTGAGAGTCATTTTCTTTAGAGAATGATTCTTTTCATTTTGACATACCTGATACTAAAATCTAGTCCTAAGAAAGTTTAGGAATATGAGCATTTTGCAGGATATATACCAACTAGTAAATGAAATAAAAAAAAATATATATATATATATGAAAAATGTATATATATTTACAATTTCTGTGTGTATACCTCATATAATAACTGGAAAAATTAGGTGAATATTCAAGTCTATAGAGCTAGAATGTGGGGAAGATGGGGCTTGAAACCAGGAAAGTTATTTACAACTATACAGAGAGACCCTCAATAGCTATATTATGAACTTTTGCGGAATCTCATATAACTCTAAAATTTTGAAAACATCTTTGACATTTCTATACAATTTACTGCCATCTTCAATCAGTTAACCAATTTCTATTTATAGTATTATAGTCATCATTCACTAAAGGTCTAGGTACTGGGTATTATAATATGGACTTTATTGTCATATTTGATAATTAACAAAAGGCCTCTGATGGGTCATATTATATATATTTTATGTATAGGATCTGAGGCTTTGCAAAGTTGAGATTTCTTCTTGAGGCTATATTGTCAGTATGTCAGGCCATTTCATCAGATCCTCAGTAAACTGAGAATCAGAGACATCAGCCAAAGCTTGTCGATTTCTGAAGCCTGAGTTTATCTTATTTTGCCACACTGCCTTGAAATCTAATCCTTTCACTATCCTATTCTTTTCATCCTTCTCTGGTTCTTTCAAGCCTTTGTCTCTTCTCATTTTCTGTGTAATTATTACTGTCTTTTGCAAGAACTCTGTGTATCCAGTGACTTCCTATCCCAGATATATCTGTTCACTATTGTGGATACAAAATCCTTGGAAGCACACGTCAGCATCATTGCCCACTTCCCTGATCAAAATCTTTTAAATGATGGGTTCATTGATGTTTGATGAATAAAATCTGAAATGTGTATCTTGACATCAAACACAAATCCCAAAGTTAATTCCAAATACTGTCTTCTACAAACTCTATTTCACCTTCAAATTCTACTAATGAAAAGTCAAATCCAGTGTATAACCTGTACATCTCCTGTACATTCTTTTTTTTTTTTTTTTTTAATTTTTTTTTCAACGTTTATTTACTTTTGGGACAGCCAGAGACAGAGCATGAACGGGGGAGGGGCAGAGAGAGAGGGAGACACAGAATCGGAAGCAGGCTCCAGGCTCTGAGCCATCAGCCCAGAGCCCGACGCGGGGCTCGAACTCACGGACCACGAGATCGTGACCTGGCTGAAGTCAGACGCTTAACCGACTGCGCCACCCAGGCGCCCCTACTGTACATTCTAATATCATATTTTCTTTTTCTGACTTTCTTCCAAATCTGCTTAATAACAAACCAATCATGCTTAAAACCACAGTTTTAATGTGTCCTTTCTCATCTCATTGAAATGGCAATTCTTTACCCTCTCAATGCCCATAACCCTTGTTCTATTCCTGTTATGAAATTCATTACCATTTACTTTGCAGCATTGTGTACATGTATTATCTCGTAATTAGCCTAATGGAGTTTTGAATGACTAAGACCTTTGACGCTCTTGTCTGTACTTCCATCCCTGAATCTGCCCCGTCCTACAGTTGACTTGCCTGTCCTCCCATCTCCAAATCTAGTACACTTGACTTTGCTTGCCTCATCCAGTTCCACCAGTTCTGTGTATTGATTGCTAAGACTTAGGACCTCTAATATACTCTAGAGTGGCCAATCATCCTGGCTTGCCTGAGACTGTCTCAGTTTTCCTGGGATTGTCCTGCTTTTAGCACTGTGTAACGTATGTCTGGAAAAATCTTCTCAGTCCCAGGTAAACAAGGATGGTTTATCATCTACTTACCCTCTGATAATTATGCCCCTTTTCTATTTGGCTTTTAATCAGCAGAGAGCTTGCCAAGCTCCATCTGATTAATTGCCTGTATCTTTTCTAGAATAATCATAGTGTTCTATTCTCCAACCTCTGCCAATATGAGCTCCTGGGATTTCCCTAGAACCTGGCCAGTTTTTCTCTTCTACAATAATATCCTTGCCTCATGTCTTTTTCTCTATTCTCAGCACTTACACTTTTACTTTGTTGTGTGTGTTGTTGTTGCATTGGTTTTTTTTCACCCCAATGTTGTAATACTCTAATTAGGATGTTGTTTCTGGTATTGTGTGGATCATAAGATCTGTTAATTATAGACATAGTAGTCTGTAGTCTAATTCTTATTTCCAGAGTTTAGAGTACCAACTCTAATTTGTCTCATTTCTTCCAATTTTCTTTTGCTTGAGCAAGGCTAACATATTTGGGACTTGACTCAAAGAACAAACTTTTGATAGGTTGGTCACTATGAATTTTAGATTTGTCACTGTAAATGTTAAATCTGTTCAACTGTTAAATGCTCATTTTTATAATGTTATTAGTAATAATTTCCTATTGCCTTCTTTGAAAGAATTAAACAAGGTGGGGAAAAACATATATTCTAATGCCCAATATGTTATAAATGTTCAATGAATCATAATTTATTGTTAGAAAAAACATGAAGCATTAGGCGTGTTTTAACAAAAAGAGGAGATGCCTGGTTTTTCAGTGGCACCACCTTCACTGCACACACCTTCAGGGGCCTTCAAACACTGGGCTGCAGACCACAAAGGAGTCACACTGAAGATAATAAAAGTAAAGGGAGAATATTCCAGGGATCCCACCTTATTGGTTAGGATAAACTAATCCCACTTATATTCTGGTGGTAATTTTTTTTTTCACCTCAATCCTTGTTGCTAATTTCACAGAATATACTCTGGTGAGGTTCATCCTGAAATGTAGTGTAAAGTAACAAAAACAAAATATCTGAATCTGCATCTAAAAACATCTCACACAGGGCCAGTTCTAGGGTAAGGCAAGTCAGATATTTATGTTAGGCATACAATTTAAGGAGGTTCCAAAAGACTCAGTCATCAAGATAATAATACTTATTAGAACATTTTTCAAATCAAAATTATTGCAAAAATGAACAATAAGTGAGATATTACAATGGAGATATGATCAGTATTATTGATTTTTTTTCTTTTGCCCAAAGCTCAAATATGTTTTCTCACACCACTGATCTGCCAACACAAACACAAAAAATATAAAAGAATCTAGATTCATGAGAATACATTCAGAAGTTATTCTATTAGGTACAAGGATAAAAATTATTTGGAAAGTATTTCCATGGTGTATTCAGTTCAGAATTCTATAGATTTGGTTTCTGGGGGCAAAATTAATAGGAATATTTTGGGGCCTTGTGGTGATTGTCTCAGAATTAGATAAAACAAGCTGTCTGCACTAAGGGGAACAAGGAAGGATTCAAATGTTTGTCATGGATCTATTATGAGTACATAGTTGTGCACGTATGATCTTACTTAATCCTCACAACAACTGATCACTGTTTTTAGACCTTAGGAAACTGATGTTCATGAAGGCAAACAGCTTTCCCAAATGGTTAATTGTCTGGACTTACTAAGATTTGTCTAACTTCTAACCAAGTGACATCTTCTCTCTTACCTTTTATTTAGATTGTTCATGCCTTCAAGTAAAGTGAAATTGAAAATGTCTAACTAGGCCAACAGTCCTCTCCTGCCTTTCTCTCTCTTTCTTCCTTCCTTCCTTTCTTTATTTTTCTCTTTTTCTCTTTTTCTCTCTCATTCTAACTGGCTTGCAGTACTTGTCAAATGCCACTGTCTCTTCCAGTATGTCTTCTCCACCACCTTCTATCTTCTAACTTGATTCCATCAGATGCTCCATTAAGCATATATTTTAAAATTCTGGAACATGAAATCAGAAATGAACAGTGCTAATTACCTGCTACTAACTAGTCTGTCTTCCTTTTCAAAAGAGGAATGAATTAGATCATGATTCCTAAAAAAAAAAAAAAAAAAAAAAAAAA
>NW_024412452.1:3321210-3396266 GCF_014898765.1 Herpailurus yagouaroundi
AAAAAAAAAAAAAAAAAAAAAAAAAAGAAAAAGAAAAAAATCCATTCCAGAATTGTTGATATGTCTTAAGATAAAAAGAGCGGGCTTACTAGTGGGCCACTGAAATACTTTCAAATCAAGTTTGCCTTCCTTAATTAATTTTAAATGGTTGAGCAATTTAGAATGTGAATTTCATCAGAGGAGGAGAGTATGGGGCCCAGTAGTGCAAGGAAGGCAAGTCTGCAGTGGGTATTGGGTTGATGGGGCTGGATTTATCAAGTTTGATCAGTCATAGAGGAAGTTTGTGGTGTTTTTTTATGATTGAAATATTGATTTTATTGTGAAATTTTATTCCTTAATCATAGGGGAAAATCGGGAAAGGAAGCAGCAAACAACTACACAAAATACGCATGTTTCTCACTGACATAGGGTCTGCTCTGACAGCAAACCTCTTCATGGACATAGTGGTAAAATAAAAAGTCTTGGCCTCCATTCCCCAGGGAGACATCCCGTGCTTTTGTGGACAGATCCACTTCCTGAAAGACTCCAGATTCCCCTTTTAGGGAGCCCTACCAAGAGGTAACAGATGTCCACCACTGGGGATTCTGTGACGTGTGGTGCCTTTGCATAGTTACCTTTGAGATCACAAGATGATTCAGGAATGAAAAAGGTGCCCAGACCACACCTCCCTGATCTATATTTAAATAGTTTCTTAGAAATTGTTTTCTATTTCTTGCTAAATATCCCTCCACATTTCTTACATAACTCTTTACAGGCAAGATATTTGTTTGATACTAATTCATTGACCTTCTCCCTTTGTATCTGATGCAGTGGTGTAGAAGGCACTCCATAAATTTGGTTGAGGGAATAAATGATTTAATGAATCAATCATTCATTCAGTATTTATATGATTGTTCCATGGTCATTTATTTGGATATGGAAAAATTAAATTTCATCTTATCGTAGAACTCTATATGGGTACTTGCACTCTTTTAATATATCCTAGCCAGTAGGGCTCAATGTCTGTGTTTCCAAATGAATATTTACTTCGTCACTGGGATGAATGTCACCATGGCCAGGAATTGTCAGCAGGTTTGCCAAGTGACCTCAACTAGCTATAAGGATCTGCTCTTGGAACTCTGCCACAATGCAGTGATGACATAACTACTTTCAGAGAAATGACCTATCATGTGAAGTGAACAAAAGATTTCAGGATGCCACGATGTCATTTTGCAAATTATATTCCATAGTGCTCCAGATATATTCCCTCTAAATGTCTGAGAGGGTTGAAGTTGTTTTTGGTGAATGACAGATTGTTGCTTTTGGACAATTTACTCAACAGTGATAACATTGAAATGGAGACAGTAGACAAGATGGAAAATAAATGATCCTTGAGTAAATGGCAATGATGGGAACCTTGGCTGTCTTTTGTAGGAGAGATTCTGTAAAAGCCATCTCAAAGAGCTTGAATATTATGGAAAAATCACTGGGAAGCCTTCTCCAAAAGAAGTGACCAAGAACAATATACTTCTCATACATTTTCACGTTTCTCTCCTACCTCATAACGTTCTTTTAATTTAAAATACGTAGTAAAAGCTTAAAAAGGAGATAATCCATTTAATTTGAATTTATTTATAAGCTGTAAAGTTTTTGATGTTTCTTTTCTACATGCTCCTGCACACAAACAAATGAACTATTTTGAGATTGGAGCTGGGCAAGGAACCATTAGAAACTCCCTTACAGACATTTTACTAGTGGCACAATTAACTTCCACCACAATAAAGAAGCCATGACTAAAATTTCTGCCCTGGATGAGATTCTTTAAACTTGGCTAATGATTTAATTACCTGTGACACTTACTCAAGTTCTCCTCTATTTATTTCTTGCAAAGTTGTTCACACTTCCCTGGAAGTATCTCACTATGGATTCTTCAAAACAAAATCTGTCAGTCAGTTAAGGAGAAAGAAACACAGATTATGTGTTCACATAGTTAAGACTTGTAAGGATGAGACAGTGCAGGTGGAACAGTGAATACCCCTTTAGATATTCTAGCTATTATTAACTTTTTAAAAATGTTTCTGTGACTTCTGCTCATAAGTCTCTAAAGGAGGACATTTTGGATAAAAGTTTAATAATGAACTGCAAATGTTATTTTACTTTCTAGATCTTATTCAAAAAACTGTGTGTGTGTGCATTTGTGTGTCTTCACTTGTCCTAAATACTCACTTGTTTCTTGTTATCAATAAGACCTACTACTTGATTTGTCTAGAATCTGTATATTAAAATCAAAAATATTTTTCATCTTGTTAATCTTTTTGTGTTTCAGCACTGGGTCATTTTCTACATTTGTAGTATATTTATGAATCAGTTTTATAATTATAAATTATCTAGAGATATTTCCAATATGAAGTAGTATATATGTATATATGTATATACATATATGTATATAGATATATACATATATATCTATATACATATATGTATATAGATATATGTACATATATATAACATAAAATTTAACCAACTCCTAAATTCTATGGTGTGGTTTTGAGATCAGTATATTAACATCAGACATATGGAATCGAGAAATCCTTTGTGATGGTATATACACCATGCCTATCCCTGGACTGAGGGTCTCCACATTTAAAAATAATTTCATTTTTTGGGGCGCCTGGGTGGCTCAGTCAGTTGAGCGTCCGACTTCGGCTCAGGTCACGATCTCACGGTTCGTGAGTTCGAGCCCCGCGTCAGGCTCTGGGCTGATGGCTCAGAGCCTGGAGCCTGCTTCCGATTCTGTGTCTCCCTCTCTCTCTGCCCCTCCCCCATTCATGCTCTGTCTCTCTCTGTCTCAAAAATAAATAAAAAAACATTAAAAAAAATTTAAAAAAAATTTAAAAAAATAATTTCATTTTTTAACTTTAACACAAATATCCTAAGTTGCATGCAAAAAATTAGTCATTACATAAACCTATCAGTTATAAAAAAATGTTAACTTAAATCAATGGCTAATTAATAAATATATTTTGCATTCACAATATGTAAGAATATTTTTTAGGTATTTAATTAATAAAATTATACTGGATTTTGCTTCCTTTAAGTTCTATAATGTCTTAGTTATAATATGAAGAAAAGTTGTTCTAACTTCAAAGCCTTGAATAACTATATTATGTCTTCTGAATTCCTCTGAAGAGCAAAGTTAGGAGCAGTGATTATTCTTCAAAACATAATTAATAGTTGATTTTATATTGACAACCCTCCCCATAATTTCTCTTCACTGTTTTTCCACAAACTAAATTCAGGCATGTGTTCTGCCTTATTTCCCCCTCTCCTTTTCTGTCTACCACATTTTGCATGTGTTATTTTTCATCTGTTTCTTATGTAAGTCAGTTTAGGCAAGAAAGAAATGAGGTAGAGAGACTGAGAAAAGGGAATGATACTGTGAGTCACTAATTTTTCAAACCTCCCCCCAACACACACATACTCCATCCATGACACAACATATAGAGGTAATCACCAAGAACATCATGATCCTTCATGACAGTAACTCAATACATGGTAGTAAACAGTACTGCTGCTGACTAAACTCAGTATTATTTAGAAATAATCATACAACAATTAGATACCTAATAATTACTCTGTCTGCTCTCTAAATTATAACACAATTAATCAGATAAACAGAAAATACATTTATATACCTTCTCTATTTCTCTATCAATGGAGCCTTATACCATTTAGGGCACAATTTACCATATTCTGCGACCTGTGCCATGCATTCTAGAACTCTCCCTAAAAGTCCAGAACTCTTAGTGCTGTCAATCCATTGTCAAGACAGAATATATGCCTGTGATCTAGGCCAAGTCTACCATTAGTACCTAAGGACACTCCTTCCTTCAGTACTACTCACTTTTGCGTTCCATTCGCATAGCTCAGAGTACCTTATTCCAGAGAATTCTTCAAATCTATCTCCCTGAGTCAGGACACGAGGCCGCAGACCCAATCTCATTATTTTGCCTCATAGTAGGATCAACCTGATTCTATTGAGCAATTCCACATGAATCTCGTTTTCACCTAGATACATGTAGCTCTGCCTTCCTATTTAATGTGTGGCTCATGTTTCAACAGCTTCAGCATATCACCTAGGAGCATGTTAGAAGTCCAAACTCTCGGAACCCAACACCTCTATGTACTGAATAAAAATCTGCATTTTAACAAGATTCCTCAGGATCCATATATACATTAAAATGAGGAGCACTGGTTTGGGGGTTAGGGGTAGATAATGATTTCAGATATAAACCTCCCAGGCCGAATTGGCTATTCAAATGCCCGCAAAAGACATGGAGGCAATGCAAATGTGACAAGAAAGTCAGACATAAAACCAGCCAGGAGTAGTGGTAAATGAGAAATGTATTTTATAAATGTTCCATTTAAAATGGTGCAGAGGCCACATGTTTCTCGTTAATTATTGTCATCCAGGAAAGTAGATTCTAGATGTGTCAGACCTTCTGAATTTTAGGAGAGGAAATTTTTTTGCAGTTAAATTTTTAATTATTCACATATTAGTAACTAATCATGTTTTTAAACATTGTGTGAGCCTAGCAAATACATCTGCATGCTGCATCACTAGTTTGCAACCACTGTTTTGAGGGCTATCTTCACATTAAAGGAGAGTATTTAAAGAAAACCAGACCTGAGGTATTTTTAATATTTTGGATAATTTTAGTAAAGTTTTTAAGAAGTCAATATCTTAATTATAACTGTGAAAAAGCTGCAAAGCTAACCTAAGGGGTGTCTCTGTGACCGCATTTAGTATAGAGAACTAGCGACAGCTTCCTTGAGAAAGTGAAATAATAGCTAAATTCTGATGGCTGAGAAAAAACAAAAATTAAACAAAGGAGAGTAGAAGTAGGCAAGGAGATGTGGAAAAGTTTCCAGGAGAGAAAACAGTGATCAAAGGCCTAAGAATGGGAAAGGTTAAGTGCATTTGAGGAATTGAAGAAAGGCCTGGTGACTTAAACTGGCTTGTGATTATGGCACAAAAGGGTTAAATCATGAAATTCACTTTGTACTCTTAGCATTGGCTTCTTTCGTAAAATAAATGTGGAAAATTTTGTGACATAGAATATGATTGAGGATTTACCTGTACAAACATAACTTTACATTATCTTATTGGCCAACAAACTTTTCCTCCTATGGAAGGGAGCAATGAATGGATTCTAAAGAAGCATCTGAAATATTATAGTCCTATCTAACATTCTGATTCTAAATAAGGCCTCATTTTGAAGAAGGTTAAAGGCTTTACATTCTTTGATCTCCTCAGTCAGCCTTCCATGTGCCTTGAAAACACTTTAGTGTGTCAGCAATGTGGTGCGAGTTAAAGGGACTAGTAAGTTTCTCCCAAAAGATATTTCTCTGTTGCCCTATCTAGTGCCAGAATCTTAACTACTGAATATCCAGTTCCTTCACACGTAAAATATGCAAACCTTTATAATGTTATTATATATATATATATATATATATATATATATATATATATATATGATGCAAGGTAAGGTGTTTATAGTCCCG
This sequence comes from Herpailurus yagouaroundi, assembly GCF_014898765.1. Taxonomy (NCBI): domain Eukaryota; kingdom Metazoa; phylum Chordata; class Mammalia; order Carnivora; family Felidae; genus Herpailurus; species Herpailurus yagouaroundi. The sequence continues at coordinate 3,326,755 of NW_024412452.1, forward strand.
AGGAGATGCTGTTATCAATAAACATCAATTCCCCTTTTCTTGGACGTGAGGCCATATTTAAATAAAAGAAAAAGGAGCCAACAGAAATTACTTAAGGTAAACAGTGTAAAACAAGATGAAAGCAGGATTTTGAAAAATACAAATTCATAGTATACCCTAAGACAAGACATGAGACCTGGTGAAAGAAAATGATAAAAATTATATAATGGATATCTCCTTCTGTCAGTATTCTCAATGTGTATCATTACTATATGTATAGCTACAATGGAACAGGGTAGTAAAACTTGAAGACGTGTGAATGTCATACAAATTGCCCCATCTTATTAGATTTTTTCATTGATTATAATATTATCTTGTTTTTCAAGGAAATAAAACCAATCCCTTTTTGTGTTTTTTTATAACACATATATATGTACACACGTAAATACATGCATGTAATTGAAATCATCCTTACAGTTACTTTCCATCCTTTTTGTTGTTTCTTTTACTTCTAGGTAGAATTCTACCTTATAATTGTTTAAAGAATAGTCATCCTGCAGCATATTCCCTTTGGGGATGAATTCTAATGTCCTAGAGTGTGCTGAAAGGTACAGATTGATTATAACCTCTATTTACCTCGTGGATCAGTAAGTGATAAATCGCTCTCCTTTGGGCTCCACAAAGCTGCAATGCTGGCTGCAGCATATTCACCCTGGAGGGCACTGCTGAACCTAAAATTATTTAGAAATGTTGGGAAGTTAGGTGCCTCATTTCAAGGAAGAAAGGAACCTTTTAAAAAGTTTTTAATATGTATGCATCATATTTGCATCAGTAATTTTCTCTTTCGACTTCATACTCTCTTTTTTGAAAAGTCTGTCCTGGGAGGCTGAGAGAGCTATAGTGTTGATTTCAACATACAACTTCTCTATTTAAAAAAGTAGAAAATGGCACCTCTCTGTTTCACGTCCATTCTTAAAAGTCCATGAAAAAATGAATGAATGAACAATAGCAAGTAAGGAACTAATGAATTGACTTTGTGGTTACATAAAGAATATTGTCATGCATTGGCTTAAATTCTGTTGGCATTTACTCCTTTACTTATTTTTTTTTTGGATGCATAAATGGCCAAGTTTGTTAGAAATGTGGAAGAATTTATATATAATGTCCTTAGAGTGTGTATTTAATAAAGTTTATCTTAGCAGATACTCCAAACACACCTGTTTTTTGTGTATTAAATTATATTCCAGTTAGATTATTGCTTGTCTCAGAGCTTCCAAATATGATAAACAATTACACCATAGTAATCCCAAGAGCTAAATGTGAAATTAATTCAACAAAGGAAGCCCAAAATTCCGTGACATCATGCTTGATGCCCCTGACAACTGAGGTGTACTTCACTACATGTCAGGACAACTGGCCAACCAGCAAGTGTGTAAGTTTTTCTTTTTTTTCCTGAATCCAAGTCCATATTTCCATAAAGCTTCCATATGAACTGATAATAACTGTCTCATATTTACTCTTTCATGTATCTATTTTTTTCATTTGTTCATTCTTTTTAAAAGCTTGCTATTTGAAAGACTTTATATGTTTGGTACTATGGCATAGTAAAAGTTAAAACAAATATGTATCTAGACCTCAGACTACTTATAGTATTGTTGAGACATATTACGTTCTCAAAATACTATAAGGAAGAGTATATTGTAGTAGGGAGCATAGCTATACAATGAGGAGAAAACAGGCTTTGGGGAAGGTCACTTGGGTTCCTATTTTAGCCCCATTGTGCTGTGAAAGTTTGTCAAAGTCTCTGTACTCCAGTTGCCTTCATTATAAAATAGCAATAGAAAGAATACTTCCCTTATGTGTTGTTTTTGGGACTGAGACAACATATGAAAGGTCCTTAAAATAATGCCTGAGTTATAATGGCTAAATATATATTAAGGCTGCAAATAAATTTATTTCCATTTCGGACCAAAGAAGTTCACATTATATTCATGCATGATAATAAATTTTGTTTATTTTTTTTAATTCCAGTATTCTTTTTTTTAATTTTTAATGTTTATTTATTTTTTGAGAGAGAGAGAGAGAGAAAGGGAGACAAAAAGACAGACAGTAAGTGGCAGAGGGGCAGAGAGAGAGGGAGACACAGAATTTGAAGCAGGCTCCAGGCTCTGAGCTCTCAGCACAGAGCCCGATGCAGGGCTTGAACTCACAGACCACGAGATCATGACCTGAGCTGAAGTTGGACACTCAACTAACTGAGCCACCCAGGCGCCCCTTTAATTCCAGTGTTCTTAACATACAGTGTTATATTAGTTTCAGGTGTATAATATAGTGATCCAACAATTATTTACATTACTCAGTGCCCATCATGATAAGTTTGCTTTGTAATCCCCATCACTTATTTCACCCATCCTCCCCCAACCCACCATACACCTCCCCTATGGTAACCGTCAGTTTGTTCTCTTTAGTTAAGAGTCTGTTTTTTTGGTTTTTCCCTTTTTTCTTTGTCCACTTGTTTTTATTTTGTTTCTGAAACTCCACATATGAGTCAAATTATATGGTATTTGCCTTTCTCTGACTGACTTATTTCACTTAGCATTATACTCTCTCGATCCATCCATGTAGTGGCAAATGGCAAGATTTCATTATTTTTTATGGCAGAGTAACACTCCATTGTGTGTGTGTGTGTATGTGTGTGTGTGTGTGTGACCTCTTCTTTATTAATTCAATAGACATTTGGGCTACTTCTATACTTTGGCTATTGTAAATAACGCTGCAATAAACATAGAGGTGCATATATCATTTTCAATTGTTTATATTATTTGAATTTTTTGTTTTTGTATTTTGGGGGTAAATAAACAATAGTGGAATTACTGGATCATATGATCGTTCTATTTTTAATTTTTTGAGGAAACTGCACAGTAGCTGTTCCAGTTTTCATTCCCACCAAATGTGCATGAGTGTTCCTTTTTCTCCACATCCTCACCAACACTTGTTTCTTGTGTTGTGCATTTTAGCCACTCTGACAGGTGTGAAGTGATATCTCATTGTGGTTTTGATTTACATTTCTCTGATGACAAATGATATTGAACATCTCTTCACGTATCTATTAGACATCTGGGTGTCTTCTTTGAAGAAATGTCTGTTTATGTCTTCTGTCCATTTTTTAATTGGATTATTTGTTTTTTGGTGTTGAGTTATGTAGGTTCTTTATGTATTTTGAATACTAACCCTTTATCAGAGATGTGATTTGCAAATATATCCTTTCAGTAGGTTGTTTTTTAGTTGTCTCTGATGGTTACATTTGCTGTGCAGAAGCTTTTTATTTTGATATGGTCCCAATAGATTATTTTTGCTTTTGTTACCCTTGCTTTAGGTATCATGTCTAGAAAAATGTGCTATGGCCTATGTCAGATAAATTATTGCTGTGCTCCCTTCTAGGATTTCTGTGGTTTCAGATTTCATGTGTAAGTCCTTAATGTATTTTGAGTTAATTTTTATGTATGGTGTAAGCCAGTGACCTAGTTTCATTCTTTTGTATGTTGCTGTCCAGTTTTCTGAACACCATTTGTTTTTGTTTTTCTTTTTAAGTTTATTTACTTATTTTTTGGGGGGGAGGTCAAAGGGAGAGGAGCAGAGAGAGAGGAAGAGAGAGCAACCCAAGCAGGTTCTACACCACCAGCACAAAGCCTGATGTGTGGCTCAACCCCATGAACCATGAGATATGACCTGAGAAGTAGTCAGATACTTAACCAACTGAGCCACCCAGGCAACCCTCACAACAATTTGTTGAAGAGACTATCTTTGTCCCATTGCATAATCTGCCCTCTTTTTCATAGAGTAAATTACCATATAAATGTAGGTCTATTTCTGGGGTCTCTATTTTTTTAAATATTTTATTTTATTTTAAGTATTTTAATTATAATTAATTTATTTAATTATAATTATTTTAAAGATTTTATTTATTTTTGAGAGAGAGAGAGAGAGAGGGAGAGAGAGAGAGACAGAGAAAGAAGCAGAGGCAGAGAGGGAGACACAGAATTCGAAGCAGGCTCCAGGCTCTGAGCTGTCAGCACACAGCCTGATGTGGATCAAACTCAGGAACAGCAAGATCTTGACCTAGGCCAAAGTTGACTGAGACACCCAGGCCCACCTGGTGTCTCTATTTTTGTTAAATGTTTATTTGTTTATCTTCCGGGGGCAGAGTCAGAGAGATAGGGAGAGAGAGAATCCCAAGACAGAATCTGTCAGAGCAGAGCTTAACTTGTGGCAAAACTCATGAACTGTGAGATTATAACCTGAGCCGAAATCAAGAGTCAAACGCTTGACCAACTGAGCCACCCAGCTGTCTCCCACCCCCCAGGGTCTCATTTTGTTCTACTGATCAAAATTTTTTTGTGTGTGTATGGTGTAAGCCAGTGACCTAGTTTTATGCCAGTGTCTATTTTTGTGCTAGTACCATAATGTTTTGATTACTACAGCTTTGTAGTATATTCGGAAACTGGGATTTTGGTACCTCCTAGTTTCATTTTCTTTTTCAAGATTTCTTGGGCTCTTTGGGTTTGTTTGTGTTTTGATACAAATTTTAAGAATATTTTTTCTAGTTCTCTGTAAAATGTTGGTATGTTGATAAGGATTGCATTAAATCTGTAGATTGCTTTGAGTAGTATGAACACTCTAACAATATTTGTTCTTCTAATAAGATAATAAATTTGGGGGCACCTGGGTGGCTCAGTCAGTTAAGCATTCAAATTCAGCTCAGGTCATGATTTCGTGGTCTGTGAGTTCTAGTCCCACATCAGGCTCCCTTCTGACAGCTCAGAGCCTGGAACCTGCTTCCGATTCTGTGTTCCCCTTTTCTTTCTGCCCCTCCCCCACTCATGCTCTGTCTCACTCTTTATCTCAACAATAAATAAATGTTAAAAAATAATAAATTTTAATAATTGGAAATTTTTTCCTTTAGTGAAAAAAAAGACATTCAAACTTTCCATGCTATATACCCTGATAGTTGAGTATAGACATGTAAATAAGATGAGGTATGATTTCTAGAAATTAGATAAATTTCAAAATATCAAAATCAAATTATCAAAATATTCATTTCCCACATGTTCAATGTTTGTTAATACCTGCTAATTTATAAAATTGTTCATTCCATAGTGTGACATGATGCTAAAAATATCAGTTCTTCTGGAAGAGTGAAATGACTGTGACCTATATCCCTTCTAAGTTGAAAATAAGCCATATTAACATGTTTTTTTGAAAGCATATCTCAAAAGGGTAAGGATGAAAGGGGTTGTGTTCCCTGAGTGTAGGGAGATGAAGAAAACTCAGAGCAACAACAGCAAAAGATGCTAGAGTAGTTCACCTGAGTGAAAAGAACTAGAGCTGTACGGAATCCAGTCTAGGGGCTACAGTTCAGGGTCCAGGAACCAGTAGCTGATATGAATGAATGCTAGAAGGAGAGTCAAAGACAGAGTTGGAACACTGCAAAAAGCTGCTCATTAAATATGTGGTAGAATGTTGTTAAATGAAAGATTGTATATGAACTAGACTCTCTTTAAACTAAGGGAAACATTTTACAAAATTAGATAGCCTGAATTCCTACATTGATATTTAAATCTAGGGAGATATTTAAATCTAGTTTTTGCAAATCAGAGCCCTGACAGAGTAGATTTTTCAAGGTTGCCTGGTTCAGGAAAGGCTTCTTAGAAATTGTTTAAAAGCAGTGATTCTCAAACCCTATATGCATGAAAACCACCTGGGGAACTGTTTTAAAAGTGATTCTTAATCTTAGCTGCACATTATTATCATTTGTGGATAGTTTTAAAAAAATCTCATGCCAGGGCGCCTGAGTGGCTCAGTTGGTTAACCATCCAACTTCAACTCAGGTCATGATCTTGCAGTTTGTGAGTTCGAGCCGCCCCCCGTCCCCCCGCCCCTCGCCCCGCTTTGGGCTCTGTGCTCACAGCTCAGATCCTGGAGCTGCTTCGGATTCTGTGTCTGTCTCTCTGCCCCTCCCCGTTCGCTCTCTGCCTTTTTCTCTCTCAAAAATAAATAAACATTAAAAAAATTTTTTTTTAAATATCATGCCCAACTGACACTCCAGACCCATTAACTCAGACTCTCTTAGGGTGAGACCCAAACATCACTATTTTTAAATCTCTATAAGTTATGCCATTTGACAGCTTAAGATGGTATCTGGTATTTTCAAAGAGAAACCCTGGAGATTCTGATTCAGAAAAACTGTAGGAAAGCCCAGGTCCTTGCCTTTTAACAAGTATAATAGGTGTTTCTCATACAGATAGGTATAGAGATCCACTTTTAGAATTCTGGTTTCAAAAACACAATATGATTTCACAGGAGATTCTTAGAAACAAATAATCGTACACAGAGTATTTTCATCTATCAATTCCCAACAGTCCTGGTTCAGTTTTAAAGAGTTAAGTCATATTGTTCAAGAAAGAGGGGATCATACATCAGCAGAACAAGTTCATACCGCAAGTTCTCAAAGAGCAGTGAGTGCACTCTGCTTAGTATGAGCCATGTGTATTTCTATACCTGGTGAGCTTATGGTTTCTCAAGTCAGTTTACATATACCCCATACCTAATTTCCCCTTTTTAAAGAACATATTACATCAGTATGATACATTTCTTAACATTGTTGTTTTAATTAAAGAAGCAATATCAGTACTTTGTTATGAAAGTCATGCTACTTACATTTTATTAATTTTTGGCTACTGTCTTTTTTTGTTTGTTTGGTTTTTGTTCCAGGATCCCCTCCAGGATATCACATTGTAGTTAGTTGTAACATCTCCTTAGGCTCTTCTTAGTTTATGAAATTTCTCAGGTTTTCCTTGTTTTTGATGAGTTTAAGGGGGTAGTAGTCAGGTATTTTGCAGAATGGAATTTGTCTGATAATTAGACTGAGAATATAGGTTTGGGGGAAGAAGAACACAAAGCTAACGGGCCATTTTCATCATATCAAGGGAATATGCTGCCAATGTAATAAAAGTTTATCTTGATCACTGGTTGAGGTAGTGTTGCTAGGTTTCTGCACTGTAATTTGCTCTTCCCCTCCCTTTCTATACTGTACTTTCATACTGTACTCATTGGAGGAAAGTCACATGCATAGCCTATAGTAAGGAGTTGGGAACTATGTAGCCCTTCCTTAAGAGTGGAATGTTTACATGTATTATTTGGATTCTTCTGCACAGATTTGTCTCTTTTTTATTAAATATTCAATCATTTACTTATATCAATATGAAGTCACAGATATTTATTTTATACTTTAAAATACAATCTAAAAGTATTTTCTTTTGTTGCTCAAATTTTTTTCTAACTTTGTCCATTGGGAAATTTTCATTTGGCTTCTATGTCCCTTTGACATACCCCAATCAATATGCAGTTTGTTTTTTATTTTGAGCACTTTCTTACTATTTGGCACTACAAAAACCTTCAAATTCATCTTGTGTGTTTTCTGCTTCACCCTAGCATCAGCCATTTTTCAAAGGGGCCATTACTTTCATTGCAGGATGGTATTAGAAACCAAGATCTGGGTGCTAGTTGTGCTCATTAATACTGGAGAGTTGTTACATAAAGACTCTTGTTAGCTGACACATCAAGAAAATGTATGATGTATGTATACTAATATACAAATATTTCTATATGTAACCATCTGCATCTATATTAAAATAAATATGAGTTCATATTTATATGTCCACCTCAAATCCTTCACTACCACATGAATCATTCTATTCTTCCCCCTTATGTCTATACCCCCATCCCAACCATGAGAAACATTGTTCCCACCATCTCCCGTTCATTTACTTAATTGTCCAATTCCAGTAGGCATGCATATTGGTTCCAGAATTGTTAGTGCATATTACCACGGAAAATAATTTTATCAGCCAAAGTACATTTTTTATATACAGTTCCACCTGCTTTTATTCTTAGATTAGGCTCACTTCCGAAGTTACTTATTAACTTAACAAGTAAGTCATGACCTTATTCCTGTCACCCCTTAGTGATGTTTCACACATTGGTAACACATTTAGATTCTTCATTCACATTCTGTGTTACATTATGGGGTCCTCCAAACTCTTAAATTCCTACGAAACTCCAAAACTCATTTTGCCAAATGCTTTACCTGTATTAATTGGTATTAACATATGATTTTTCTTCTTTAGCCTGTTAGTGTGATAGATTACATCAAATGATTCATTTTGAAAGTTGAATTATACTTACATACATGGACTAAGTCCCACTTGGTTGTGAGATATATATATGTATATATATATATATATATATATATACATACATACATATACTTATATGTATATGTATATATATGTATATATATATGTGTATGTATGTGTATATATATGTATGTATATTTAATACATAGGTAGATTTAATTTGCTAATATTGTGTTCGAAATATTTGCAGGGCACCTGGTGGCTCAGTTGAGCATCTGACTTGGTTTCAGCTCAGGTTATGATCTCACAGTTCATGGGTTAGAGCCCTGCATCAGGCTCCATGCTGTCAGTACAGAGCCTGCTGGGGATTGTCTCTCTCTCTCTCTCCCTTTCTCTGCCACTCTCCTGATTTCTTTCTCAAAATAAATAAATAAATAAACTTATTTATTTATTTATTTATTTATTTATTTATTTATCTATCTATCTATTTATTTATTTATTTATTTGCATTTTTGTCCATGAGAGATAGTGATCTGTAGTTTTCCTTTCTTACAATGTCTTTTTCTGGTTTGAGTGTTAGAGTAATGCTGACCTCATAGACTAAATTAGGAAGTGTTCCCTCTATTCTATTTTCTTGAAATGATTGTAGACAATTGTAATATGCATCTAATGTTTGCATTTAATACTCTAAATTTCCCTCTAAGCATTGAATTTGCTACATTCCGCAAATTTTGATTGGTTGTATTTTCATATTTGTTTCACTGAAACTTGGTTTTAAATTTCAATTGAGACTTCTTTGGCCAATTTATTATTCAAATATTTGTTATTTAATTTCCAGAAGTTTTTTAAGTTCTTCAGCTATCTGCCTATTATTATATCTACTTTAATGCCATTGTGGCCTGAGAACATATTTTGTATGATTTCTATTCTTTTAAATCTATTAGTATGTTTCATGGGCTAGAATGTGGTCTATTTTGGTGAATGTTCCATGTAAACTTGAAAATTTGTATTCTATTGTTAGACTCTGTATTCAATAAATATCAATTAGGTATGTTGGTCAATAGTATTGTTTAGGTCTACTAAACTTTCACTAATTTTTTTCTCTCTTGATCTATGAGTTTTTGGAAGAAGAGTGTTGAAGTTTATAATTGTAATAATGGATTTGTGTATTCTTGCAGTTCTACCAGTTGTTATATATTTTGACACTTTGTTTTAGATGAAAACGTGTTAATAATTGCTGTCTTCTAGAATAATTTACCCTTCATCATTATGTGTCCCTCTTACTCTTAATTATTTTTCTTGTTCTGAATTCTTCTTTGTTTTTAATATAGCCACTTCCACATTTGAAATTATTATTTTGATTAATATTAAAATGTATTTTTCACCATCTCTTTAAACTATCTATGTCTATATTTATAGGTTTTTATCAACAAATATAGTTGTTGGTTGTTTTAATTCACTCTGAGAATCTCTTTGAATTGGTACATTTAGACAATTTAAATTACAAGTGATTATTCATGTACTTCAACTATATCTACCATGTTTGTAACTGTTTTCTTCTATTGACTGAGCCTGTTATTTGTTTCTTTCTCCTTTTTTTTGTTTCTGCCTACTCTGGTTCTAATTTAGAATTATATTTGATTGCACTTACCCTCATTTATTGCCATATTGACTACGTGTTTAATTTTTTTAAGTGATTGATCTGAACTTTGCAACATGCATTTACAACTGACCTAACGCCATAAGTAACTATTATATTTCAAAGTTAGGGTGGATAGTTTATAACAGAGTGTTCCTAATTTTTCTCACCCATCATATAGGGCATTGTTCTCATTTATTTCATACCCATATGCTCCAATCACCCAATACATTGTAATTTCTGTTGCTTTGAATTATTGCCTATTTGATCAATTCAGAATGCACAGTGGCTGTTCCAGTTTTCATTCTCACCAAATTTACATGAGTGTTCCTTTTTCTCCACATCCTCACTAACACTTGTTTCTTGTGTTGTGGATTTTAGCCATTCTGACAGGTGTGAAGTCATGTCTCATTGTGGTTTTGATTTACATTTCTCTGATGATGAGTAATGTTGAACATTTTTCATATGTGTTGGCCATCTGGATGTCTTTGGAGAAATGTCTGTTCATGTCTTCTACCCATTTTTAATTGGATTATTATTTTTTTGGTGTTGAGTTGTGTAAGTTCTTTATGTATTTTGCATACTAACCCTTTATCGGAGATGTAATTTGAAAATATTTTCTCTCAGTTGGTAGGTTGTCTTTTAGTTTTGTTGTTTCATTTGCTGTGCAGAAGCTTTTTTTTATTTTGATATGGTCCTAATTGTTTACTTTTGCTTTTGTTTCCCTTGCTTTAAGGAGTCATATCTAGAAAAATGTTGCTATGGCCTATGTTGGATAAATTATTGTCTGTGCTTTCTTCTAGGATTTTCATGGTTTCAGATCTCATGTGTGAGTATTTTGAGTTAATTTTTGTGTATGGTGTAAGCCAGTGATCTACTTTTATTCTTTTGCATGTTACTATACAGTTTTCCCCACACCATTTGTTAAGAAACTGTCTTTGGGCCTTTGCATTTTCTTGCCCTCTTTTTCATGGATGAAATGACCATATAAATGGAGGTTTATTTCTGGGGTCTCTATATTGCTCTGTTGATCTATGTGTCTGTTTTTGTGCCAGTACCATACTGTTTTGACTATAACAGCTTTTTAGTATATCCTGAAATGGGAATTGTGATGCCTGTAATTTCATTCTTCTTTTTCAAGATTGCTTTGATTATTTGGGGTTGCTTGTGGTTCCATACAAACTTTAGGATTATTTGTTCTAGTTCTCTGAAATATGTTGTTGGTACTTTAATAGGGATTACATTAAATCTGTAGATTGCTTTGGGTAGTATGTACATTCTAACAATAATTGTTTTTCCAATCATGAGTACGGACCATCTTTCCATTGTTTGTGTCATCTTCAATTTCTATCAGCGGTTTATTAAAGGTCATTCATCTTCTTGTTTAAGTTTATTTTTAGTATTTTATTATTTTTGGTGCAATTTTAAGTAGGATTATTTTCTTAATTTCTCTTTCTGCTACTTAATTATTAGTGTATAGAAATGAATTATTAGTGTATAGAAATGCCGTAGATTTCTACATGTCCTATTTCTATGTGTCCTATGTGTGTCCTATTATTTTACTGAATTCATTTTTTTAGTTCTAATAGTTTTTCAGTGGAGTCTTTAGGGTTTTCTGTATATAGTGTCATGTCATCTCCAAATAGTGAAAGTTTTACTTCTTCCTTACCAATTTGGATGACTTTTGCTTCTTTTTGTTGCCTAATTACTGTTGCTAGGATTTCCAGTACTATGTTGAATGAAAGTGGTAAGAGTGGACATCTTTGTCTTCTTTCTTAGGGGAAAAGCTCTTAGCTTTTGAGTATGATGGTTTTTTCATATAAGGCTTTCATTATGTTGAGATATATTCTCTCCCAACCTACTTCGTTGAGGGTTTTTATTATGAATGAATGTTGTATTTTGTCAAATGCTTTTTCTGCATCTATTGAAATTATCTTATAATTTTTACCCTTTCTCTTGTTGATGTGTTGTATCATGTTGATAGATTTGTGAATATTGAACCACTTTTGCATCCCAGGAATTAAGCCCACTAGATTGTGGGAATGATTTTTAATGTATTGTTGTGTGAATGATTTTTCAATGTATTGTTGCAACAGTTTGCTAATATTTTGTTTAGGATTTTTGCATTTATGTTCATCAGAGATATTGGCCTGTAGTTTCTGTGTGTGTGTGTGTGTGTGTGTGTGTGTGTGTGTGTGTGTGTGAGTGCATGTGTGCGTGCACACATCTTTATCTGGTTTTGGTATCAAGGTAGTGTTGGCCTCACAGAATGAATTTTGAAGCTTTCCTTTTCTATTTTTTTAAATAATTTGACAAAAATAAGTATTAACTCTTCTTTAAATGTTAGGTAGATTTCACATATGAAAGCATCTGGTCTTGGACTTCTGTTTGTTGGGAGTTTTCTGACTACTGATTAAATTTCTTGGCTTTTTAAAAAAAATTTTTTTTCTTAATGTTAATTATTGAGAGACAGAGAGAGAGAGACAGAGTATGAGCATGGGAGGGGCAGAGAGAGGAGGAGACACAGAATCTGGAGCAGGCTCCAGGCTCCAAGCTGTCAGCACAGAGCCTGACATGGGGCTCGAACCAACAAACTGCGAGATCATGACTTGAGTTAAAGTCGGATGCTCAACTGATTGAATCACACAGGCACCCCTAAATTTCTTTGCTTGTAATATGTGTGTTCAAATTTTCTTTTTCTTCCTGATTCAGTTTTGGAAGGCTATATGTTTCTAGGAATTTATCCATTTCTTCTAGGTTGTCTAATTAGTTGTCATATATTTTTTATAATATGTTCTTATAATTCTTAGTATTTCTGTGGTGTTTATTGTTATTTCTCCTCTGTCCTTTCTGATTTTATTTGCGTCCTCTCCCTCTCTCTTTCTCTTTCTCTGTCTTTTAATGAGTATGGCTATCCATTTTTAATCTTTTCAAAGAACTAGCCCTGGTTTAGTTGATCTTTCTATTGCTTTTTTTTAAAGTTTCTATTTCATTTATTTCTATTCTGATCTTTATTGTTTCCTTTTTTTTTCTTTTCTATTTTTTTTAATTTACCTCCAAATTAGGTAGGATATAGTGCAACAATGATTTAGGAGTAGATTCCTTAGTGCCCCTTACCCATTTAGCCCATCCCCCCCACCACCCCTCCAGTGACCCTCAGTTTGTTCTCCATATTTATGAGGCTCTTCTGTTTTGTCCCCCTCCCTGTTTTATATTATTTTTGCTTCTGTTCCCTTATGTTCATCTGTTTTGTCTCTTAAAGTCCTCATATAAGTGAAGTCATATGATATTTGTCTTTCTCTGAGCAACTAATTTCACTTAGCATAAAACCCTCCAGTTCCATCCACATACTTTCAAATGGCAAGATTTCATGCTTTTTGATTGCCAACTAATACTCCATTTTATATATATACCACATCTTCTTTATCCATTCATCCATCGAGGGACATTTGGACTCTTTCCATACTTTGGCTATTGTTGGTAATACTGCTATAAACATTGGGGTGCATGTGTCCCTTTGAAACAGCACACCTGTATCCCTTGGATACATGCCTAGTAGTATGATTGCTGGTCGTAGGGTAGTTCTATTTTTAGTTTTTTGAGGAACCTCCATACTGTTTTCCAGGGTGGCTGCACCAACTTGCATTGCCACCAACAAGGTGAAAGAGATCCTCTTTCTCCACATCCTCGCCAACATGTGTTGTTGCCTGAGTTGTTAATGTTAGCCATTCTGACAGGTGTGAGGTGGTATCTCATTGTGGTTTTGATTTGTATTTCCCTGATGATGAGTGAAGTTGAGCATTTTTTCATGTGTCGGTTGACCATCTGGATGTCTTCCTTGGAGAAGTGTCTATTCATGTCTTTTGCCCATTTCTTCACTGGATTATTTGGGTTTTTTTGGTGTTGGGTTTGATAAGTTCTTTATAGATTTTGGATACTAACCCTTTATCTGATATGTTGTTTGTAAATATCTTCTCTCATTCTGTCGGTTGCCTTTTAGTTTTGCTGATTGTTTCCTTCACTGTGCAGAAACTTTTTATTTTGATGAGGTCCCAGTAGTTCATTTTTGCTTTTGTTTTCCTTGCCTCGAGAGACATGTTGAGTAAGATGTTGCTATGGCCAAGATCAAAGAGGTTTTTGCCTGCTTTCTCCTCAAGGATTTTGATGACTTCCTGTCTTACATTGAGGTCTTTCATCCATTTTGGGTTTATTTTGTGTGTGGTGTAAGAAGGTGGTCCAGGTTCATTCTGCATGTCACTGTCCAGTTTTCCCAGCACCACATGCTGAAGAGACTGTCTTTATTCCATTGTATATTCTTTTCTGCTTGTCAAGATTAGTTGGCCATACGTTTGTGGGTCCATTTCTAGGTTTTTTATTCTGTTCAATTGATCTGAGTGTCTGTTCTTCTGCCAGTACCATACTGACTTGATGATTACAGCTTTGTAGTATAGCTTGAAGTCCAGGATTGCGATACCTCCTGCCTTGGTTTTCTTTTTCAAGATTGCTTTGGCTATTTGGGGTCTTTTCTGGTTCCATGAAAATTTTAGGATTGTTTGTTCTAGCTCTGTGAAGAATGCTGGTGTTATTTTGATAGGGATTGCATTGAATATGTGGATTGCTTTGGGTAGTATCGACATTTTAACAATATTCGTTATTCTTATCCAGGAGCATGGAATCTTTTTCCATCATTGGGTTTCTTCTTCAATTTCTTTCATAAGCTTTCTATAGTTTTCAGTGTATACATTTTCACCTCACGTTAGATTTATTCCTAGGTATTTTATGGTTTTTGGTGCAATTGTAAATGGGATCGATTCCTTGATTTCTCTTTCTGTTGCTTCATTGTTGGTGTATAGGAATGTAACTGATTTCTTTGTGTTGATTTTATATCCTGCAACTTTGTTGAATTCATGAATCAGTTCTCCCAGTTTTTTGGTGGAATCTTTTGGGTTTTCCATGTAGAGTATCATGCCATCTGCAAAGAGTGAAAGTTTGATGTCCTCCTGAGTGATTCGGATGCCTTTTATTTCTTTGTGTTGTCTGATTGCAGAGGCTAAGACTTCCAATACAGTGTTGAATAACAGTGGTGAGAGTGGACATCCCTGTCTTGTTCCTGACCTTAGGGGGAAAGCTCTCAGTTTTTCTCCATTGAGGATGATATTAACATTGGGTCGTTCATATATAGCTTTTATTATCTCAATGTATGTTCCTTCTATCCTTACTTTCTTGAGGGTTTTTATCAAGAAAGGATGCTGTATTTTGTCAAATGCTTTCTCTGCATCTATTGAGAGGATCATATGGTTCTTGCCCTTTCTTTTATTGATGTCATGAATCATGTTAATTGTTTTGCGGATATTGAACCAGCCCTGCATCCCAGGTATAAATCCCACTTGATGTTGGTGAATTATTTTTTAACGTATTGTTGAATCCGGTTGGCTAATATCTTGTTGAGGATTTTTGCATCCATGTTCATCAGGGAAATTGGTCTATAGTTCTCCTTTTTAGTGGGGTCTCTGTCTGGTTTTAGAATCAAGGTAATGCTTGCCACATAGAAAGAGTTTGGAAGTTATCCTTCCATTTCTATTTTTTGGAACAGCTTCAAGAGAATAGGCATTAACTCATGCTTAAATGTTTGGTAGAATTCCCCTGGAAAACCATCTGGCCCTGGACTCTTGTGTTTTAGCAGATTTTTGATTACTAATTCGATTTCTTTTCTGGTTATGGGTGTGTTCAAATTTTCTATTTCTTCCTATTTCAGTTTTGGCAGTGTATATGTTTCTAGGAATTTGTCCATTTCTTCCAGATTGTCCATTTTATTGGTGTATAATTGTTCATAATATTCTCTTATTATTGTTTTTATTTCTGCTGTATTGATTGTGATCTCTCCTATTTCATTCTTGATTTTATTTATTTGGGTCTTTTCCTTTTTCTTTTTAATCAAGCTGGCTAGTGGTTTATCAATTTTGTTTATATTTTCAAGAACCATTGATCTGTTCTGTTTGTTGTTGTTGTTGTTGTTGTTTTGATAGCATTAATTTCTGCTCTAATCTTTATTATTTCCTGTCTTCTGCAGGTTTAGGGTTTTATTTGCTGTTCTTTTTCCAGCTCCTTAAGGCATAAGGTTAGGTTGTGTATCTGAGATCTTTCTTCCTTCATTAGGAAGACCTGGATTGCTATATACTTTCCTCTTATGACCGCCTTTGCTGCGTCCCAGAGATTTTGGGTTGTGGTGTTATCATTTTCATTGACTTCCATATACTTTTTAATTTCCTCTTTAACTTCTTGGTTAGCCCATTCATTCTTTAGTAGGATGTTCTTCAGTCTCCAAGTATTTGTTACCTTTCCAAATTTTATCTTGTGGTTGATTTTGAGTTTCATAGTGTTGTGGTCTGAAAATATGCATGGTATGATATCGATCTTTTTGTATTTGCTGAGGGCTGATTTGTGTCCCAGTATGTGGTCTATTCTGGAGAATGTTCTGTGTGCACTGGAGAAGAATGTATATTCTGTTACTTTAGGATGAAATGTTCTGAATATATCTGTTAAGTCCATCTGGTCCAGTGTGTCATTCAAAGCCATTGTTTCCTTGTTGATTTTTTTTTTTTTAATTTTTTTTTTCAACGTTTATTTATTTTTTTGGGGACAGAGAGAGACACAGCATGAACGGGGGAGGGGCAGAGAGAGAGGGAGACACAGAATCGGAAACAGGCTCCAGGCTCTGAGCCATCAGCCCAGAGCCTGACGCGGGGCTCGAACTCACGGACCGCGAGATCGTGACCTGGCTGAAGTCGGATGCTTAACCGACTGCGCCACCCAGGCGCCCCTCCTTGTTGATTTTTTGATGAGATGATCTGTTCATTGTTGTGAGTGGGGTGTTGAAGTCTCCTACTATTATGGTATTACTATCGATGAGTTTCTTTATGTTTGTGATTAATTGATTTATATATTTGGGTGCTCTCACATTTGGTGCATAAATGTTTACAACTGTTAGGTCTTCTTGGTGGATAGACCCCTTGATTATGATATAATGCCCTTCTGCATCTCTTGATACAGTCTTTATTTTAAAGTCTAGATTGTCTGATAGAAGTATTGCTACTCCGGCTTTCTTTTGTTGACCATTAGCATGATAGATGGTTCTCCATCCCCTTACTTTCAGTCTGAAGGTGTCTTTAGGTCTACAGTGGGTCTCTCGTAAACAGCATATAGATGGATCTTGTTTTCTTATCCATTCTCTTACCCTATGTCTTTTGACTGGAGCATTGAGTCCATTGACATTTAGAGTAAGTACTGAAAGACATGAATTTATTGCCATTATGATGCTTGTAGAGTTGGAGTTTCTGGTGGTGTTCTCTGGTCCTTTCTAATCTTTGTCACTTTTGGTATGTATGTATGTATGTGTGTGTATGTATGTATATGTATGTATGTATGTATGTATGTATTTTTTTTTCATCTTTTCTCCCCTCAGAGAGTCCCCCTTAAAATTTCTTGCAGGGCTGGTTTAGTGGTCACAAACTCCTTTAATTTTTGTTTTTCTGGGAAACTTTCATCTCTCCTTCTATTTTGAATGACAGTCTTGCTGGATAAAGAATTCTTGGCTGCATATTTTTCTGATTCAGCACATTGAATATATCCTTCCAGTCTTTTCTGGCCTGCCATGTTTCTGTGGATAGGTCTGCTGCAAACCTAATCTGTCTTCCCTTGTAGGTTAGGGACTTTTTTTTTCCTTTGCTGCTTTCATGATTCTCTCCTTGCCTGAGTGTTTTGTGAATTTGACTATGATAGGCCTTGTTGATGGTCAGTTTTCATTGAATCTAATGGGGGTCTTCCATGCTTCCTGGATTTTGAGGTCTGTGTCTTTCCCCAGGTTAGGAAAGTTTTCCACTATGATTTGCTCACATAACCCTTCTACCCCTTCTACCCCTTCTTCCTCTTCTGGGACCCCTATGATTCTGATGTTGTTCCTTTTCAATGAGTTGCTGATTTCTCTAATTCTTAAATCATGCTCTTTTGCCTTATTCTCCCTCTTTTTTTCTGGTTTATTATTCTCCATAAGTTTGTAGTCTAATCGCTGATTCTCTGTTCTGCTTCATCCATGTTTGCTGCTTTGGCATCCATTCACATTTGTAGCTCAGTTATAGCATTTTTTATTTCATCCTGACTAGCTTTTACTTCTTTTATCTCGGCAGAAAGGGATTTTAATCTATTTTCAACTCCAGCTAGTGTTCTTATTATCGTGATTTTAAATTCTGGTTCAGACATTTTGCTTTTATCTATGTTGGTTAAGTCCCTGGTTGTCATTTATTCATGCTCTTTATTTTGGGGTGAATTCCTTCATTTTGTCAATTTGAAGGGAGAAAAGGAATTAATGAAGTAGAAAAATTAAAATTAAAAATATAGGGGCGCCTGGGTGGCGCAGTCGGTTAAGCGTCCGACTTCAGCCAGGTCACGATCTCGCGGTCCGTGAGTTCGAGCCCCGCGTCGGGCTCTGGGCTGATGGCTCAGAGCCTGGAGCCTGTTTCTGATTCTGTGTCTCCCTCTCTCTCTGCCCCTCGCCCGTTCATGCTCTGTCTCTCTCTGTCCCAAAAATAAATAAACGTTGAAAAAAATTAAAAAAAAAAATTAATAATATATTAAAATTGAAAAATTAAACACACAGACTCATACATACACACACACACACACACACACACACACACACAGACACAAATTGAATAAATGATGCTAGATCCCAGGTGTGTTTTGATCTGGGTGTTGAAAGTGGCTTGATAGATTTGAGAAAAAAGGCGGGGGGCGGGAAGGAAATCATTTGAGAATTTGCAAAAATGAATGCACTGAAGTAGACTAAAATGAAATGATGGAATTAAAATAGAATTTGAAAAAACTTTACACAAAAGTAAAGAATATAGTAGAAAAAATAAAAATATTTTTAATAAAAATTAAAAATAAAAACAAATTTTTTCTCTTTCTATATTCAAGAAAAAGAAAAGAAATGAAAGAAAAAGAAAAAGAAAAGGAAATTGTGTAGAATTTGAAGAAGTGAATACACTGTAGTAGACTAAAATAAAATGGAGGTAAAATATAATTTGAAAAATACATAAAAGTAAAAAATTTGTTAAAAAAATTAATGAAAAATATTTTTAATAAAAATTGAAAATAAAATTGGATTTTTTCTCTTCCTGTATTTAAGAAAAAGAGAGAAAACAAAAAGAAAAAATAAGGAAACAGTTTGAAAGTTTGAAAAAGTAAGGGCGCCTGGGTGGCTCAGTCAGTTGAGTGTCTGACGTTGGCTCAGGTCATGATCTCACGGTTCATGAGTTCGAGCCTCACATCAGGCTCTGTGCTGACAGCTCAGAGCCTGGAGCCTGCTTTGGATTCTGTGTCTCGCTCTCTCTCTGCCCCTCCCCTGCTCATGATCTGTCTCTCTCTGTCTCAAAAATAAATAAAACATTAAGAAAAAATTTTTTAAAAAGTTTGAAAAAGTGAATACATTGAAGTAGACTAAAATAAAATGGAAGTAAATTAGAATTTGAAGAAATTTACACAAAAGTAAAAAATACAGTAAAAAATTTAAAGAAAAATTTTTTAATAAAAACTGAAAATAAAATTGATTTTTTTTCTCTTTCTGTATCTAAGAAAATGAAAAGAAGGGAAAAGGAGAAAAAAAGAAAGAAAATTGAATAGATGGACATGCTAACAGATTGAAGTACGACTGAAATTACTTCATTTTCCCCTAGAAGTCAGACTGTGAAGTGCTTTATTGTCCATAAACTAAGCAGGCAGTGAGACTTGTCTTCTTGAAGAGCGAGGTTGGCCCAGTTGGGTGGGGCTTAGTGTAATGGCTCTGTTCTCCACTAGACGGCGCTGCTAGCCTACTGGGGTAGATTGTTGGGGCGCTTGTAGGTGCTTATGTGCATGTGCGGGAGGGTGAAAATGGTGTCACCCAGCTACCCAGTCTCTAGTATCGGAACTCTGTTCTCCCCAATCAGCTATCACACACCCATCCTCTGTCTTCAGCTTTCGTCCACTCACTGCTTTTACACAGTCCGTGACCAAGCCCCAGGCAGTACCTCTCTTCCAAGTTTTGTCTCAGATGCAGCTGTTTTCCCCAGCCCCTTACTTCTGAAGGACTGTGGCTTTGACCTGTTCCTCTGCAGGAGGGTCTCACTGAGCGATGGCCAAAAATCAGCACCCAGGAACATTTGCTGGACTCTGCTACTGCTGGTGCCCTGAGACTGTGGCCAGGTGCCAGCCCGCCCCAGAAAAAGTTCGCAAGATAGTGTAACAACAGCATTTCAGGGATTATGGAAAATCACAACACGCATCTGGCACCAGGCTTCACTCTTAACGACCGTGTTCCAGCACCAGCGAATGTGGCCATTCTCTGGGGTCTGCTGAGACCAGGAGGCTTTAACAGTCTCTACCAAATGTCTTTCCAGCAGTGGAACCGCTTTTCCATGTGTGGCCCGAGAATCTCCCGGACCCCACCCTGTTCCTGGGGATTCGCCCTTCCTACCAGAGCACTGCCAGGTATGGAGCTGCAGAGTTGCAGACTTTGCACTCCCCTTGTTTACAGTCTTACTGGAATTTAAACCCTCTCCTTTCTCCTTTCTCCCTTTTTAGGTTAGTCCCTGTGGCTGTTTCCAATTTTCCACTTTCTTTCCAGTTGCTTTTAGGGAGGGGTGCTTTTCTTGTATTCTCCCCCCACCCCCGGTCTCTGTCCTCTCTCTGCCTGCAAATGTGGCTCCCTGCCTGCCATGGCTTCTCGCTCCCCAAGTTCACCTCACCGCACCACATGCCTGCTGAATTCTGTGGTTCAGGTTGTGCAGATTGTTGTGTTAATCCTCAAATCAGTTTTCTAGGTGTACAGGATGGTTTGGTGTTGGTCTGGCTGTATTTCATGGATGCCAGACGCACAAAAAACTTCCATGCTGTTCCGCCCTCTTGGCTCCCTCCCCTTTATTATTTCCCCTTTCTCCCAGTTTGCAGTTTTATTTGCTCTCTTCTTCTGGCTCCTTTAGGACTAAGGTTAGGTTTAGATTTTTCTTGCTTCTTGAGATAGGCATGTATTGCCATAATCTTCCCTTTTAGGGTAGCTTTTGCTGCATCCCAAAGATTTTGAATCTTTGTTTTCATTTTCATTTGTCTCCATGTATTTCTTTTTCTCTTTACTTTCTAGGTTGACCCATTCATTGTTTAGTAGCATGCTATTTAACCTCCATGTATTTATTTTATTGTGGTTGATTTCTAGTTTTATAGCATTGTATTCAGAATAATGCATAATATGACTTCAGTCTCTCTGAATCTGTTGAGACTTTTTTTTTCTTTTTGGGTCCTCCCTGTGATCTATTCTGTAGCATGTTCCTTCTACACTTGAAAGGAATGTATATTCCGGTATTTTAGGATGGAATGTTCTGAATATATATGGTAGAGCCATCTGGTCCAATGTGCCATTCAAAGCCACTGTTTCCTTGTTGATTTTCTGTTTGAATGATTTATCCACTGATGCAAGTGGCATGTTAAAGTCCCTGACTGTCATTGTATTATTATCACTTAATGTTTGCTGATAACTGCTTCATGTTTGTTAATCGCCACCTTATGTATGTATTATATATCATGTTGGGTGCATAGGTATGTATAATTGTTATATCTTCTTTTTGGATGGTCTCTTCTATGATTATATAGTATCCTTCTTTGTTTTTTGTTATGGTCTTTGTATTAATGTCTGTTTTGTTCGATATAAGTATTCCTTTTCGTTTCCATTTGCATGATAAATATTTCTCCATCCCTTCATTTTCAACCTGCATGTGGATTTAGGTCTGAAATGAGTCTATGTAGACAGCATAGAGGTGGATCTTGCTTTTTTTATCCATTCTCTCACCCTGTGTCTTTTGATTGTAGCACTTAGTCCATTTATATTCAAAGTAACTATTGATAGATATGTACTTACTGCCATTTTGTTACTTGTTTTACAGTTGTTCTCTGTTCCTTTCTTCTCTTTCTCTCCTCTCTTGTGGTGTTATGGCTTTCTGTACTGATAGCTTGGATTCCTTTGCCTTTATTTTTGTATATCTATTACGAGTTTTTGATCTGTGGTTACCATTAAGTTTATATATAACATCTTATGCATATAGCAATCTGTAGTAAGTTGATTGTCACTTAAATTTAAATACAATCTAAAAGCACTAAAATTTTGCCCTCCCTTCCCATGTTTTAGGTGTATGATATCATATTTTGCATCCTTTTATTTTGTGAAATCCTTGAAAATTTTTATTGATATGCTGATCTGACTGCTTTTGTGCTTCCTACTTACTCCTACATTTATGGTCTTTCCTTTCCACTCAAAGAATTCCCTCTAACATTTCTTGTAAGGGAGCTTTAGTGGTGATGAATATCTTTAATTTTTGTTTGGGAAACTTTCTCTCTCCTATTCTGAAGTATAGTCTTGCTGGATAGAGTTTTCTTGGTTGCAGGCTTTTTTGTGTTTTTTCTTTCTTTTAGCATTTTGCATATATCATGCCACTCCCTTCTGGCCTGCAAGTTTCTCCTGAAAACTCAGTTGATAGCCTTATGGGGTTTCCCTTGTATATACCTGTTTTCTTTTCTCTTGATGCTTTTAAAATTCTTTTTGTCACTACTTTTTGCCATTTTAATTACTGTGTGTCTTTGTGTAGATCTCTTTGGATTGATTTTCTTGGGAGCTCTCTATGTCTCCTAGATCTGGATTTCTGTTCCCTTCTCCAGATTTGGGAAATTTTCAGCTATTAATTCTTCTAGAAAATTTTTTGCCCTCTTTTCTCTCTTTTTTCGGATCCCTATAATGCAAATGTTATTATGCTTGATGGTGTCACTGAGTTTTCTTAACCTATTCTCATCTCTTACCTCATGGCACGCTTTACCATTTTTTCCTGAAAGCCATACATGATGTATCTGGTAATTGGAAGTAAAAGAAATAAGCTTTTAGTTCCTGAAAGTGAAATATATAGGATTTATGTTAATGTGGCTAGGAATTAGACTGTGTTAAATATTTGCCATAGCTGTGCAAGCCAGATGCCTCAAATTCCTCTAGGTCCTTGCTGTTTGTTTGTTTTGTTTTTGTTTTTGGTTTTGCTGGTGTGTGTGTGTGTGTGTGTGTGTGTGTGTGTGTGTGTATGCATGTACATGTTCCCTATTGTCTTCATGTTTTCCTAAGAACCTCTTTTTATAGGGATTCTCAGCTGTATAGTTCTTTCAGGACTAATCCACTGTTATCCTGGAGCCCTGTTGATTTGATGGTGTGGTATGAGGGAAGGAAAGTGCTCTTTAGCCTTATTATTAAATCTCTGGGTTTTAGTAGGCCTGTGTCTCTCTGCATGCACTGTGGACTGTAACCACACAGGTATTTTTTGTTTGTTTGTTTGTTTGTTTGTTTAACCTTTTCCCTCCTTGGCTGAAACACAGGTTAATGGGAGCTAGAGTTGTTTGATTTTCATTCCACATAAGTGAGTTACACTCTGATAGAGTTGTTTTTTTGTTTGTTTATTTTTTGTTTGTTTTTCTCCCCTTGAGAGTGATCCTATATTATGCAGAACCCTCTAGAAGTAATTCAAAATGGTTTATTCTCCTTCCTCTGCTAGAGAACTGAGGGGATTTTTTTCTTGGCTCTTTCCTGTGAGAATCTTGTGATGTTTCTAGAGATAAAACACTCAAAAGTATATAGAATGTTCTCAAATCCATGGTGATCCATACTCAGCTTTCAGGAATTTAAGGATATTACTGTTTATGTGTTCCTACTGTTTGTACTTCTTGTATTTTTAAATCCAGGTCATACTATCTTATCTGTAATTATCTGTATTTGCCTGATAAGTCCAAAGCATTGATTTTCATTTTGTTTAGCTTTTTCTTATTATAGGTACAGGAGTGATGGGTTCCTACTTTTATTTTTTCATGTCAGACCTGAAAGCAGATTTCCCCTATGTGTTATTTTTATAGGTAAAAATATGGCTTTTTAATAAATTCCATGAAAGAAATGTATCACCACTTAAAAATTTTGATAAATGTATGTATTTTTAAAAAAGAAAATTAAAAAAAAAACCTGTCATCATATCATTGACAGATAACTGCTATTGTCTAAGAAAAGATTACATTGTTACAGATCACCCTCCTGCTAAAACCATTTTTTGTTTGTTTGCTTACTTGTTTTGATTGTTTGAAGGCATAATGAGATTTAGAGGTAATGACATTTAGATGCTGAAAATGCAGAGAAAGAAGGTCTACACAGGTGAGGCAGACTTTGGGGGGATACATTTCACATTGGAGGATTTTCCAATTATGAAATTGGTAGTTAGAGGCTGAGAAGGTAAGTAGATCTTTCAGAGATGATGGAAAACATTAGACGTCAGCACCTCCTGAGTAGAAGATATCCCAGTAAGCACCTAGACTGTCAAATGAGATCTCACAGGAATATGAAAGTATAGTAAGAATGAAAAGAAAATAGGGGCGCCTGGGTGGCTCAGTCAGTTAAGCGTCTGACTTCGGCTCAGGTCATTATCTCACGGTCCGTGAGTTCGAGCCCCACTTCGGGCTCTGTGCTGACAGCTCAGAACCTGGAGCCTGCTTCTGACTCTGTGTCTCCCTCTCTCCCTGCCCCTCCCCCATTCATGCTCTGTCTCTCTCTGTCTCAAAAGTAAATAAACGTTAAAAAAATTTTTTTTAAAGAATGAAAAGGAAACAAATCAAAACTGAAAACTAGAACTTGAATGATCTCAACCCATTAATTTGTATTGAATGATATGCTCCTCATATGGCTATCTGCCAGAAGCCAAAGTATCTTTCCAGATTTTAATACATAATATCTAGAATTTCATTAAAATCAATCAGGAATAAAATAAAGTACAACTTGACCACAAAGCTAGAAAAATAAGAGATTATAGAAATAGATACATAGGAATTTCAAATAATAGAGGAATAAGATATACACTAAAATTATTATGGTTATTATTTTAAGGAATTAAAGTTCAACATGAAGAGTTTTGTTAAATAATTGGAAAAATATAGAAAAAGAAATAATATCTATAATTGAAATAATACATTGCTAATTTAGGAATACGGTATGTGTGTAAAATTACAAATCAGACCTAGCAGAAGAAAGAATTACCTAGAATATTGAACAGAAGCAAATATACAAACTGAAATACATATAAGAAAGAGGATATTAAAATGATAAAGACATGTGTCATGGTCTAATATTAAATGTAGTTTGAGTTTCAATAGGAGAAGAGAGATATTTTTGAAGATATAATGGCTAATGATTTTTCAAAAACTGTTAAAAGACATCAAAAATCAGAAAGGCATTACTGACAGAAAGCTGGGTAAATACAACCCTAATAACATCACAGTAAATGTTAAGATATTAGATTTAAAAACCAATAGTAAGTAATTGTTACAAATTAAATATTATATGAAAGGGCACAGATTATATTGAGCAACTGCACTAAAAAAAATCAATTATCTATTGCTTACAGGAGATATACTTAAATATAAGGACCTAGAATTGTTAGAAGATTACGAAATGATGTGGATCTATACTACTATCAGGCAGGACTTTTTAAAGTTAAGATCACCACTAAAGACAAAGAACAATTCATAAAGATAAAAAATTTGTTCTATTTTAGTGATAAAAAGTACCAAATTGTACACAATATATCATTCAAATATACAAAGGAAAACTGGCAAAATTAAAAGGAAAATAAACAAATCCATGAAAATAAGGAGAGATTTTAATGAACCCTTTTCTATAGTAAGTGGTCAAAAAACCTGAAAATTAAAAAAAATAAAGATTTTATGAGATACCAAACTTTTAATAAAGTACATCTAAATTAAATGCATGTAATGCTGCATGCAATGACTTCAAAATAAACATTTTCTTTCAATAGAATACATATCATTTAGAAAATTGGCCATTCTGGACTATAAGGGAATCTTAGAAAATTTTTAAAGGATGGAAATAATATATTATCAATTTCCATATGACCAAAAATAAAATATTCTAACCATCACATAGATCAAATAAAAATTCATCATTTGAATTAGACAATTTATTTTCTTGATATATGAATTTATCACCGTGAACTTCTTAGAACTGTTTTTTCTGCATCCTGTAAGTTTTGGTTTCTATTGCATTTTCATTTTTGTTTGTCTGAAGATTTTTTTTCCTTTTGATTTATCTTTGATGCATTTGTTGTTCTGGATCATGGTGTTTAACTTCCATGTAATTGGGAATTTTCCAGTTCTCTTATTATTGATTTCTAGTTTCATTCCATTGTGTTCAGAAATGATACTTCATATAATTTCTGTCTCCTGAATTTTTGAGAATTGTTTTGATACTTAACATATGCTCTATCCTAGAAAATGTTCTGTGTACACTTGAGAGGTGTATGTATTCTGCTATCATCCATAGTATGTTGTATCTATGTTTGTTACAACCATTTAATCTATGGTGTTCATATCCACTGTTTCTTTGTGATTTTCTATCTGGATGATCTATCCATTTTTGAGAGTGGAGTGTCGAAGTTTCCAAATAGTACAGTATTGTCATTCAGTTTCCCTTTATATTTCTATTAGTATTTGCTCCGTATATTTAGGTGCTCTGATGTTGATTCATAACCATTTACAATTTTTATCTTCTTGATGGCTTGATCATTATATAATTATCTTTATAAAATGACCTTCTTTGTTTCTTTTGACCATTTTAACTTAAAGTCTATTTTTTCTGACAAAAGTATAGCTCCCCTGCTTTGTTTTGTTACCATTTGCTTGAAGTATCTTTTTCCATTCCTTCACTCCCAATCTACATGTCATGTCAATCTACATGTCTCTCATTTAAAGCTAAATGAGTTTCTTTGATGGAGCATATTGTTGAATCTTTTTGTTGTTTCCTATTCAGCTATACTATGTCTTTTTATTGGAGAATTTAATTAATTTAGATTTAAAGTTATTAATAGTTAAGAGCTTAGTATTGCCATTTTGTTAATTGTTTTTCCTGACTGTTTTGTAGGTCCTCTGTTTCTTGTTTCCCCTCTTACTGCCTTCCTTCATGATGTGATGAATTTTTGTGGTGGTATACTTTGACTCCTTTTTCATAGATATTTTTTTCTGCCTATTGTAGGTTTTTCCTTTGTGGTTACCATGAGGCTTATATAAAATATATTTAAAACATCATATTTTAAGCTGAATACAAGTTAATTTCAAAAGGACAGAGAAACTTGATACGTTTAACTACCCCTATTGACATTTTAGATTAATGATGTTATAATGTACATCTCTCTCTCTCTCTCTTTTTTTTTTTTTTTTGTATTACGTATCCAATGACAATTTATTCCAGTAATGGTGATTTTAACATGATTTTTAACTTTTAAGTTAGAGTTGTGAGTGAATGAAGCACCATTATAATATTAGAGAATCTAACATTGACTATATCATTACCATTACCAGTGACTTTTACACATTCCTATATTTTCTGTTGTTAATTAGCATCCTTTTATTTCTGCTTGAAGAATGCTCTTGAGCATTTCTTGCCAGGAAATTCTAGTTTAGGTGTACACCCTCAATTTTTTTTTTTTTGGATTTGGAGTTTTTAAATTTACTTATATATGGCTTTATTGTGCATAGTATTCATAGGTAAAAGTGTTTTTTTTTTCAATATTGATATATATATATATATATAATGTTGATAATATTATATATATAACATTCTACTTTTTCCCTGCCCTGCAAAGTTTTTGTTGAGAAATCCCCTCTTAATGGGGGTTTCTTTGTATGTAATGAATTGTTTTTCCGTTGCTGGTTTCCAAATTCTTGTTTTCTTTGACTTTTGGTAATTATAATGTGCCTCAGTCCAGTCCTTTGAGGGTTAACCCTATTTGGGGGTCCTTTGGTCCTCACGAATCAGCATATCCACCTCTCTCCACATTTGAGAAAATTTTAGCTATTCCTGTTTTAAATAGACTTTCAGTCCATTTATCTTTCTCTTCTCTTTTTGTGATTGCCATAGTGCATACATTGCTCCTTTGAATGTGTCCCATTAGTCTAGTATACTTTCTTCACTCTTTATATCTTTTTTTTCATTTTTCCTCCTCTGACTGTATAATTTTATATGACTTATCCTCTAGGTCACTGTTTTTTTGTTTGTTTGTTTGTTTTGTTTTTATTCTGGTTGCTCCAGTATGATTTTGAAGTCTTCTATAGAATTCTTCAGTTCGGTCATTGTATTTCTTCAGTTATAAGCTTTTTTTCTTCTTTTTTTTTAATAATTTAAAAATCTCTGTTGAACTGCGCATTTGACCCATGCATTGGTTTCCTAGTTTCATTTAGATGTCTGTCTGCATTTCCTTGTTATTTCATTCAGCCTCTTTAGAGGATTATTCCTAATCATTTCAAGATACTTTTTAGATGTCTGTTTCTTTTGTGTCGCTTATTGGAGCTTTATTATTTTCTTTTTGGTAGTTTCATGTTTACCTGATTTTTCATGATCCTTATGTTCTTGCACTTATATGTGTGCATTTGAGTAAAAGTTTCCTTTTCCAAAGTCCAGATTCTCTTTGGAAGAGACAATCGTTCATCAGTCACCTCAGTTTGGGGTTAGCTGGTAGCGTCCTGGAGCAGGTAGGGCTTTCTATCAGGGTTTCTATCTGGGTGAGGCCACTGCCTATGCTTTGAGGTGGGAATGGGTGTGCCACTGGCTGAACTCTGTGATTTGGTAGGTGTGCTGATTAGGCTCCGTGTTTATGTGGGGCTGTAGGGTACACTTCCTGGCCAGGTACAGCTGCTGGCTATGCTCCGTGGTTATATGGGACCACTGGCTGAGCTTTGCAATCACTTCTGATTGGATGAGGTCACTGGCTATCTTCCTTACCATGGCAGTGCCACTGGTTGGACTGGCAGGACTATGGGCTTGGCTTCACAATCATTCATGGTTGAATGGGGTCTCAGGGTGTGATTCTTGACTAGATGGTGCTGTTGGCTGGACTGTGAGTTTAGACAAATCTATAGGCAGGACTCTGCAGTGGTATAGGGATTTAGGCTATATTTTGTGGTCAGGCAGGTACACAAAGAGTATCTCAAAGTTGGATGTGTACACAGACTAGGATCCATGACCAGATACCCTGGCTGTACTCTGCTATTGGGCAAGGTTGCTGGCTAGGCTTTGTGGTTGGCAGGGGCTTCCAGCTGTATCCTGCAGTTGGGTGGGGCTAGAGACTATGCTCTTTGGTTAAGTAGGGTCACTGTCCAGGATTCCTCATTGGGTGGGGCTTCAGGTTTTGCTCCATGATTTGACTAGATCACTGGCTGGGATCCCAGCCTGGATAAGGCTGTAGGTTACATTCAGCAATTGGGCAAGGCCATGATTGGGCTCTACTATGGGACAGGGCTGTACGGTGGGCTCCCCATCTTGGTGGTACTATTGGCTAGGTTCTAAGGTTCTCTAGTGTCACTGTTAAGGCTCCCTGGTTATGTGGGGCCAGAGGCTATATTTCACAGTTAGATAGGACTGCTGGCTTGGCTTTCTGTCCAAGCGTGACTATAAAATGGCATCTGTGGATGTCTAGATTCTGATCAGACATCCTGGTTATGCAGATCTAGAGGCTATACTCCACAGTTGAGCAAGGCTTTGAATTGTCTTCCCTGCCAAATTAGGGCTGTAGAACATACAGCCAGTATGGCTTGTTGGTTGGTGATTTAAATCAAGCAGAACTTACACACCAAACTCCCCTGGTGATAAAAATCACTATATTGGATTTGTAGATGGGCAGAGCCACTGGCTGTGTCCTCTGCTTGGGTGCCATTACAAGCATGTCTGAAAGGTGGGCTACACAGCTACGTGGATTCTCTGGTTTGGCTTCTGGTAGGGCAGTGTTGTTGGCTCTGGGGATTGAAATTTGGTTCCCTGCCTGGGTGGGGCCATAGAATGCAAGTCATGGTCTGCACAGCTTACTTCTGGTGACCTGCACCAAACAGAACTGCCCACTAAGCTCTGTGGCCAGCAAGGCCACTGGCTGAGATCTCCATTTGGGTGCAGCTGTGAGGAGAAATGCAATCTGCTAAAATCTGAGTTATGGTTTCTGTAAGACCCACTCCCCTTCTCCATCTCTATCCTCAGTTGTCAGGCCCAGCAGATTTCCACTGAGACAAGGCCCAAGTGAGCCTCCTAGGATGCACCCTCCAATTCTGGAGAATATGCATGTCCACTTTATGCTCTTTATTTCACAGTAGAGAAACTGAAGTCCCAAAGAGGACCTCTCAGTGTGGGGCTCTGTTGGTCTGGGGTATCTGAGTGTAGCCAATCCTCTTAGCCTTCCAATAGAGAGACTATCCCACAGTCTCTGTGGGATAGGGGTTGTTTGGCCTCACCCCATTTTCTAGGATTTTCTATCTAGGTGGCATTTTCTATGCATAGTTGTTAGTCTACCTATGCTGCTGTTATGACAATGTCTCATCTGCGTTTTATTTATTTATTTATTTATTTATTTATTTAAACTGTATTGTTTTATTTTTTTTTAACATTTATTCATTTTTGAGAGAGAGAGAGACAGACAGAGAGACAGAGAGAGCATGAGCATGAGAGGGACAGAGAGGGAGACACAGAATCCAAGCAGGCTTCAGGCTCTGAGCTGTCAGCACAGAGCCCAACGTGGGGCTCGAACTCACAGACTGTGAGATCATGACCTGACCTGAAGTCAGACCTTAACCAACTGAGCCACCCAGGCGCCCCGCAGCTGCATTTTAATATTAACCCTAAACTCTGTGAAACCTCACGTATGCCCCCAACTATCTAGGCTTGCCTTACAAGAGAGTATCAACACTTTATTCTCAACAACCAGGGAAGTATGTATCTAGAAATTGTGAAAAATTGTAAGAGATAATCCAATTGAGTGGGAAGAAACTGTCCAGTAAAAATGCTACAAAGTACAGTCTTTGCCCTACTATATAACAGTGATGTTATAGTATAAAGAAAATTGTAAATAAATATTTTTTCTAGACACAAATCTTCTCTTAAGAACATGTAAACTTTTATGGGGCACCTGGGTGACTCAGTTGGTTAGCATCTGACTTCAGCTCAAATCATGATGTCGTGGTCTGTGAATTTGAGCCCCACGTCTGGCTCTGTGCCAATAGCCAGCTCAGAGCCTGGAGCCTGCTTCGGATTTTGGGTCACTCTCTCTCTCTCTGCCCCTCCCCCACTCATGCTCTGTCTCCCTCTTTCTTTCTCTCAAAAATGAATAAACATTAAAAAAAAAATTTTAAGGAACATGTATACTTTTAAACTGTATGGTAGTTTATATTTAATTTTTAGTAAAAAAAACATGTTTAATATATGTGGTTTTATTATCACTATATTACAGATAGGGAAATAAAGAAGAGGAATAAATTTGGTGTCTAAGCCACAGAGTTGGTATGTCATTGATCTGGTAACTAGACTTTGAACTTTAGTTTCAGGGATCTTTTCAGAATTTTCTGAATCTTGGAAGAAATGAAAGGTAGGGTCTAAGGAGAAGCCACAGAAAGTCCTCAAAGTACAGAATCCTTAATCACAGACTTCCATGTTGGCTATCATAATTAATAAGATAAATTTAAAACACTCAGAACATTGAAGATAATATTTTTGCTTATAAAATACTTAAGATCACTTGGAAAAGCAAGTAAAAACATCTTTTAGAAGTAAATACAGCTACATGTTTTGTTTTGTTATATTCTGTTTTAACATGAAAAACAAATAAATGCTGATGGAGGTTAAACAGATTTCTCAGGATCTTCCATTGGGTAAATGTGGGAACTAGGATTTGAGTCAGACTAGTCTAGGTGTATTAAACTTTAAGAAAAAAAAAAAACCCAAAAAACAAAAAGACTATGCTATGGTATCTTTACTGTCATCTAATTTCTTTTGTTTAGTTACCCCATCTATAAAACAAGGGAGTAATATGGTGACGATTTTTGTTTGACATGTGAGTAGATGTTACCACTGATGTCTATTTCCCAGAAGCCAGGGAAATTCTTGCCCAATTTATTTTGAAGGTCCCTTCTAGGATCTGGCTGCCTATGATTGAATTGATTTTTAATATAATATCTGAAAACAGTGTATATTCACAAAACATTTGCAAACTGGAAAATATGAAGTACCATGAAATGTCCACAAATGATATTGCAGTAATATTTGATAAAATTTCTTAGGTTTCATTTTTTAAGGGATTGCTGGTACATTTCTGATTAAATTTTACTTAAGTTTTTCTCTACTACAGACGTATAAGAGCTGTTTCTTGCCCCACCAAGCATAATTATACTCCAGTTTAAAAAGCTAGTCATGTTTCTTTTTATGGTTTGTTTGTTTGTTTGTTTGGTCTCTCCTTTTGTTTTTCTTTTTAACTAGCAGGCCATGTGTGAATAAGGTTCTTGTAAGTCCTGAGGTTACAAGCTTCGTCAGATCTCTAGAAGTTGACATGAGGTTTACAAATGACCTTTAGCTACCTTCAACCAGTCTAGACAGGCGACAGGGAAGCTAATGTCTCCCACTCTGAGATCAGCTCCCTGTACCAATTTGCATCCCTGTTAACATCTAATGGAATAATTGGCACCTCCTGTTTGAAAGGGTCAACAAAGTCTGAGAAATCCTGAACACAGAGAACTGCCAATAAGCAGGGCTTGTCTCCTTAACCTCTTCAATTAACTGGTACTGAGCATCATATGGGTCTTCCAAAATGACATTGAAGTGATTCCCTGGGAATTTTCTCCTCTTTTACAGGTAACCAGATGATGCATTATATATCTGGTAAACCCATTTCCACACTACATTAGGAATGTATCAAAGCAAACCAAATAGCTTCTGAATCAAAACGAAGGAATCTTGAGATTTCATGGCTGTTCCTTGCTTTCTGTCTCACATAATGATTTATAGTAACTTGTTGGCATTTCCTTGAGCTCATATTACATTTATGCTATATATATTTTGCTCATTTTCTACCTCAGAAAACAATAACAAAATTCTTTCATCTCTGCAAGTCAATAACTACTGCCTCACTGGATGTAGCACTGAATCAAACTGTATCACTACATTTTGGGGATTTTAATTTTGCGTGCCTTACTTTAGAGAAAAGTATTGAAAATGCTAAAGTGTCACACATTTAAATGCAGTATTATTTGGAGTAGTGTGTTTTCTGCTGAAGAAATCTCATCTACCATTCAGAGAAAAATTAACATAATTTCAGATATTGATCAAATATACTGCAAAGTTTGTCATTTACTTATCTCAGTGTCCTTACAAGTGGCACCAATTTAACTTGACTAATACTTTTCAGGGAGAGGACCAATAAGAAGAAATCTATGGAGCAAACATCTTAGTTGCTTTCTTGTATGAGAGGAGTGCCTTTGTGATGTCTCTTCTCCCTTTTAGAAAATTCATTTTCTTTGGTAGGTTTTGGTGTCAATTGATAGTTTCTGTAGGTGCTAATGGAGCAAGGTTACCATGGAGGGTATTTTGCACAAGGGTGAGCACTAGAAACAGAGGAAGTGTGATGTCTTGTAGCCTCCCACTTCTTCTCTCCCTCCTAGGGCTTGACAACTGTCTCTCTTGCCTCTGACCCTCCTCACTCCTGGTGGCTTCGTTTAGGAATTTTTAGGTAATTACCCAAGTACAATTGTAATGAAATCTATGAAAGCACTGGGACTCTACTCTGGGGGGGGTAGAAACAATGGCACAGGGGTCAAATCTAGCCCACAGCCTGTTTTTGTATAGTTTATGAGTAAGAACTGATTTTGCAAATGAACATCTATAATTGATTTGATAATAGGGAATGGTGACCTTTAAGCCCAATTATGTGAAATGTCATCTGATAAAATTGAATTCCACTCTTGGGGCGCATGGATGGTTCAGTCAGCTAAGCACCTGACTTGATTTCAGCTCAGGTCATGATCTCACAGTTTGTGAAATCAAGCCGTGAGTCAGTCAGGCTCTGTGCTGACAGTGTGGAGCCTGCCTGGGATTCTCTCTCCCTCTCTTTCTTTCTGCTCCTCCCCTGCTCATGTGCATGCACAAGCATTTTCTCTTTCTCTCAAAGTAAATACTTTTTTGAAAAAAGAATTCCATTCTAATTTGTAGACCTATATTACCAAAAATAAAATAAAATTACTAAGTGTTATTACATTTGGAATTCATTTAATAAACCTTTTGTATTTTAACTATTGTTATAATCATCTACATGATGTCCTCAGTTTTTCTTGTTTACATCCAAAGCCTAAAGTATTTATTATCTGGCCCTTTACAGAAAAAATTAGTTGATCCCTGCTGTAGACGTCAGACAAAAGTCTCTGTTTACCTTGCAAATGTACTGTCACTCATTTACTCCTCACCACTTTGCGAGGTCTATCTTGGGAAAGTTGCAGAATTTTCTGTACTAATTAGGTAATAAACAGTCCTCTGGTTACTTTTAACCCAAGAATAGACTCGTGTAGTATTTAAAATATTTCTTTCTGGAGAATAGCAGAAAGTTCATTTCAAGTTAAGTTTCTCTGATTTCTCCCTCAGCTTGGGCCTGCATCAGGTTGGTAGTTGACATTTGAGGATGGCCTATGATTGCATCTTTTTCTGTTTCCATATCTATGAAGTTCTTCTTCCATCCTCCTCCACTCACTGAGTGCCCTGGCTTCCAGTTTCAGACTGGAAGGACACAGAGGTAAGTGCAAAAATATCATGTGAGACTGGCATTCTTTGAACTAGCTTTGTTTCCCCTGGCTTTGGCCATTGCTTAAAGCTGAATATGTTTCTCCTAGTACTTGCATCAATGTTCTGGAGATCTGCTCCTGAATGCCTACACCTGGAACTACCTAGAAATGGCCAAAGCCTATTTTTTTCATTGGCCACATGTTAACTTACCTCAGCCTCTAGATAACTAGTGTCACTTCTTAAAGGAAACCCTCTTGAGATTTTAAAACTATTTCTAACTGGCTCTCCTCTCGTATCTGGTCCCTTAGGAACATAAAACTATGGCCTACTTTCAGTGAGAGCACAGTTATTTCCCCCAAATAATCTTACAACCTGCCTCCACAAACCACTTCAGCCACACTTGTACTTAGAGATCATTTTTTTTCTTTTCCTTTCATTTATTTGTTTATTTAATGCTTAAAGCAGATAGCATTCCATTCCAGGAACACATTATGTTCTCTAAAAGATCTCCTTAGGGGCGCCTGGGTGGCGCAGTCGGTTAAGTGTCCGACTTCAGCCAGGTCACAATCTCGCGGTCCGTGAGTTCGAGCCCCGCGTCGGGCTCTGGGCCGATGGCTCAGAGCCTGGAGCCTGTTTCCGATTCTGTGTCTCCCTCTCTCTCTGCCCCTCCCCCGTTCATGCTCTGTCTCTCTCTGTCCCAAAATTAAATAAACATTGAAAAAAAAATTAAAAAAAGAAAAAAAGAAAAAAAAAAGATCTCCTTGAAGCTCTTCTTACTGAGTTGATATGGGAGAAAGCAAGCCTCCATCTTTTCCATGACAGGAGCGTGTCTCACTGAATACTAAGCACTCTCCCCTCAAAAAATCCTCTCTCCCAGCTACTTTAATCTTGATAATTTTATGCTCTTGAGCTGGGAATTAGGCTAATTTTTACGAACATAATTTTAAGATAACTGTTTCCAAAACCTGCACAGACAACTATCACCTCAAGTCTGTAAAAATACTTGCTTCTTTTTGGTATCTGTGGAACTCATGTGAAACTGGCATAAAAGAGAATTCCATTTTTAACATCCAGTTGCATCAGAACTCAGTGACCACTACTTACAGTTCCTATTGAAAAAGGAGTTCCAGTAGAAGACAAGAAAGAAATGGACTATCAATGATAGAATTTGAAGCTTCAGATCATGTTGGTTTCAATCAATCTGACATGTCTTATGTTATTCCTTTTTCCTATTTCCATCAAATTGGAATATTGAAAAATTTTAAAAAGTTTTGAAAATCAATATTGAAAAATCAGTTGCTTTGTTTCTTACTAATAAAGTTGGTCCCATTTGTAGATGCATAGATCTACAGGAAAAATTTGGTGACAGATCTAAATGCAAACCTATAGTTTGGGATCACTGAGATGCTGCAGCATTGCTAAATAAAATATAGGACACTCAGTTTATCTTTAATTTCAGATAAACAAAACCTACATTTTTTTTGGCTTTAAGGATGTTCCATGCAATATTTGGGACATAATTATAAAACATTGTTTATATGAAGTTCAAATTTAACTCACATTCTGTATTTATATTTGCTATATCTGGCAATCCTACTTACATACTTACATGCTAAATACTCCTCACTCCCTTTTGGGCTTCAGAGAAGTGAAAAAATGTTAAGTGTACCATCCTGTTTGGATTCTTGGCCAGAATCTCATCTCATAGTTCATTAGCAGCATCAGTCCATTCTTAAATCAGTATCACCAATTAAGACACTTGCCATGATCTTATACAACTACTTGAGGGATTCAGGAACAGAGAAGAAATTTGCAGGATTCTGTATTTTCCAAGTGAAATGACCTTAAAAACAAGAAGTTGTTACAGGTGTGAAGAAATTAAATGTGTGTCGATTGTTAATTGGAAAAACCCATTACTGGCTTACTGAGCAGTCTCAACTATGTGATCTGATCATGGAATAGTTTTATTGTTACTTTGTAGTAAGTGCCTTTGATGATCTTCTGTGGTGGGGCTGTCATAACATGGGGGAGAAGACAGGCTACACTTCAAGCTAACTCCATGATGTCAAATACTTTGTATTTGGCTGTGGGCCCCAGCACAAATTCTAGGCAGGAAGACCAATTCATGCAACGCTATATGGCTACATATTAACTTATATTCTTTGTTTTATTTTCCTCCATACTTCCTCTGTGCGTGTGTGTGTGTGTGTGTGTGTGTGTGTATTTTTTTTTTCCTTTTCCCCATAGTCATATAGGGACTATACTTAATTTTATCAGGTAAGGACAAAAAGCAGAAGTAACAGGCTACTATCCAAGCTTTCATTTTCAAAAGTCTTTAGCAGCAAAAGAAAGAATATCACAGAAGACAGATAATTTAAGAAAAAGAAGAACCTCCACACTTTTCCAGAGCAGCTGCACCAGTTTGCATTCCCACCAACAGTGGTTCCCATTTCTCCACATCCTCTGTAGCATCTATAGTCTCCTGACTTATTCATTGTAGCTATTCTGACGGGCGTGAGGTGGTATCTCAGTGTGGTTTTGATTTGTATTTCCCTGATGAGGAGTGACGTTGAGCATCTTTTCACGTGCCTGTTGGCCATCTGGATGTCTTCTTTATAAAAGTGTCTATTCATGTCTTCTTCCCTTTTTTTCATTAGATTATTTGTTTTTCAGGTGTGGAGTTTGGTGAGTTCTTTACAGATTTTGGATACTAGCTATTAAAAATAGATCTACCCTATGACCCAGAAATAGCACTGCTAGGAATTTACCCAAGGGATACAGGAGTGCTGATGCATAGGGGCACTTGTACCCCAATGTTCATAGAAGCACTTTAAACAATAGCCAAATTATGGAAAGAGCCTAAATGTCCATCAACTGACAAACGGATAAAGAAGATGTGGTACTACTTGGCAATGAGAAAGAATGAAATCTGGCCATGTGTAGCAACATGGATGGAACTGGAGAGTATTATGCTAAGTGAAATAAGTCAGGCAGAGGAAGACAGATACCATATGTTTTCACTCATATGTGGATCCTGAGAAACTTAACAGAAGACCATGGGGGAGGGAAAGGGGGAAAAAAGTTACAGAGAGGGAAGGAGGCAAACCATAAGAGACTATTAAATACTGAGAACAAACTGAAGGTTGATGGGGAGGTGGGGGAGAGGGGAAAGTGGGTGATGGGCATTGAGGAGGGCGCCTGTTGGAATGAGCACTGGGTGTTGTATGGAAATCAATTTGACAATAAATTATATTTAATATAAGCAATTTTATAAACTTAAAAAAATAAAAAGATTACTTGCACAAAAAAAAAAATTAAATTAAGGGGCACCTGGGTGGCTCAGGTCATGATCTCATGGTTCCTGAGTTTGAGCCCTGCATCAGGCTCTGTACTGATGGCATGGAGCCTGCTTGAGATTCTATCACTCTCTTTTTGCCCCTCTCCCTCCCTCCCTCCCTCTCTCTCTCAAAATAAATAAATGAACTTTACAGAAAGAAAGAAAATTAAGAGGACAGGGTTATCCCGGTTTGCAAAAGACTCTTCAAAGCTGAGGTCATAGTCAGCCTAGTCCAGAGCCTTGAGACACTAATAGATCTTTCATCTGACTTGCTGGTCTTTGTTCCTTACCCTGCTGTAACAAGCCTTGTGGTAAGACAGGAGGCTCTGGCACTCAGTGTGGCTTGTGAAAGCTAGAAACCAGGTCCTTCATCCTCCTGACTTTGTTTCACCACCAACTTCATTAACACCCATGACTCAACACCCTATTCCCAAGATACCCTCTGTATATCAGTTTGGTTTCGCTATTAGATTTTCCAGTTGGGAAGACAATGAGTTGACTGGATGACATGAGTTCCAGTATTTCAAGGAATATTACTTAACATTCATCATCTATAAGTGGAAGGACAACATCACCTTTGAGGTTGAGAAGCCCCTATACTTCACCTGGGAAGAATTTGCCCATGAACAGCTTACTTTGGCTTGAGTGTTAGAGCTTTTAGCCATGGATTGCATATGTTCTTTTAGAGCAGGCAGTTACTAGAGAAGAGGATTTAACTCATTTTTTACTGTATATTTAAAGCTCATCTTGAACTTTTAACCACTTACTACACTCTTTCTCTATATAACCTATATATTACCAAGAAAGGAGGAAGTGTTTTGATTATCTGATTAGTAGAGGGCTAATGAGACTGCAACTTGTCCCTAGGATCTTCATCTTATATACATTCACTCCCACCTTTTATAGTGGCCTCTGAGAGATTTTCAGTTCCTTGTCTGAAAGGTGCTCCTGAAAC
This sequence comes from Herpailurus yagouaroundi, assembly GCF_014898765.1. Classification (NCBI taxonomy): domain Eukaryota; kingdom Metazoa; phylum Chordata; class Mammalia; order Carnivora; family Felidae; genus Herpailurus; species Herpailurus yagouaroundi. The sequence continues at coordinate 3,365,545 of NW_024412452.1, forward strand.
TTTACAGTTCTGCTTTCTTTTTAAAGCTAATTCTTATATTACACTTTTTCAAAATAGAATGTGGATTGTACATATGATGATTGTTCATTCATTCTGATGGCTCTTTTAGCCTGTTGTTAGTCATATAATTTCCTAACCATCTGCTTGCCTTTATCAACATAAACCTGGATGGGTTTTGAATGAAGAATTCTAGATTTGATAAAGATATAAAATCCTGATGTAAACCACTGAAGGTAAATTTTCTGCTTAAATTTTTTAGGGATGGAGATTCTTTACATTTCCACTCCCCCTTCCTCTCATTTTTCTTCTTTGTACTTCTATATTGCAAATGGTATTTTCTTATGAAAGAAATTTTAAAGTCTGTATTCTTCATTTTCTAGTTAGAGGTTTCCTTTCCAAGTATAAGTTCACTGTTGAGGCCCATATTTACGTATAACTACATAATCACTACGTTTTTGATTTCTTTCATTCAGTATTTCTTATAATAGGATAAGAGCTATTTTGGCCCAAACTCTGTGTGTGTATTGGAATAAAGGGAGAGGATCCAAAATTGGGATATGATGTGAGTGAAGTCTTTTCTCAATGCGCTTAATGTCCCTTTTACATTAATTTTGCTGTGAGACCCACATTTTTTCAATACATTCTGTCCTATCTCTGTGTCCAACATCCAGTAAGTATTTAGTACTTGAGGTTTAACTGTTCATGCTCAAAAAAATAGTTCTGGTAAGTTACACTTGATATGGAAGAATTAGTTTAATATTTGATCTTTATTCCTGATTTAGAAGACCACAGGGATAAATTCTAAAGAAAACAAGCACCAAAAGTAAGAATTTCAGCTGCTGGTATTTGATAGCTAGGGACAAAAGAAGATATTTAGAAGTTCAAGAGCTGCCTAATATCCTAACTATCCTTAAATATTAAAAAACCTTTAGGTCTAGTTGTACTATTCAATTTTAGAATTCTTCTTCATATCTGTGAATTTTTTTTTGCCTTAATTATAATTTTCCTTTTATTTGTTTACATTCTCTGCAAACACAAAGAATCACTTATGGTACATAAAAAATCACTATGTACACATTTTTGTTTATCATTTCCGTGTTTTAATTTATACTAATAAATACCTATGTAAGCATCCCTAAAAACATAGCTTGACTTTGCATGTTTTTGAACTTTATGCAAATAGATTCATATTTTACGTATTCTTTTATATCGTTTTTATTCGACATTGTAAGATTATCCACATTTTTTGTGGCTGTGGTTTATTTACTTGCATTACAGAAGTATTTCATTGAATGAAAATATCATAATTTAATTATTGATGGATATGAGTTTGTATTTGTTAGCTATTAGAAGAATGTGGTTATGTCATTCATACATGCACACATATATTTTCTTTTCAGTGTATACTTAGAGGTGGAATGGCTAGTGTATTTGTTTTTTATTGCTGTATAACAAATTATTGCAAATTTGACAGCCTAAATCACATAAATTCAGGATCCCACAGTTCTGTAGGTCAGAAGTCTGGGCATACTCAACTGATTTCTTGCCTCAGAGTTTCAAAAAGCCATTATTAAGGTGTTTGCTGGGCTAGACTCTTACCTATATAGGCTATGAGGAAGAATCTATGTCAAATTTGTTCATGTGTTTTTGCAAAGTGAGATGCTGGTGGTTGTAGGACTGACATCTCCACAGTTCCTTGAGGTCCTGAAGAGGCTCATACAAAGTACATCCCCTGTGCCAAATTCAAATTCCTATCATGCTCCAAATCTCTATGACTTCCTATTTTGCCACCAGCTGGGGGAAAAAAATCCCTCTTATTTAAAGATGATTTCATACATCTCACTTAGATAATCTCCCTGTCTTAAGAGAACTAATTAGTAACCTTAAATGCATTTGTAAAATCTCTTTTGCTCTGTAATTTAACGTAATCATGGGAGTAAAACCAGGGAGAAATGTTGTAAGAACCATGAAAATTCTCTCTACCAGAGCTGGATTATAGAGATGGCATGTCTTCAAATTTGCTCTATAATTTCAATTTGTTTTCTAATATGAATTAAGCAATGTATACATCCACCAGTAGTATATGAAACTTCTTATTGCTGACATCGATAATTAGTATGATTACACTTTTTAATTATAGACACCATGACAGGTGCATCTTATTTAATATTTTTGATGTTTTCTCAGTCTTCATTTGTATTTAAAATATTTTCAGATTCCCAGAAAAGTTGGGAGACCATACAAAGATCTTTTTTGCTTTTGTTGTTTACATGATGTCCCATCATATCCAAGTACTTTAATTTTTCCTATCTTCAAGAACATTCTCTTACATAATCATAAAACAGTCATCCAAATGAAGAAACTAATGCTGACATATTACTGGCATATAATCCACAGACTATATACAAATTTTACTAATTGTCCCAATGCTTTCCTTCACAGTAAAGAGACCCAATCCAGAATTGAAAGTTACATTTCACCATTGTGTTTACTCAGTCTCTCTCAATTTGAAGTAGCTCTGTAGTCTTTCTTTTTTTAATTGAAATATAGTAAAATACAGTGTTATGGTCACTTCAGGTGTACAATATAATGATTCAGCACTTTTGTACATTACTCAGTGTTCATCGGGATAAGTGTACTCTTAATCCTCTTTATCTGTTTCACCTATTCCCATCCAACCTGCCCCTTGGCAACTACCAATTTGACTTCTATATTTAAGAGTCTGTTTTTTTGTTTTTGTTTTGTTTGATTTTTAGCTTGTTTCTTTTTTTCTTTGTTAATTTTTGTTTCTTAAATCCCATGGATGAGTGAAATAATATGGTATTTGTCTTTCCCTGTCTTATTTTACTTAGCATTATACCTTTAAGGTCCATCCATGTTGCTGCAAATGGCAAGATCTCATTCTTTTCTATGGATGTCTAATATTCCTTGGGTATATATACCACATCTTCTTTATCCATTCATTTATGGATAGATATTTATCCATCATTATAATATCATTAGAGTATTTCTATTGCCCTCAAACTCTTTTTTTCTGCCTATTCATTCCTTCCCACCCCTAATCCCTGGCAATCACTGATTTTTGCATTGTATCCATATTTTTGCTTTTTCTAGAAAGTCATATGGTTGTAATTAATCTAGTATGTAGGTATCCTTTTCAGATTGGCTTCTTTCACTCTGTAGTATGCATTTAAGTTTCATTCATATCTCCTCAGAGCTTCATACCTCATTTATTTTTAGTGCTCACTTACATTCCGTTGTCTGAATATCACAATTTGCTTATCCATTCATCTGCTGAAAGACATCTTAGTTGCTTAAAATTGGGGTAATTATGAATAAAGTTGTTGTAAACATTCATGTGCAAGTTTTTGTGTAGATAAAAATTTTCAACTCCTTTGGGTAAATACAGAGAGTTCCTCAATTTTTTAGATGGCCAGGAAGGTTAGAGTTGGTTGAAGTTCAGTATTTCCCTTTCCCCGGGTCACTTAGGCTCTGCTACTACCTCAGATGGTTAGGTTTTGATTAATTAGTTTCTCCTGAGGGCAGGCCTTTTTAAGGACAGTGCTCTGTCATATTTCAAAATGATTCCTTTTCTTCTCCTCCTCACAAAAGTATGAAGGACTTTTCCTTTGATGTTTACTGTGGAAATCTGATAGACCTCCTGGAGATTAAGTCTCACAGTATTTTGGGGACCACTCCTATGGCTGGGTCCCCATTGGTGGTTATTTTTTAAATTTTTTTTTAATATTTATTTATTTTTGAGAGAGAGATAGCATAAGCAGGGGAGGGGCAGAGAGAGGGGGGACAGAGGATCCAAAGCAGGATTCTTTGTCCTGGATCCAAAGCAGGCTTCTCTGTCCTGGATCCAAAGCAGGCTCTGTGCTGACAATAGAGTGCAATGTGAGGCTCAAACTCATAAGCTGTGAGATCATGACCTGAGGCTAAGTCAGATGCTTAACCAACTGAGCCACCTAGATGCCCCTCCCCATGGGGTTTTAATTCTCAGATTGATAAACACCAAGCTTCCAGCATCAGTTTATCAATTCTAGTTCAGGTTTTCCTATCCTGGCACTGAGTCCTCCTGCAATTCCTGCTTAGGAGTCTCTGATCCAGAAACCTGTTACTCCATCAGCTTGTCTTCTCTCCTGTTTTGGGAGCATTGGTTTGTTCTGTGTCCTCCCCTCTTATAGATCCAAGAAGAGAAGTTTAGTTTTTAATCTGTTGAGCTTTTAACTTGTTCTTAAGGACAGAGTGGTGACTTCCAAGCTCCTTACATGTAGAAATGGAAATCTTTTGTTTTGATTTTTTTAGCATCGAAGTATATTGAATTTTATCAACAGCTATTTTTTCTTATATAATTTGAATTTATCATAGACATCCTTTTGCCTTTTCATATAGTAGATTACTTTGACTGATTTTCTAGTAATGAATCAAAGGTACAGAATAAACTCATATTTATGAAGTGTATTATTCTATTTATTACTTGATTCAGAATTACTATTTTGCTTAGACATTTGCAGCTATGTTTATGATTATGTAGATTAGACTATTTTGCTTTCTTCTGCCATTTCTACAGTGTTTTCTAGGACACACTGGCTGTAAGAAAACGAGTTCTGAAGTGTATACTTCTTTGTAGTCACTGGAGAATTAATGCAAATATCAAATCCATTTTTATGTAAATGCTATATACAACGTGCTAATGGTGCCATCTAAGCTTAGGCTTTCAAATTCTCTTAAGAAATTTTTTGAGAAAGTTTACTTTCTAGGAATTTGTATCATATTTTAAATTTCAAATAACTTTGACATAAAGTTATTCAAAATAATTTTGTTTTATTTTAATATCTCCATAATAAGTATAACTCCTTTCATTCCTTATACTATATAATTGTGCTTTGTCTTTTTTTCTCTTGGTCAATCAAAACAGGCATCTATTAATTTAACAACTTTATACAAATCAATTTCTGGCTTTGTTGTTCCCTTTCATCACCTTAAATTTACATTTTTTATTAATTTATTCTCATTCATGTATAATTTACTTCTCTAATTTTTTATGCTTCCAATATACTGGTTTAACTAATTTTTTAATTTCTCTTTTCACAATTCATGAAAACAAGGTAACTACATTTACTGTGGCAGAAGCAGAGTGCTTCCAGAAGTTTCATTCTCTATTTTTTGTGTTCATAAGAATATATATAACTTCTTTTATTGAGTCACACTTATTTATTAAGGCATAATTTACATACAGCAATACTCATACTTAAAATGATCAGTTCCAACAGTTGCAATAAAGTCATGTAGACATGCACAGTCAGCATATAAAAAAATTATATCAAGCCCCAGTTTTTTCCCATTCCTCTTTGTATTCATGAAGAATACAAATACCTCACTCCTAACCCCTGGCAACCACTAATTCATGGTGTGCCTATAGAATTTTGCCACTTTAAAATGTCATATAAATGTCTTCTGAGTATGGTTTCTTTCACTTGGCTTAATATGTGTGACATCCATCCATGTTGTAACCATCATTGATTTATTCCTTAATTGCTTAGCAGTATGCCATTTTATGGATGCATTCAGTTTTTATTTTGTTATACATTCTCCAAATGTTGAAGAACACTTGAATTGTTTCAGCTTTTAGGGTTTATGAATAATATTTTATATAAATTCATGTTAGAAGTTTTTAAAGATAAATCTAGCTTTAATTTCTCTTTGTTAAACACCTAGGATTAGAATTTCAGTGTGCTATGTAAAGTGTATACTTCACTTGATATTGGTTATATTTTTCCTTTAATTTTGGCTATAACAGTATGCATTCTGAAAGATATATAGTGGTATCTTCCATATCTTCTTGAATAACCCATATTCAGTATTTTTTATTTCTAGCACATTCAGAAAATGTTTCTTCAATGAATCTTCACAAGATCAGTTTAGTTATATTGATGATGTGCTGAAACTCTGGTTTATAAAAAACAACTATTTTTTTTTTTTTTTTTGTAAACTCTGGATTACAAATAATCTTATAAAACCTACAATGACTTATTAATTTGATGACTTAATTTTTTTTTGGTAGTTAGCATTTTGAAAATACATGATGGTTTTGGTTTTGTTACTTTATAAGTCAAATTTGGCTACTACCCAGAAGGTTGAAGAAGCAGACTATACATGAAAATCAAAATTTCAGCTGTTTTGTTTAATTGTCCTTTCACCTTATCTGTACATATTAAACAACCAGTGCATTCTCTATGTATTTATAAAACAATCATTAGTCACACTTAGGTGTTCCATTTTCTATGACAGTAGAACTTGAGAGTTTATTCTTTCTACCCACTTTATGGGGACATATTTATTTTTTATTACATTTTTATTTTAAATCCAGTATAGTTAAAATCCCTTGTCATATTAGTTTCAGATGTACAATATAGGGATTTAACAATTCCATACATCACCAGTGTGTTCTCTGTATTTTCTCTAGGTTTTCCTTTATTTTGTGTTTGTTTTGATTTTTAGATTCCACTTATGAGTAAAATCATGCAGGATTTTTCCTTGTCTTTCTGACCTATTCCACTTAGTATAACACCTTGAAGATCCATCTATATTGTCACAAATGGCAAGATCTCATTCTTTTTTACAGTTGAATAATGTGTGTGTGTGTGGGGGGCATCTTCTTTATCCATTCATCTATTGATGGACGTTTAGGTTGATTCCATATCTTGTAAATAATACTGCAATGAACATTGGAGTGTGTTTGTGATGTATATATATGTGTGTGTGTATATACACACACACACACACACACACACACATATATATATATATAATTTTTTTAATTAAAGTTTTTGTTTTCTTTAGATAGATACCAAGAAGTGTGTAATTACTGGATCATGTAGTAGTTCTGTTTTTTGAAATTTTTTGAGGAGACTCCATACTGTTGTCCACAGTGGTTGCACCAGTTTACATTCCCACCAACATTGTATGAGTGTTGCGATTTCTCCACATCTTTGTCAACACTTGTTATTTCTTTTCCCCTTTTTACTAGCCATTCTGACAGGTGTGAATTGATGTCATCTTGTAGTTTTAATTTACATTTCCTTGATGATTAGTGATGTTGAGTATCTGTTCACATGCCTCTGTGCCTGTATGTCTTCTTTGGAAACATGTCTGTTCACCTCCTCACTTTCAATCTATGTGTGTACTTACTTTTTTTTAATGTTTGTTTATTTCTTTGTTTTTAATGTTTATTAATTGATTTTGAGAGAGTGTGTGCATGAGCAGGGGAGGGGCAGAGAGGGAGGGAGAGAGAGAATGAATTCCAAGTAGGCTTTGCACTGCCAGTGCAGATGCAAGGTTCAAACTCGTAAACTGTGAGATCATGACCTGAGCTGAAATCAAGAGTCAGACCCTCTACCAGCTCAGCCAACCAGGCAGTCCTATTTATTTATTTTTAGAGAGAGAGAGAGAGAGAACATGAGCAGGGGAGGGTCAGGGAGAGAGCGAGAGAGAGAATCCCAAGCAGCGTCCTCACTATCAACATAGAGTCCAACATGAGGTTTGATGTCACGAATTGTAAGATCATGACCTGAGCTGAAATCAAGAGCTGGATGCTCAACCCACTGAGCTATCCAGATGCCCTCCTTTTTGTTTTGTTTGTTTGTTTGTTTGTTTGTTTGTTTGTTTCATTTTTATGTATTTACTTTGGATGTGAGTCTTTCTCTTATAGGCAACATATAGATCTGTCTTTTTTTTTAATCCATTTAGCCACTCTCTGACATTTGATTGGAAAACTTAATCCATTTAGGTTTAAAGTAATTATTGATAGATATGCAGTTATCACCATTGTCTTAATTGTTTTCTGGCTGTTTTTGTAGTTCTGCTTTGTTCATTTCTTCTCTTTCTCTCTTCCCTTATTGTTAGATAAATTTCTTTATTATTGTGTTTAGATAACTTTCTTTTTTAAATTTTTATTTATTTTTGAGAGAGAGACAGAGACAGAGCACAAGTGGGGGAAGGAGCAGAGAGAGAATGGGATACAGAATCTGAAGCAGGCTCCAGGCTCTGAGCTGTAAGCACAGAGTTCTACATGGGGCTCGAACTCAGGAACAATGAGATCATGACCTGAGCCGAAGTCGGACACTTAACCAACTGAGCCACCCAGGTGTCCCTAGATTACTTTCTTATTTTCTTTTGTGTATTTAATATAAGTTTTTGCTTTGTGGTTACTGTAAAGTTCATATATAACATCCTACATATATAACATTTTATTTTATTTCTTACTCTATTTCATTTCATTTCATTTCATTTCATTTTACATTTTTATTTAAATTCTAGTTAGTTAACATATAGCGTACTATTGGTTTTAGGAGTACAATTTAGTGATTTTCACTTTCATATAACACCCAGTTCTCATCATAACAAGTACCCTCCTTAATACCCCTCACCCGTTTAATCCATACCTCCCTCCTCCTCCCCTCCAGCAACCCTCAGTTTGTTCTCTGTAGCTAATAGTCTCTTACGATATGCCTTTCTCTCTATTTTTTTCTTCCTTCCCCTATGTTCATCTGTTTTATATCTTAATTTCCACATATGAGTGAGATCATATGGTACTTGTTTCTCTGACTGACTTATTTCACTTACCATAGTACACTCTAGCTCCATCCACATCATTGCAAATGGAAAGACTTAATTGTTTTTGATGGCTGAGTAATTTTCCATTGTGTGTATGTATGTGTGTGTGTGTGTGTGTGCGTGTGTGTATAATATCTTCTTTATCTGTTCATTAGTCGATGGACAATATAATAATGGGAATAAACAGTATAATTTTTGACTATTGTTTATAATGCTGCTATAAACAGTGGAATGCATGTGCCCCTTCAAGTATGCATTTTTGTATCCTTTGGGTAAATACCTAGTTGTGAAATTGCTGGGTCATAGACTAGTTCTATTTTTAACTTTTTGAGGAACTTCTATACTGTTTTCCTGAGTAGCTGCACCAGTTTGTATTCCCACCAACAATGTAAGTTGGTTCCCCTTTCTCTATGTCCTTGCCAACATCTGTTGTTTGCTGTGTTATTAATTGTAGCCATTCTGACAGGCATGAAATAGTATCTCATCGTGGTTTTGATTTGTATTTCCCTGATTATGAGCGATGTTGAACATCTTTTCATGTGTCCGTTAGCCATTTGTATTTCTTCTTTGGAAAAATGTCTACTTATGTCTTTGGCCATTTCTTCTCTGGATTATTTGGTTTTGGACTGTAGAGTTTGATAAGTTCTTTATAGAAAATAAAAGGCAACCTGTGGAATGGGAGAAGATATTTGCAAATGACAAGTACCAGTCTGTTTTAAGTTGATTGCAACTTAAATTTGAATGCATTCCAAAACTCTACATTTTTATTCCCCCTACCATGTTTTGTTTCTGATTTCACTTTTTAAAAAATGTATCCCTTAAGTAATTATTTTAGTTCTAAGAGTCTCATGCTTAACTGACTAAGCTAACCGGGCACTTTAATTATTGTAGTTTTAGTTAGTTTTGCTACTTTGTCTTTTAACCTTTTACTAGCTTTATAAGTGATTTTTCTACTACCCTTACTGTATATTTAGCTTTTCCTGTGAGATTTTTACTTTCATATGTTTTCTTATCATTAATTAGTGCCATTTCTTTTCACTTTAAACAAGTTCCTTTAATGTTTCTTGTAGGGCCAGTTTACTGTTGATGAATTCCTTTAGCTTTACCTTATCTAGAAAATTCTTTATCTCTCTTCTATTCTGAAAAATAACCTTGCAGAGTAAATATCTTGGTTAGAAGTTTTTTTTTTGTTTTTATTTTTTTCATTTGTTTCCTTTCAGTACTTTGATTAGGTCATGGCAATCCCTTCTGGCCTGCAAACTTTCTGACGAAAAATCTGATGATACTCCTTAAGGAGTTTACTTTGTATGTAACAAGTTGTTTTTCTATTGCTGTTTTTAAGATTCTATCTTCATCTTTAATTTTTGACCTTGTAATCATAATGTGTCTTGGTGTGGATCTCTTTGAGTTCTTCTTTGGAATTCCCTGGGGTTCCTGGATATCTCTTTCCTTTTTCAGCCATTATTTCTTCAAATAAATTTTCTCCCCCTTTATTTCCCTCTTCTCCTTTTGTGACCTCTATAATGTAGATGTTATGCTACTTAATGTTGTCCTATAGATGCTCTAAGGTCGCTTCAATTTTTTTTTTTCTTTTTGGGTTTTGTCAGGATGAGTTCCATTGCTTTATCTTCCTTCTTGCTGATCCATTCTGCTTCATTCAGTCTGCTGTTGAACCCTTCTACTGCATTTTTCAGTTCACTTATTGTATTCTTCAACTCTCTGACTTCTGTTTGTTACTATCTTATATTTTCTTTTTTGTTGATGTTCTCACTGTGTTCATCCATTCTTCTCTTGAGTTCAGTGAGCACCCTAATGACTATTAGTTTGAACTATTGGTGGGGTAGATGACTTTTCTCCATTTCATTAAAGTATTTTTCTGAGGTTTTGTCTTTTTTTTTTCCATTTGAAAAATACTCTTCTGTATTCTCATTTTGCCTGATTCTTCCTTGGCTGTGGTATGGCTGAGACACATTGGGTTGGCTGTAGTATAGGGGGAAAGGGCGGGATGCTCACCTGGCCAGTTGTTGCACCCTTGTGGCATGGAGGGGTGTGGGATGCTTGCCTCTCTGTGACATGGCTATAGCATCAGGGGGTTCACATTAGTAATTATTTAACTTAGCTAGCTGTCACTCTGTCTAGAGGATAAGCCTGAAATATTGGGATATTTGAACTAATTAAAAATATAGAGAAAGAGGGACACCTGGGTGGCTCAGTCAGTTGAGTGCCCGACTCTTAATTTCACCTCAGGTTATGGTCCCAGAGTCATGGGATTGAGCCCCATCTTGGGCTCTGCACTGAGCATGGAGACTGCTTAAGATTTTCTCTCCCGCTCTCTGTTCCTCTCCCCAACTCATGCTTGTGCACTCTCTGTCTCTAAGGAAAAAAAATAGAGAAACAAAAAAGGAGCGTTGATTAATGGCAAGTCAGTGGAAGAGTAATGTGATATTATTACTTATTAATACAACTTAATCTTATAACTTATTATTATGTGTAATAAGGATAATAGGTTGTTTTAATTGTATACTGACAGCTTTGCTAAATTAGACATTTGCATGTTTCAGAATTTACTTACAGTAGCTGTATAAATACACCATTCCAGAAATTTTTTGTTGTGTGACTTTTTGGGTAATAACATAAGACTGATTATCAACAATGTATGATTCTTCACAGTTTTGCCAATCAAGGAGTGAAAACAGGAACAGAAGACCGGAGAATCCGAAGAAGCACAAGGTTTAGATTGACAGACACCAGGTATGGTTTGCCTCTATGACCATTACATTATTTAACTTCGTTGAGTACAAGTTTTATTATATATAAAAACAGATGACAATACATAATATTTAGCAGTTTTGTGAGGCACTATAACAAGATGACACTGATACAGTATAGATGTATTATAAGACCTCAATGTATATTTACTTATGTATATTTTTTATTTTGTTTATCCTCTGGATAACCTTAATAATACTTCTCAGATGTTTCAAAATCTGAAAGGAATGCTTCTAAAACCATGGACTACCCATCTTAGAATGAGAATAATAAAACTGTTCTAATCTTGTCATTACCCAGAGAGGTTGATTGAGAAAAATAAGATCAGTCCTCAAGTAGTATTTTTTACTCCCCATATGCCTTTTAATAGGACTAGGAGGAAAGAAGAATTAGTGTAAATAGTTTCAAGTTCAGGACTGCATGAGGTTACACTGACAAGTATTCTATGGTAAATGATCTGGAAGTTTCATTCCACAACAGCAAAGTACCAACTGTCTATGGAATGCACTAGGCAAGTGCATGCACTTTCTATGTTATTATTGAGAAGTGCAAAGTGGCAAGATGTGGGCAGGTAGTGAGGAAATAAGGATAAAGTGTTAAATAAAGTACTGCAGTCAAGAAGTAGAGGAGCTGATGTGCTGCTCTTATGATTATAGTATTTGTTTTAGCAAAAAAAAAAAGTGCTAATTAGAGTAAGAAAACTTTGCAGTAGGAATGCATCATTTCCATATATTGAATCTGAAGAGTCAATAGGGATAGGATGCTGCCAGGAAGAGGGCAGTGCTATTAGAAATGGTTGCAGTGTATTTATGTAAAATGACTGTGAGAAAGGCAATAAATTGTTGCAGAAGCAAAGGAAAGCAAAGTTGAAGGGAAATAGTTAGCTCCTCAGGGGGGATTATGAAACATGACTTGGTCAGCATGCATGCTGTGAAAGGGAAAAAGTGATCAGAAAGTCAGAGACTAATGACTATCTTTCAGCACATCATATCAAAAAAATAAAAATGAAAGGAGAATGAGAGAGCCAAGTAAGTAGGGCATTATCAGAAAGAGGTGATTATAGGAAGCCTGCAAAGAGAAGTTTGTTAAAATCTAGACATTTCAACCCTCACCAGACTCACATACTCTACAGCCATTATTAATCTTATCGATGCAAAAGTCAGCATGAATAGTAGATTTTTTACTACTTGGAAATATAGAATTCAAACGTTCTATACATGTTTTGTGGAATTGTTTATTTTCTATCTTTGGATTTTTAATGGAAGCAAAAGGTTGGTTTTGATTTGTCCAATTCGGAAGACAAGAACTGAAAGATTTGTGAGGGCTGTTTGGGGTGTAAACACAGATTTAACTTGGCAACCTAACTTCAGTGTTCAAAGGTTATAGCAGTTTTCAGTCAGAGTATGTAATACCAAGAACTAAGCGTTCTGTATAAAGTAATGAAGAATCCTTAAAGATGAGTATAACATGATGGTGAGGAATCCAGGGGGCTAGCAATATTGGACATAATGACAGGAAGGTAGTACATGGTGCAAGTCAATTACCGGGTAACATGACACTAGCCATTGACACTATGCCCAGGGAGACAACAAGACACTAGACAGTATAGCAGAGAATAACCTTATTATTTTTTTAAGTTCACTTATTTATTTTTGAGAGAGACAGAGACAGCATGAGCAGGGAAGAGGCAGAGAGAGAAGGATACAGAGAATCTCAAGTAGGCTCCATGCTGCCAGCACAGAGCCCAACATGGCACTCAAACTCATGAAACTGTGGGATAATAACCTGAGCCAAAACCAAGAGTTGGACACCTAACCAACTAATCCACTCAGGTGCCCCAGGAATGACCTTATTATTACAGGGAATAACCAGAAATCAACGCTTGAGATTTTTGATCTAGAATTCAGGTATAGATAACCTCATGTCAGTATAATGAAATCACCATGCCTAAGGGAACATTTCGTTCCATTATTAGGATAATTAATATGTGTATATTTAATGATAAATCCCATCATATTTGAACTAATTGGACTAAGAATAGCTAAAATATTTTAAAGTTTTCTTCAATATTCAGAAATTGATTGGAAGGCCTATTGAAAATGAGAAACATTAATGGATCCAGCTGACACTGGTAGGGGACATATGAAGACAGCAGACTGTACACCAATACTTATAAAAGCCAGTAAGTTTATATGGCTGTTTTTTTTTTTTTTTTGCCAACTCTGATCATTATATATTAATACAGGCTAGCCTCACAGTCCAAATATTATACTTTGTTTTTAAGAAAGTAATTAGGATGCTTGATTATGATTAGAGTTCTCATTTCTGAGCACAACTTGTTTTTTCCCAAATTCCAATCTTTTCCTCCAAGTGACTTTTCTGTATGATTGGGTACATCATCAGTTACCTGTTCTATGACAGCTGATCCCAATATTTTCTTTTCTGTTTTATTCTCTTCCTAGGAAACTTGTCTTATAATTATAAACATCTCAAAAGAACTTTTCCATGGAACTCTATGACAAGATAAACCTATTGATTTCCAGATAGGTTGCTATTCTAGACTCGTGTATTCAGTCTATCCTCATTATTCATGGATTCAATACTTATGATTTTCCCTACTCACTAAAATTTATATGCAATCCCAAAATCAATATCTATGGCATTTTAGCAATCATTTCCCCACATGTACAGAGGGGAAATATTTGGGTCACCTAGTACACATGTTCGCAGCTTAAGTGAAAAAAAAAAAAAGGCAATGCTCTGCCTTCTTCTTCTTTTGGCTTTCATAATGTAAAGAAGTATTATTTTCATAGTCTGTTTAGTATGGCATTTTAATAATATTTTTGTGCTGTTTGTTGATGATTTTGCTATTTGAAATGGTCTCCAAGCATAGTGTTGAAGTGTTGTCACACAAGAAAGCTGTGATGTGCCTAATAGAGAAAATATTTCTTACATAGCCTCACTTAGGCATGAGTTACAATGTTGTTGGCTGTGAGTTCAGTGTCAATATGTCAAAAGTATATATTAAACAAGGTGTATTTAAATAGAAATACAAATAAGATAAGGGTTATTGCCGGAGTCCAGTTCCAACAGGCCCAGGGGTTCCCGAAGGAAGAACGGTGTCAGTGAAAATAAAAGAAAACTAAAATAAAAAACTAGAAAATAAAAAACTAAAACTGAAATAAAAATGGACACAGACAACAGCAGTGTGTTGAACTGGCTGATTTATTGCAGTAAACGTGGCATTATATATGCTAGTGATTTCCTTATAACATACGTCATCTATGTTTTTCTAACATTACCTAATTTTGAAAATGTTCCTATGTGTAAACAACCTTTAAGAAATAACATGGTGATTTTCCCCTAGCTTTCCCGCATACCGTCTGATTATAGATTAATTTCTTACATTATTCCATTATGCATCTGCATTTATCTATAATCTACAAAGCATTTGCTTTGCTGTTCTCGTGAAAGGCCCTCCATTTCTCAACACCTGAAGTGGAACAGTTACAGGGACATGACCTCCTAACCACATGAGGCCAGAAGAGCAATGTGTTTGCCTCGGTCGGAGGTGCCAGAAAGGGGCTGAAAAAGCGTTAGAAACCCATGCCTCCTACATTCTCAGAGAGACAATGCACCTAGGAACCAATGAACCATTCTGTAGCTTAACTGACTAGGTTCAGTCATCATCTGGAATGCCTCCGAGGGGCCAGGTGGGCCTAGGGGTTGAAGTCACCTGTGCCCAGAGATACACTCCTTAGTTGCCGGAGTGAGGCTTTCTATGTCTCTCCTTTACAGGCCCTCTTTGCTGGCAAATGCATGAGGCTATCCTTCCTGTAAGTAGAGGAGTCTCCATAGAGGATGGCAAGGGCTAAACGTAAGGGCACACAATTTCTTGCAGAAACTTATTTTCTCCTAATGGTTCTTTTCCCAGGGGGCCTGTCGAGGGCAATTCCCCAACAGACAATACCCCAGGTACTTTAACAAGGCCAAATTACCTAAAAGCAGGAGTACAAGAAGCTTCACTGTCGTGGGCCCCCCTGCAGTCACCATTCCGTCCACAGCCCGGGCCCTGCCACTCAGGCTGGGATAGCTTGGCTTCCAGCAGGTTATATACTTATTGGTCAATGAAAATATTGTAATCAGGGTATCAGAGGAACTCCATCTTTCCTCTAGAAGTAATGCTTCAGTATTTGATAATTCAGTGTTCATGGTGATTTCATAGGACATAATTACTGTAAAATATGATAATCAGCTATATATGAGCAACTATAATATTGTTAACAGCATTTAAATGTTTAGTATCTTAAGTTTGGGTTTTCTTTTTCATCATACCTTGAATGAATGGATACAGCAGGAGTGAATTCTGGTTTGGGCTAGGGAATATGTGAGACTGAAGAGCAAAATTTATATAAAATAGATGACTGAGTTTTCTGCAGATGAACAGGCAAATGTGAATTAAGAATTATATAAGAAAGATGCAGAAAATGAAAGTCAGATATAAACAGCTCTCCCAAGACCGGTAGGGGCTTCAGTACCAAGTTATAGATGTGTAAGAGGTAATTCTGTCACCCTTCACCCAATGTGCCATGCATGTGACACATAAGCCTGCCTTCCTGGCATCGCTTCTGATGTCCTTACACCTGTACCTCTTCAGAACGCTGGCATTTCTTTGTGTTTTCATAGGTATATATGCTGTTGTTTTAAGGTTTCTATCCCACCAAGTCTTGTCTCCTCTACTGTGTTTCTATTAAAATTTCTCACCTTAATGCACCTAACAAAAGCTTTGCAATTTCAGCCTTGAGCTCCCTCTGGACAATGCCAACACTGGCGAGAAACCACGGCCATTATGTCCTTCATCATAAGTAGAAGTACTATTAATACCAGATGCCCACATTCAACATGGGGTGGCTGTAAGGACATTAAGCTTATGTCAGAAAATATTTACATCAATCTGTACATTATCAGTCTTTCACTTCTTCTAATCCTTTGGGGCTTCCCAGTTGCCTTTTAACACCATTTTCCAGAGGATGGGTGTGCATCAAAGGTGATTATTGATTGCCTACAACCAAAGGTGACCCCTATTCTATTTTCTGATCAAAGGAAATAGCTGTAGAAAGTCTAGATTGTTCTGTGAATTCCAGAATGTTCACTAAAGCCAAAACCATGTGAACCAAAAGCTGCTATGTAGCAAAAGCCTAAGGATCGGTGTTTTAAAGATCTTTTAAATTGTATGTTTCATTACTAAGCTAATTCTCACCTACCGTGAGTGTTACAAACAAATACAATTAATCTTTAGCTGGAATGAAATTTGAGGTTCAGTTTTAGTTGGTCCTCATTTATAACAAGTACACATGGAATTTTTTAGATTGTGGTAATCGGGAAGTTACAATAGAACTTCAGCATCAGAAGGCTCATACATTTGAGTAATAGGAGGTAGCTTCATGGAATTGATGGGATTAACTCCAGCCTGAATGAGTAGATATTAGCTGTATGAATGTGAAGGGAAAGGTAATAGGGGATTTGCAATCAGCATGGACACAGGCAGAGTGTGGGAGTAAAATTATTATTTGAATGCTGCTATGCCGCTTCCTCAGAGAAAATGGGATTTAAGCATGGGACCAGATACACAGGGTAACTATAGGAATTTCTACTTAAGAGGCAATCACTACTTTCTTGAGCAGATTTGTCAAAATGAGCAGGATGGATTAGAAAGTTAAAGGGGAAGACTTAAAACAAAGTGACAAGCTGAAGACCTGGCTCAGATGTCTAGCCTGGAGGCAGTGGCATCCTGACCCAGCAGTCTCATTGACTGGAGTATACTGTTTCTTCTGGGACTTTTGCTGAAAAAATACAGTGAGAACTGGGGCAGATATCTGGTTGTTCCTAGGTTCTAGGCCAGTGATATCACCTTGAAAGTATTCACCAGGTGGTGTCACTTGCCAAATTATTTGTAATAATAGTAACTATTATTGTCTTTACTACAGCTCGGTGGCCTCTTAAATGAAGCTTATAACCTGCAGCATGGCCTCTGAGATTCTTTAGTACCTTCATTCTAAATTTATCTCTCATCCTTTCCTGTTAAAAATTCTATGCTAAACTAGCATCTTACCTGCTTATGGTACGCTTTTCGTGAGTTTACACCTTTCTAGTTTTCATATCTTTGGTTTAGTGCCCTCTCCTATCCTTCAGCCTCCTTTGAAGTTCCAGATCCATGGGGCACCTGGGTGGCGCAGTCGGTTAAGCGTCCGACTTCAGCCAGGTCACGATCTCGCGGTCCGTGACTTCGAATCCCGCGTCAGGCTCTGGGCTGATGGCTCGAGCCTGGAGCCTGTTTCCTATTCTGTGTCTCCCTCTCTCTCTGCCCCTCCCCCGTTCATGCTCTGTCTCTCTCTGTCCCAAAAATAAATAAACGTTGAAAAAAAAAATTAAAAAAAAAATAAAATAAAGTTCCAGATCCAATGTTACTTTATTTGTAAAATCTTGATTCCCTTAGGTTGAACCAGAGTCTACTGAGGGGAAGTTAAGAAAACTGAATTTATATTTGGGCAGAACTGCATTTGAATATATCCCACTTACTAACTGCAATATTTAGCTTTACATGTTGCAAGTACCTCATTGTAACATGCAGATGAAAACTATGCATCATGTAGTTGTGAGGATTAAATGAAATACAGTATGAGATTCAGGGCAATAGGAAGACATCACTAAATGAAAGTTACTAATTATAACAAAGCAGTTCTAAGTAGCCTTCCTATCTGTACTATACTTACACTCCTGTACTGTAAAATTCTAGAGAAGAAAGGATATTTTCTTCATTTTCCCATATGTCCTATTTGCTGTAGGCAAATTTCCTATTTCCTAGTAGGCATTCAACAATTATTTTGTTTACATCAATATGTAAAAGTCATACAAGTACAGTGAAGATAGTGTGAATAGTTTTGCTCATAAAGTTAGAGGTAGTGTTAAAACTAGAAGGAAAAAACTCATTAGCCCAGTTTTCTATTATCTATGTAACAACATATCCCAATGTGCATTTTAAATAGTCTGAATCTTAAAACTAAGTAAAAGATGTCTGTGATTAAATGAGATGCTAGAGTCAGCATACTACAACCTGTTTTTTATTTTTTTATTTTTTACAGTTTCGTATTAAAGTTTCAGGAGTTCATTTAGTAACTGTTTTGCAGAGAATTTCCAAATATTTGTGAGCCTGATCATTATATTGGGGTGAATGGGTAATGACTAGTTCCAAACATAGAAATTGTTTCCAATAATACTTTCATTGGGAATTCTTCACCAAAAGATTGATTTTTTTTTCTGAACCAAACCCTTGGTTTAATGAACTTTATTTTACATCTAGCGAGAGCTTTTCAATGAAAAAAGCCCTCACTACATCTGGATATAGGTTTATCTAGCCTATGCCACAGAGACACCCTGAGTACTCCCTCTAGTTATTTAACCTCTGTAATTGTCACAATTATGTTTCACAGCTATTAATTTCAAGAAACTCCTGTTTACAATCTATGGTTTAAAATAAGCATCTAAACAAACAAGATTATTTGAAAATGTCTAACAAAGATTTATGGGTTTTTGACACAAAAACTAAAGACTAAAATATTGACTGATATCATTCACAGGATTTTGTACAGAAAATGTTTTTCTTCTCTTAGAGGAAAAAAAAAGAACAAGAAATTTTAAAACTCCGACTTTCTCCTTACCTTTCATTTGTGATTCTTGGGCATTTGCCTGAAAGAAGAGTTATGTGTCAGAGAAGGCAATAGAGCAAAAATGACAATGACCTTGGAAGACACATTTTAAATTCTCTAGATGTTCATTTTCCCTTTGATATCTTTTGAAGAGAGCATAGGAACGAGAATCTACTTATTCTGTTTACCCAAAGGAAAACAGTGGAAACTTGTTTGAAACTCAAGTTCTTCTTCATAATACTATTAAGGAGAGACTTGTTATGAAGACAACCAACACAGATTTCACATAGGGAAGTTGCTCACTCTTCAAAGGTAGATTCGTGAATTGTCTTTGCAGAAGCCAGGTGATAAAGAGCTAATTTTGCAGGCATTTCTTGTGTGTGCTGTGATGGGTAAGATCTAAAGAGGTGAATTTGGTAATTAAGGGAATGATTTCCATTTGAGAAGGTTTAAGAGCATTTGAAGTTTAATGATGTCAAGTCTGACAATGCTGTAGGTCTGGGGCCACAGCTAGAGGGGGGCCAAACTGCCAACAATTGATGATCCACATGGTTGTTTCAGAAATGCATTCTCTGAGATTGTGAACTAGAATTCAGATGTGTTGTTGGAAACATGTGAAATTTCCAAAAAAAGAAAACGTTAATTATGGCTGTGCATGTTCATTACTGTTTACCAAGCAGCCATTTTCACATTTGATTATCTGTAGCATTATATTAATGAGCAACAAATTAGTGAGATAATTTCATGTATATATTTCTGATTTGAATTGTTATAAATATCATTAACATGGCACTTCTATTATGCTAAGTATGAAAAATAGAATTTCAGAAATATAGAACCCAACCACATGAGTGGTCTTCTTTTACCAATGATGGATTAACTGTTTGTCCTCAAGTAAATCCCTTCAGCATAGTGAGGATAGGTCTTACCTGTGTTACAAATTGGTTAGATTGCATTTTTTTATTGTGACTACATTCAACCAAATTCAATAAAATATCTTGAGAATAGTGCTTTTAAAAAGCCAAAGTAGAGCCAATACATGTAAAAGGCAAATGCTTGCAAGCTGCATAAAGTGTAATTATACAGAATGCGTACAATTTGCCATCAATACCCTAGCACTCCTACCTCACTTCTTTCTTCACAGTAATGTCATATATATTTTTCCTTCAAAATCCATAATTAATTTCATGAATGCCATTACAGCAAATGATATAATTACTCATTAGAGTTGTGGGCAATCATTTAAAAAGCCATTAAGAGTTAGTCATTGTGTTTTATTTGATTTGTTAACTAGAAACATTATTAGGATTTTTTTCCCCAGAGGCAAGATTAAAGGGGGAAGGTACACATTATAGTATCTATTTTCAGCTTTTGAATAAAAATGATTCTTAAGACCATGTATTCAAGACAGGGAGATTTCCCATCCTGTTCTCTTAAACCCAAAATGATTTAGCTCTCACAATCTGCCTAAAGACTCTGGCAAGTACCAACCCTTGACTTCCTCCATGTTATGTAGAATTTCCTTAGAACTTAATCACACCTTTACACAATTAAAAGGCAATGAAATATTTTATAGTTTATACATTCCCTTGTTACACATATGAAGAAACTGAGGACCAGTGAAGTAAACATCTTGAAGAAATATTTATTTTCATGATGACCCATGTCCCTAGCAACTCTGGAAGCAATTACCTTTCTCTTAATCTTGTATTTGAATAGTCTCTATAATTCCTATAAATAAACCGAAGTGGTCTTTATTCTTTCACACTGTTACTTTACTTTGTATGACAATATTTATACACTTCTCTCTTTATACCCCTAACCTATCTAAATTATAACCATGCTTCCAGGCCTAGCACACATCCTACCGCTCCATACAGTTATCCTTAATCATTCCAGCAATGGTGACATCTCTTTTCTTTTAAACATTTGTAATCTTGTATTTTTTCATAATAGGTAATATTTACTGCATCATTGTTCTGTCTTCACAAATGGCTTTATTACGTAAGATGCCACATATTGTTTCTGGTAGTATTATTTCATACTGTTATTTAATCTTATTGTTTTATAAAACACTTGAGAGGACTCTGTCATCTATAAATCTAGATGGTAAGCTCCTTGAGGGAAAAGATCAGGGACTATATAATACAATGTTTTCAGGATATTGCATACTATTATATACATAGTTAAGTATTTAATGCAAAACTGCTGACTGTCAAGACTGTCAAACAAATGTCTATCTTATTTTTCTTGTTTTGTTTTTTTGTTTCATTTTTTGATTTTTATCTTTCTTGTTTTTACAAAAGACCTGTCCAGTGTCTATTTTAGTTTTCGATTATGTAAACACAGAGTTAACTGAACTTCTTAAAACCTTGATAAAATTGTCAGAGGGGAAACTTCAGTGACCATGGGCCTCATGGGGTCCTTCCTCAGTTCCTTGCTAAGGCTCCTGTGGAATCTTTTTTTGACCTTTTTCCCATTTTCATCTAACTTTTCCACATAATATGTTTCAGCATTAGTTAAGACAAAAACAAAAACAAACAAGTAACGATGTTACTTATCTTTTAGAGCACTTCCTTCTCTATCTTTGTTATATTATCTTACATATATTTTGATATGTTCTTATACCTTTTACATGTAAAGGAAATCCTGAATAATGATGTTATCTTATAACAAATCTAAAAGTAAATAATATTTAGTACTTGCACTTCAGGAAGAGTTTCACAAAATACATATTACTCAGTTGGGAATAATTAGCAGGCTCTGTTTTACTGTGTAAACAGAGAAACACACAAAACAGAGTGAAAAATATTTAAAAACACTTACATCTATGTTTACATATCAGATGAATCACTGATCAGCAAAAAAGGACTTTTCTCTTACAATTTTCTAATCACACATATCGATATATATTAATATTCATTTGTAATGAACAAATTCTTTTATTATTTTTTTCAGTTTTATTTAAGTACAATATAGTGATTCAGCACTTCCATACAATACCCTGTGCTCATCACAAGTACGTCCCTCAATCCCCATTGCCTATTTCATCCATTCCCGACCACCTTTCCTCTGGTACTTTTTCCCTATAGTTAAGAGTCTGTTTCCTGGTTTCCCTCCTTCCCTTTTTTGGTGCCTTTGTTCATTGAACAAATTCATCTCAGCTACATGAGCAAGTTGAAATCTTGACACTGAAGAGTACTACTGGGAGAAGGAGAGATGGGTGTGGGGTGAAAGAACCAGTAGTATGTGATGGAAAGATAGCTAGTTTAGGTCGTTAGAACATGGACTTCAAACTACATGGTGGCCCACATAATGGGGACATACAGCAGTGACAGTGTGAGGTTGTACATTGAGCCACAGGTAACAGGTGTACTGCATCAGACACAGAAGATTTCGTGGCGAGCATATAATGAACCAGGAGTAGTAATTTTAAAAACTCATTCAAAATTGGGCCACCTGATCACTTTAAAACAGAGAAAAGAAAGAAGGAAACTAGTAAGTAAAAATGGCACACAGGGTCTTAAAGAAGCCAAGTAAGCTTCAAGTTTCATGTTCAGTAAGATATTTTTAGCAAAGAGAATGGTATCAGCAAACCAAGGAGATCATATTTTGGACTTTTGTTATGCCCTCTTGAAAGACAAAATCCTAGGATATTAAAAACCTGGAATGTTCCTTCTTCTGTGGCAATTTTTCATATTTCTCTCTAATCCAGCAAAATGCAGGTCTTCTTTTGTATACGCTTCTTTATTTTGTTCTTTTTTTAAAGTGTGTGTTAGTCCTTTCAAATCTGATGGTGAAGAATGGTTTATTCAGTTTGGTATTTTAGGCACTGGTATATAGATTAGGGCTTTAATTTTTTGGAATCCCTTTAATGTTTATTTAGTTATGTCAGATATTTGGGAAATTTCATAGTGTTATATGTTTATGCCTTATTTTGTGCAAAGTGTATATATTTGCATGGTGGTAATCACTTAC
Organism: Herpailurus yagouaroundi; assembly: GCF_014898765.1. Classification (NCBI taxonomy): domain Eukaryota; kingdom Metazoa; phylum Chordata; class Mammalia; order Carnivora; family Felidae; genus Herpailurus; species Herpailurus yagouaroundi. The sequence continues at coordinate 3,388,620 of NW_024412452.1, forward strand.
ACTTTCTGGTACTTTATATAAACTAAAAGCTAGGGCATTAATTTTGCTCATTACTAGTTATTATTTTATAATTAAAAATATTTTATTAATACTTCTCCAATGTCTTCCAAATGTATGTAACCAGAATTATACTGAAAAGCAAGTGACTTTTTATTACATATGTTTTCTAATATGTTAAAAAAGTTAAAAACATATAATATATAAATACAAAATATTTTATGAGGCACTTAATATTTAATGTACTGTATAAAACCTGTAAAATGTTATCACTGTTAATTCATATAGTTTTATATCCTTTTCAATAATTTTATTAACAATTTTTCTCTTTTATTAAATATTGCTTGATAAAATACAGTTCTTCATTGCTTCCCAATGCTATTTCTGTAGGTGTTTCATAATTTACTGATTTTTTCCAGTGGGATGCTGATAAACATTTAACTGCTCCCTGTCAGTGGAGATGAGAAGTGATTTGTAGACTTTACAAATGTATATTATATAAAAATTCCCACCATTGCTGGTTTTAAACCATCAATGTGCCATCACTAACTGCCACATAAAAATAGGATTACTATGTTAAGAGGTTTAACGTTTTTAAGGCTCTTACTTGCTACTTCTAGAAATGCAGTATACACATTCTTTACAAGTGTCCACTGAACTTATGCCAAGATAGACTACGCCCTGGGCCACAAAACAAACCTTCTGTGACCCTACTGGTTTCTTTTTTTTTTTTTTAATGTTTATTTATCTTTGAGACAGAGAGAGACAGAGCATGAGCGGGGGAGGGTCAGAGAGAGAGGGAGACACAGAGTCTGAAGCAGGCTCCAGGCTCTGAGCTGTCAGCACAGAGCCCAACGCGGGGCTTGAACTCACCGACCGTGAGATCATGACCTGAGCCGAAGTCGGACGCTTAACCGACTGAGCCACCCAGGCGCCCCGACACTACTGGTTTCAAAATAGAGATCAATAAAAGAAAAATTACAGGAAAAGACCTAAACACTTGGAGATCAAACAACACACTACTGTCATCCATGGGCCAAAAAGGAAGTCTCAAGGGAAATAAATATATATACATTGAACTGAAGTAAAGTGAAAATACATGTCAAAATTTATGGGACACAGCTAAAGCAGTATGGAGAAGAATGTAGCATGAAATGTGTGTGTTAGAAAAGAGGAAAGATCTCAATAATATAAAATGCCACCTTAAAAACCTCGAAAAAGAAGAGCAAAGCAAACCCAAAGCCAGCAGAAATAAGGAAATCATAAAGATAAGCACAGAAATCAGTGAATCGACAGCAGTAAAAAATGATAGAGAAAGTCAATGAAACAAAGAGCTGGTTCTTTGAAAATACCAAGAAAACTGGCAAAACTCTAGCAATACCAACAGCAACAAAACAAAACAAAGCAAAAACAAACACCCCCCCCCAAACACACACACACACACACACACACACACACACACACACACACAAAGGGAAGACACAAACTACCAGTAGTTGGAACAGACTGGGATATCACTATAGACTTCACAGATATCATAAGGACAATAAAGGAATTGTGTTACAAGCAACTAAACACCTGTAAAACTGACAATGTAGATAAAATGGACCAATCCCTGAAAACCACAAACTACCACAACTCACCTAATAAGAAATCTATACTTTGCATACCTTAGCTGTTAAAGAAGTAGAATCTATAATTAACAAAACTCTCAATGAGAAATCTATAGACACAAATAGTATCACTAAAGAATTCTATAAGCCAATTAAAGAAGAATTTTATGACCAATTTTATGCAGTCTCTGCTAGAAAATAGAAGGATGAATGCCCAGGTTACTTTGTGAAGCTAGAATTACCTTGTTACCAAAACCAGACAATGACAATACAAAAAACAAACAAACAACAACACCACAGACCAATATTCCTCATGAATTAAAATGTATAAGTTTGTAACAAAACATTAGCAAACTGAATTCAGTAGTTAATAAATACAACAACATAGCATAACCAAATGAGTTCTATTCCAGGGATACATGGCTGGCAAATTTAATATTCATAATATACCCATGTAATCTATCATATTAACTGACTAAAAAAGAAAAACCACATAATCATACAATTGTTTTTAAAGCAGCATTTGACAAAATTCAATACCTTTCCATGATAAAAATTCTCAGAATAACAGGGATAGTAAATTTCCTCAACTTGATAAAGAGCATCTATGAAAAACCTGCAGCTAACTTTATACATAATAGCGAATGAATGCTTTCTCCCTAAGATCAGAAACAAAGCAATAAAGTCCACGAATCTCTTTTATTCAACATAGTGCTGGAAATTCTAGTCAGTGCCATAAGGCCAAGAACATATGGTAAAATTTTTTTTATCATGAAATTAAAATAATAAAATGTAGTTTACCTACACATACATTTTAAACAATCGCAACAACATGAATACTAGTGTCAGTGAAAATAAACATTTATAATGAAAATAATATGTAATTGCTAAACTCTTAGGAGAAGGTACAGAATAGATTTCCAATTTCAAGTCTAAAATCTTATGATAAATATGTATTCAAAATCCTTTTACATTTGATGTGTATTTACATAATTAGATTATATAAAATTTTAAATACAATTATATATATAATTATATATGCTTATGTGTTTTATATATGCTTCTGTATATATTATATCATATATATACAGTTGTTATATATATACATACACGTATGCTTCTCATTAAATTTTCCTAACAAAGAGGATTAATAACAGATTTTAAAAACTCGAGTATATTTCTCATTATCCCAATTAATTTGATTTACTATTTCCCTCTGTGTATTTATTGATATGTGATCAGATGATCCAAACTAAAAAGGAAGAGAAACATTTGTAAGTCTATGAACCTGCTGAGAATACCTTACTCCATAGAATGAAAGCTTTGAAAAGTATAGAACCTCACAACTGTTAAGGTTCTTTGAAGCTTATGACTTGATAAAGCAAGCTGCACTATATTAGACCACACATATATTCAGCTCTATCTTGAGCAAATTCAGAAATGATGATCTCACTAATTCACAGGCTTTCAAGAAACAACAAACCAACTTGAAGTCCAGGAATCTGGGATTTTTTTCAAAACTTGACATTTTCATGTGATTTTTGAAACCCTTTGGCAGAGAATGCTCCCTCAGTCCTTCTGGAAATGTGGCCAGGTGGAATGCTAAATAACCACAGCAAAGCTGACTTGAGGAATTGAAAATGACAGGCTATATCTGAATGTTCCATTCTCTGCATAAGTACATTTTTTCCTCTTCATATCCAGGAACAAAGACTTGTATAATAAATGACTCTATGATGTACAGTGGTTCTCAAGCGTTAAATTATGCCTTTTACCTCAGGGCTTATCATTCATAGAACATATAACATACCTAGAAGGTCCTTCCGGTAAGCAATACCGCTCGCTAGTGCTGAACCAAATTTAAACCTCCCTAGACTCACAATGAAATTGCTTGTTCTCCTGATTGTTTTATTCAACTAATGATTTTGCAATATCACATTCAATTGACTAATTATACAAGGAGAGATGCTGAATACCCATCTTTTCTAGATTAGAATAATTTATAAGTGCAGTTTTTCTATTCCACTAAATAGTACCACCTTTTAATGAGACATAAGCACAAACAAGGCAGACACAATGATATGTTACAAATAAGAGAAAGAAAATACAATTTGGGTAGGCAAATGTGTTAGTGGAATAAGTGTCAGGAAAAGGAGTTTTTATTTATCATCATGGACCAGTATACCCGTAAGAGATCCCAGGATAGCCTTACCACACACACACACACACACACACACACACACACACACACACGTGCATGTGTTTATATATTTAACAATAAATAAATGGGAGACTAGACAGTTGTCATGTTTCTCATTTTGTATGGATTATTAGTAGCACGACCAAGTCTAAAAATTTTATATCAGGGCTTGTTTTCCTCCCGATACAGTCTGCGCCCTGTTCTCAGAGCATGGATAACATGTGTACTTCTCTCTTGAGAATTTCAGGCAAAAGTTATTTTGTCTGCCGCTTTTTCCCTTTTCCCATGCCCTCAGTGTGTTCTCCTGTTTTTGCCATGCTGTCCCTCTTTAAACTCAGTTTAATTCTGACAGTCTGGTGCTATTTATGAAGACCCCATTGGGATGCCAGATGGCAGAACTATTCATCTCTCCTGTGGGTGCCTGGCCATGGGCCATAGGTTATTCACTTCTGGCTTTTAGTTCAACTGTGAAATGAGAATTGGTCCTAACATGCTACTTTGGAAATAGCAGAACCTAACTTTAAATGCCCTTAATATAAATGTATCCATATGATTGGGAAGAAGTAAAAATATTTTGCATTGTTTAACCCAATGTTTACATTTTAAATGTTCTTATTCACAAATATCTGGGCTTGTTTTGTTTTGTTTTGTTTTTAAAATGTTTTATTTTTAGTTTTGCTCTATATATTAGTACTTTAAACAGGAAGCCATTCCAGAACCATACTAAACATATGTTTAAATCAAATAATAAGGGGCATAATTGTGTCTTTTTATATAGAAGACTCTGTATCATGAGACAGTTATAATGATCAGGTCCTTAATTTAGGGAAGTGCCAAGTAATTGCATCTAGAGATATACAACATTGTAAAAAGCAATCAGTTGGTGTTATAGATTAGTGGTGTACAACTTGTGTCTTGTTGTGTGCCTTGAGTGCTACTGTAGGGAGAAAGATTGGGAGGTTCTTTACAGCTAGATTTCTCCAATGTCACTTCATCTAGAGTAGCTATGTTTTTATCTGGTTAATGTATAAAACAAGGCCTAAGCATTGGAGGTGAAAAATAGTTCTGAGGAAATTCTCACAATTTTAATTAAAACTTTGTAATCCAGTTACTCTGGTAGTGTCTGCGTTCCCTACAGGAAGAACTGTGTGTACATAATGCCAAAAGATTTAATGATCTTGGGACCCAAAAGTGTTTGCTAGAAAATATCCCTAAAAGGGTCCAACAGGAGGAGTTAGCAATTTCACATTGGAAGAATAATCAGGATTAGGATTGGAAGAAAAGCAGTGATATATCGGGGTTGTGGGCATCTCCTCAGGTTCAATAATGATGACATGTAGAAGACAGCTTGAAGCATCAGGCCAGAGAAGGTGTTCCATCCACATGCGCACAACCCTTGGTGATTTTAGAGCAAGGCAGTACCGTGTTGTGCTGTGCTGTGAGCCGTGGAAGACAAGAGTGAAGGCAGTGGCAAGAGCGAGCCTGGGAAAGAAATAGAGGTGTTCAGTGGGTATTTTCCAAGCTGTCAGAGGTATCCCCAAAATGAGAAATGAAACACTGTATTAATGCTATCTTATTTTCTCCCCACAGTGTAGTGAGATCTTGGAACTTCCAAGTTTTATCCAATACTCAGAAATATGTATTGTCTTGTGACGTCATATAATTTCTTAAGACTAGAAAAAACGGTTTCCTTCTCAAATAGTGACAGTTACCTATTTGCTTCTCACAATGATAGGAGAGATTACTTGGAAAAAATAGGAAATTCATAAAATAGAGTTTCATCAACATTTTTTTTAATTTTGTTATTTTCCTGAGTAAACCTTGTTTTCTTCTCATCATAACCTGTAATATATTATTAAAATAATTACATATTCTATACAGGTGACATTTTAAACCAAAATCCCTAAACTGTAAAACTGGTTAAAAGTCTAGAATTTTGGCCTCAAGTTCATCTGCATTCTGAGCCTAGCTGCACAGTTTATTAAATATTTTATTTGGAAAATGTTTCTTAAACTCTATATTGGGTAGTTGTGTTTTTTTTTTTTTAACGTTTATTTATGAGACAGGGAGAGACAGCATGAACAGGGGAGGGTCAGAGAGAGAGGGAGACACAGAATCTGAAGCAGTCTCCAGGTTCTGAGCTGTCAGCACAAAGCCTGATGCGGGGCTTGAACTCACGGATCTTGAGATCATGGCCTGAGCCGAAGTCGAACGCTTAACTGACTGAGCCACCCAGGCGCCCCTATATTCAGTAGTTTTGAGGCAAATTCAAAATTGCACATACCTCTGTGAAAAGTATTTAGTTAGCAGAGCATAAATCATCACAAATGCTATTTTGTACTGAAAAAGGAAAACAAATCTTCACCGAGCTAGTCTGGTGAAGACTATTTTGGAAAAGGGTCTTCACCACTGCTTCAAAATTCTCCCACAGAGAGAGGTATCACCTACGCATAATTGATACTCAGTTTCTTCTTTACAATTAGAAGAGCAAGAAATTATTAATCAGTTAACAATTTTTCCTATTGTGTCCATTTTCACCCACACATGCAAAATTTAGGGTACTTCTCAGGATATATTTGTCATTGAAATTATATAATTTTTGATATTTAGAATTTATGCAGTAGCTTAATGAATTTCTGTAGCATTCATTTCCAAAACATGGAATTCGTGAAATGTTAAAGCATGTCTCATTTATTTCAGAAAATGAACCACCCTGGTGAAGAAATTGTATAGTCATATCAGAAATGTCACAAAGTGGGCCATTTTCCTGTAATACATCACTTTTCTGTTTAGATTGAAAGTGATAAAGAGGGCAAGGCAAAATAATAGATGATATGCCTTATTCTGAATGCTTTTTTACTCTGAAAAAAAAAACACGGCCATCTGTTATCTGCATGTCAAGTTGTTGAAAGTAAATGACATTTTTTCTTTTTTATTTGAGAATAAATTTATGGAAATGCTGAACAAAGTTAACTTAAAAACATATGGTGATATTAATAAAGCACCTATGTAAATACTAAATCCTTATTATCCTTTGCATTTATGGGCTTGGATTTGTTTTTTTTTTTTAATTTTTTTTTTCAACGTTTATTTATTTTTGTGACAGAGAGAGACAGAGCATGAACGGGGGAGGGGCAGAGAGAGAGGGAGACACAGAATCGGAAACAGGCTCCAGGCTCTGAGCCATCAGCCCAGAGCCCGACGCGGGGCTCGAACTCACGGACCGTGAGATCGTGACCTGGCTGAAGTCGGATGCCCAACCGACTGCGCCACCCAGGCGCCCCTGGATTTGGTTTTTAACTGTATTGTGTAAGCTCCAGAACATTCCTTACCACTCCAACTAAGATGGAGACTTAGACTGTGTCTGTGCGGGCAAAATGTGATAAAAAAATTTATCAATTGTTTGAATAATTCTAGATCATTAACCATATTCTCCTGGAAAGTTAAATAATTGTGATTAAAATGTAATTATCACTTCTGCTTTAGCCATGTATTTGTCTCAAGTGTCTATTTCTTGTGTTTGTATGTTTATAATCATAATCACTCTAAAATTGATACAAATTCATAAACATATATTGACAAAGGGAATACATGTGCAGTTAGAGAAAAAGAAGGATTCCCTTCTATTCAAGTTAGACCTGAGCTATTCCAGGAGGATTCATGTGACAGGTGGAAGCTTCAGAGTAGGGTAGACAACCTACTCCTTCCCAGTGTTGTTAAGATATAAATTAATTTATTCTGTTTCCTTATTAGAGAGGAGAGGGACTGGTCCAACTTAACTGAATATAAGTTTTTTTGGTTATATATGATCTAGTTCTTTTACAAGCACAGATTAGA